>NC_133165.1:74383310-74689397 GCF_040802235.1 Manis javanica
AGCCATCAAGAGGCTTTAAGGAGGGGATATGCCACAGTGAGAGTAATGCTTCAGATCACCTTAGACCACATGGGTCAGAGGAGAGCAGAGCTCCTGGGTCACACAGCAGACAGACTCTGCTGGGTACCCGAGCCTAGGTGCTGAGGGGAGTCCAGGGGAGGGACAGATTCCCACACTACTGAGGTAAGGTCTGCAAGGCATGGTTCCTGTCTGAACATGCAGGAAGAGAAAAGAAGGAAGTCTGAAATGACTCTCAAGTCTGGGATGGGTAAAAAGGCCGAAAGTAAGGCCATTCTCTGAGATAAGGGAAAGCTGGGAGGACAGACTTGGAGGTAGAATCTGTAATTAAATTTGAAGCATACTAAATCTGAGATGCTGATGAATAACCAGGTGGAGATAGCTGTCAGCAGTTGCCTGTTCCTGACTGGAGGGAGCATAGCAGAGATCTGTGGGGCTGGAAGGATATTTGAATCATCAGCGTATGTACTTGTTGAAGCCATATATTTGCTCAGTAACCATTAAGGTCATATGGTCAGGGCCAGCTTCCTGGGTGTGTGACCTGTGCGGTCACAGAGCCACACTCTCAGAGGGGCCCCACCGTTGGTTTAATGCTCCGCTAACACCATTTTAAAGATCTCATTAAGTTTTAAACAAGAGGCCCTGCATTTTTATTTATCCCTGGGCCCTGGAAATCACATAGCCAGTCCTATTTATAGGAGCCCGGCCCTGTGTACATTAGTGGCTGTGGTGCTGAGTATGACAGACATGGTTCTTGCCTTAGGAGCTTATAGGTTAGCACGGAAGGCAGAAAATTAAGTCCTCAGTGAATATGGAGCTCCTTTATTGGAAGACATGTCAGGCTAAGGGAGCATGTAGGAAAGGCCTCTCTACCTGATCTTGGGCATTATGGAGTTGGGGAGTGAGATTGCCCAGGGAGAGGGGTGGGGAGGAAAAATGGCCACCCACAACACCAAAAGAGGCCTACAGGGGTCTGAGAGGGAGTGTTCTGGGACGCAGGAAGGAAACCAGGAGAAGGAACATTCCAGAAGTCAGGGTGGGGAGAGAACTGTCCATTGCTGCCACAGAGATGGGAGTGAGGTCGGGGCCAGGGGTCAGAGCAGCGGAGAGGCCGTCAGCGACTCAGGAGAGCAGCTGGGAAGACAGAAGGGCAAGGATGGGTTTGCCCCCCAGCCCATGGGAGAAGAGGAGACGGAGGCCCTGAGTGCAGATTATCCTGTGAACTTTGTCTCAGTAGGAGAGAAAAGAGAACAGAGCCGGAGGGTGGGTTTTGTGTTAGGAGAGCGTCATCTGTTTGGTTTGGGCTTCATTTTGTTTGATTTTAAACACACAGTGTCTGAGCGTGGTTTTGGACCACGGGCAGAGAGAGGCAGTGCAGGGAGAGGCTGGGGGTACAGAGAGGGAATAAGGAACATAGGGAAGACTCCGGGTGGGAGTGATGGGTGCACTCACCCTGGACAGGAAGAGAAGAGGGGGAGAGCTGTGGGAGCAGACGCGTTTCTGGGTAGGGGCCCCTCGTGACCCTGTGAAGTCGACCCACTTTACTTGAGTAAGTGAGCGTCTGCTGCCTCTTGGTTCTAATCTCTTCCTGCCTCAGATTCAAGGAAAAGCTTCTCCTAAATGCTCTCCTCTGTTCTGTTATTTGGCCAGTATTCACTGGGCTCCTGCTATGTGATGGGCACTGTGCTCAGCATTTGGAATTCAGGAGTGGACCAGCCAGATGAGGCCTCCGACCTCCTGCCCTATGGGTCCTGCAGGAGCCCCTTCCACAGCCTGATGGGCATTGCTGGCACCGCCCCACAGGCCCACGCTGAGACTCCCAGCCGCCTCCCTCCCGGCCTCTGACCCTATGCTCTCTCTTCCCTACCTGCCTCCTTTTACTCATTTTCTTCTACTTTCTTCCCAGATATGCAACTTCCTAGTTCAAACCTGGAAACTGGAATGCAGGGTCGGGTCTCCCTGCATGTAGAAAAAGGGAAGACAAAGGGCTAAGATTAGTTTTAAGTAGAATTTGGAAATGCAGGGTTGCCTTAGAATTCAGTACATTGCGGGTTTGGCTCTAGTTCCCCATGTTCTCGGGGCCCTTTTGCTACTTTAAGATTAGGCCCTAACCAAGACCTTCCTTTCAGGTTCTCCATCCTCTATCAAAACCCCTACTTCCTATTGTCATTCTCAGCCCATAATTAGGACACAGGCAATTCAGATTAACACACTGCTTTATGAATGGTGGGTATCGCCTTTCCTGACGGGAGGGAGGTAATTGGAGGTAATTGCATTTTACAAGTGGCTCTGGGTTTATAGGAAGGAATTTTTAATCTGTCCTGTTTTGGGCACCATAGTAAAAGGAAAAGTATGACTGTTACAGCAGAAGGCATCTTCTTTGCAGAATCAGCTCCCCGGAAATTTTCCATTTTCTCACAGCTTCCATTGTTTTTCTCCTAGACTCATAAATTCTCTGAAGCGCCCAAGATTTTGTTGTTGTCTTGTCCCTTGCCCGCCCCCTCCACCAGTTTCTATGACAGCAGCAACTGGGCTCAGGTGGCAAGGGGGTGGGGGTTGCAACAGCTGCAGCCACATACAAAGCTTTTATCTAAGTCAGGGACTGCCTCTACAGGGGCAGGAGAGACGCCCGCAGCTTCTGGGTGCAAAGCACGAAGCCTTCCCTAAAGTCAGCAAGGCATCACCCAGAGCTGAGCTCACTGAAGGCATTTCCCGGGTTTGTGGGTCTTCACAGCGGAGTGTGTTGGGCCTTCAGATCTCTGGCCCCCTGGCACTAGGGAGCTGTGGGGTTCACACAGAACACAGTGCCGGGTCCACTTTACTTTGCTGTAGAAATGGCAGCTTCCACCATAACCAGTCGATGGCTGAAAAGTGACTGTCAGCAACCCCTTTGGAGCAAGAAGCTCTCAGAATAGGCAGTTCTGCCCAGAACAGTCCTGGGAAAGGTGGCTCCATGGTCACTGATCCTGCAGCCTGTCCTTTGGACATCTGCTCTGGGGAGCATTGTTCTCTGACAAGTCCTTGAGTTGGCAGTAGCTCTTGGGCACATTTTTGGGGGTATATGAATTTCTTGACCTTTAAGATGAGATGAAATTGTTTTTTTCTGGACCCAGGATATTACCCTAGAAACCAAGAGTCTAGGCAGGCATTCTCAGATTTTAATGCACCTGTGACTCTCCCGGGGATCTTCTTACAGTGCAGGCTCTGATGCTCTCATGGGTGGAACCCAACAGTCTGCATTTCTAAAAAGCTCTCTGAAGAGGCCAGTGCTACAGGCCTGCAGATGTTTGAGTAACAATACCTGGAGCTGTACTGTACTGTCTGCTACGTTATACACTAGCCACTTGGACTGCTTAAGCTTAAAGCTAAGCTAATTAAAAATAAATTAAAATCCAGCTTCTCGGCTGCAGTAACAATAATTCAAATGCTCACTACCCACATGTGGCTAGTGGCTGCCATATTGCACTGCACAGATTAAAATATTTCCATTATCGCAACAAGCCCTATTGGAGAGAACTAGTCTAGTGTGAGCCTCTGTGGGGTCATTCAATTATTCATCCATTTATTCACTGAGCATCTATTATGCGCCAAGTAGTATGCTTGGTTCTGGGCATTAAGGCACAGTTCCAAACTAGCAGAAGAAGTAGACATAAGTTAACTATAATGGGATGCTCTTAGAGTAAGATGCCTACAATGTGGTGAGGGATCCAGATTTGGTAGCAGTAAACTTTGCCATACAGGTTGGAGGAAAGAGTATACCTTGGGCATTGAGGTACTTATGAGATTGGGTGCTAACAGTGCATTTTCACCATTTCAGGGCCATAATCATTAGAAACGGAGAAATCATCCCCATGTCTTCCGAATTCACCCCCGAGACTGAGCGCCAACGACTTCAGTACCTGGTAAGAGTCCTATTGATTTGGCGGAGCACCACGGTGACAGGGAGGATGTCGGAGCTGTTTTGGAAGAGTGTGTTGCTGTTGACATGGAGCGGGCCCACAGCAGTCAAACGACATATGGTATTAACTCCCCCTCACACACCTCCTGGATCACACATCCTGGCTCCGTGTGTGACGACATATCCACCTCCGGGCTGATTTTCTCCCATCTGTGACCAAAGACACAGCGTATCTGTTTGTTTTAATGGGTTGGTACGTGCAGAATGAAATGCAGCGTTGAAGAACGCAGATACCATCCTCCTTGGCTCACTGCTCAACTCAAGCAGAGGAGCTTCGCCTGACTCACACGGGGAGGGCCACTGCCCCAGCGCCGCTGTCCCAGCACCTCTGCGTACTCAGATATGGTCCAGGGCCCCTTGGGAGAGATGCAGGTGTCAGGAAATCTGCTTCTATGTCAAAAATAAATTCTCCACATTGATCACCCTTCCATGTAATTTTGAGAGAGCTAAGGAGGGCTGTTTGGTTTTTCAGAAGGAGAATTTTAGCATCACCCAAAGATTATAGTTTTCTGGAAAACAGAGTAGATTCACTTCCCTGTCCTCGAACTCTCTGGGTGGAGTGTTAGGCCTAGAGTCTCACTTCAGTGACTGTGGTTGTCACCCTGGGTCAGGCTGGGGTAGACATCGCTGGGGACTCGCCATGTGAATAGCAGTTCTGTGGCTGAAATATTTTCTTGCCAATTGGCTTTCTTTGTAGACAACATAGCTGAAGTAGTGACCCTCTACTCTTAGGAAAGAATTGATCCAGGTCCCTCAAAAAAGACTTTGCTCATGTCTCTGAATTTTCGCGTGTGTGAACAGTTGGGGTGAGTTTGATCACTGTGGTTGACTTAGAAAGTATCTGTGCACTTTGCCTCAGTTCCCTTGTCTGTGTTTTGCTTGTGTTGCTCAGCAGGCTGTAAGGATTAAATGAAATAATACATGTAGAATTCTTCTGTGGCACGTTTGGTTATTGTATGATGGATCAAAGTCTTGCCCCTTCAAATCCTCCTGGCCTGCAGGCCACAATAATATTTTTTTCCTTGTTTTTAATTTAAGAATCACTCCTAATATCCCTAAGATTAATGTATACCTTAGTGTCACTCTTGAACAGTGTGCACACTATTAGCCCTCAGAATTGAGCCTAATACCTGAATTTCCAAAAGGTGAGCATACTGCTTCCGCTCTTTCAGCCCTTGTTCCTAAGTCGTAAAGGTTTCTCTAATAGATGGCTGGAACTTTTCTCTCCAGACAATAGGCATGTAAATGATCTGAACATAAAATACCCTGCTTGTCCAACTTCCTATTCTGTCTGGAGTCTAGTAATGTCTGTTTTGAAATGAACAGATTCAGTAAAAATATTCACATGATCTACAATGTGAATCTTTGTGGTGAAGTATTAGAGAGAAACGGGAGCTTTATAGCATAAACTGTTGGTAATAATATCAAGTATGAGAGGCAGACAGAAGTGTGAGGTGGGCCTTTCGTAGGCATGAGCTGTGGGCCTCAAGCCCCTCACACAATGTCTATCTCCTTTCCTCCTGAGTGAAATGTGTGGGAATGCTTCCTGCAAGATGTCCACTCTACGTTCCAAAATCGAAATGAAAAGTAATCCC
Source organism: Manis javanica (assembly GCF_040802235.1). NCBI lineage: Eukaryota > Metazoa > Chordata > Mammalia > Pholidota > Manidae > Manis > Manis javanica. The sequence continues at coordinate 74,388,882 of NC_133165.1, forward strand.
ATAGTAAAGTAAAATACAGTGTGTATCTTATAATTTTTATAACTTTACATGCATCTGATCCATCCATTTTTTTTGGCAACATCAGTTCCCTTGAACTAATTGTGAAACAGTTCAGTGTACTGATAGTTGTAGCACCGTTTACACTGGAAGGTTAATGTGTATTCCTTTTTTGTGGGTCAGATAAAATTTTACTCTCAGGATGTGTGAAGAAACATTTATGATAGAATCATGAACACTTCTAGGTCCCTAGAGACTTGATTTGAGCAGGTGTCTGCCGTGCCAGGCGGTTTGACTTGTAGAAATGGTTAATGATTTTCTTGGAGGCAGGGAGGGTTCAGAGCCCTTTGTGCATGAACCATGTTGATCCACATCGAAGAGGAATGTTCTTGGTATGCACAGTAGAGATGTTTGGGGATTAGAGACCTGGAAGCGGCTTAGAAGAGGATGGATGTGATAGGCATGCTAATTTTGTTTGTTCTTGCCTCCCGACCTCAGAAGACCCTTCATGCAGCAGTCATGGGAATGTAACCTTTGTTTCATAAATTCTGGGCAGAGTGATGAAATCAGACGGGCTTGAGAGTTTGCCGTGAGCACATGGAATGTGGCAGGTGTGTGATGAAAGTCTCAGGGGCCATGCACTTCTGCCCCAGCAGCCAGAGGGAGCTGGCGGTGCTTCGGCCATGAATGAGTTTGTTCTTCTGTTGCTGGGCTTTTTTTTTTTTTGAGCCTTTCTAGGGTGATTAAAATAAAATATTTAAGGGGGTCCATCAGGCTAGACAGAATGCTTTGATGGGGTCGGAGCCCAGAGAGGAAGGAGAGTAGTCTGGTTTCCAGGCACTTCCCAGCAGCTCACTGCCCTGATGCTTTGGCCTCCCACAGACCACCGCCACCTTTGCTTCGGGTGACAGCCAGAAGTGGATCTCCCTGGGGGGTGCCTCTACCGCCCTGAGGTGTGAAAGCCCCTCCGTTCTGCGTAGACGTATTTATAAACTCTCATTTGATTACCTTAAGAGGTGCTGGTCTCATCAAACCTTCAAGCAATGTACTTCTATCCTTGTAGGTAATGCAAGTCTGCAGCTGTTGTTCATCAAGGGCAATGTACGGAAGAGATGAAAGTGGGTTTCAAATACACATTTGATACACACAAATGCGGCATTCTCTGAGGTGATTTCTTGCGGTGTCCTTAGAACTACCCCCAGTCTTCTGCGCTGAGTCTGGCTCTGTTTGTGTTTCCCTGGTGCTAGGCTGGAAAGGTTTCCTGTGGACAGCTATGCCTCCTGGCTCTCTGGAAGTTCTCATGCTCAAGAGTGATCTCCTAAAAAGTCTGTTCCTTAAGCCTGAACCGTTTAAGACAGGAGACTATAATCAAGGGACTCAAGTGTGCTAGTGAGTAAAAATGCTGTCCTGCCCACCTCAGTATCACACTTAACCTTGAGAGCAGGTTCTTAAGCCTGGGTGTCTGGTTTTAGTCACGAGGGGGCAACTTCACCACCACTCTGCTTTGCTTATGACTGACTCATGGAAAATGTACTCCAGTCCCACCTCTTTCCTTATTTAACCCCCTTTCACCAAACCGTATATGAGTTCCAGAATTTCTCATTAAAAAACAGCGGGCTAAAGTGGTTTACATTTCTCGTATTTATTACAGGTTTTGTTGATCACTCGCAGGTAACACAAGCCAGGAGATGTTTAGAGCTCAAAACTGGCACCGCCCAGGGTTTTAGAGGCAGAGCTTATATGTATAGGACTGCCCTCGGAGCACTGCTGGGCTTCAGGGAAAGGTCTAAGACATTAGCCCTTACAGTTGAACCTTGCCACTTTCAAGAGCCTTGATTTAAAAATGAATGTAAATGGATGTTTTGGTTTTGCTGGGTTCAGAGGAGTCAGAGACTCACTGAAGCACTCTGAGCCTACTCTGCAGATCTGTGAACATGGATTCCCACAGCTGAACAAAATAACCATGAGAATGTAACCGTAAATTTTCTTCTTTTAAAAAAAATCAGTCTTTCTGCACAGTTGGTACACATGTATTTACATGTATGAGTATAGATGGACTCTTAAAGCCCCTGTGCCCTGAAACCTCCTGCATAGAAGTTGGGCACAGAAAATCAGAGCCATCTCTCCATAGGGTCTCTTAAGAACTGATGTTAAGTATAAAGAATCAAAATAACATGCATCCTTTAAATATGTTAAAGTTAAATGTACTTTGGGAGAGTAAATGGAATGCCCTGAGGTTTACTAGGGCAAAAACTGAACTGTCTACAAAATGTTTTCTGTGCTTCAGGTGCCTCATCTGTGAAACAGGGTAATTACAGGACACTCCCAGGATTGATGGGAGGATTAATGAGTTACTATTTATAATGTGCCCACAATAGTGCCCAGATCACAGATAAAATAAAATCTTAGTTTTCAAATCTAACTCTCTAAGAACTTTTTTATGGCCCTCCTGCCATAGGGACTGCGGTTAGCCTTTTATAATATTTATAAAATTCCATTTGCATATGCAAAGAGATTGAAGGTAGGCATTTCCTTTTTGCTGACATGAGTTCTTTCTTCAAATGAATGCCTTTCCCAGATATTTACTTGGAAAGAAAAAGCATTAGGCATATAAATATGGAAACCTTTATATGTTTTATGTAATGAATAGATTTACCCCTTACTCTATAAATTGTTGTAGAGCTTACAAATCTAGGCAATTTTGTTTAAGATACCCTTTTTTCATACCCATTTCCATGTGACAACTTTATTTTCATGAGATACAAGTTTTACACATTTAGAGTTATTTTAGGGCCATGTTACTTTTCTTTGGTTGATTAATGCAGTCCCAGATAGAAATTTAAATGTGAACCTTGCTTGATGTCCACATAAATGAGGAAGAATTTTATTAACATTCAATTCTATAATGGCATATATATATATATATATATATATATCCATACAAACCTGCTTCTTGTTACTTTGAGATTTTTAAGGACAAACCAAGGCTGAAAGGATTCTTTATGAAAGACTGCAACCCATACATATCTATATCTCAGCTATTTCACATTTTTTTCTATCATTTTTTTAAAAAACCCAAACCAAAATATTCTGTCCCCGCACCATCAGTCAGGCAGCCAGGCTTGGCTGTGAAGAGCTGCTCCATTTGACCATGAGCATGACGTCAGCTATCACCAATGGCTGCGCTGACATTATTAATTTTTATTCATGACCTTAGACTTACATCATGATAAATCGTCTTGAAATGTCTTCCAACCCTTCTATCATATAATCTGACAAGGTTTTATTCCGGCCAAGGGCAAGAAAGAGGAGCGATTACTCAATTTTTTTTTAAGGTTTGTGTTAAACACCAAGAATATAACTTCCTCTCAAATACCAAGAGGTCCGAACATTTGAAAAACATTAAGTTTTCTAGTTAGAGGACATGATAAAATATTTCCTCTTATGGAATCTGCTCCCTCATTTAACACAGGAATATTTTTATTTTTCATATTCTGGTGAGGGTGGAAATGGGAACACCTACTCTGAGAAAGGGTTTGCTAGGCAGTTCCCTCCCGGGTGTGTCCCACCCAGCACAGCGCTCACCGGAAGAAAGGAACTGGGCAGCCCTGTTTGTGATCGCGGAAGCCAGGCGCTATCCCGGTGCCTGAGGAGAGTGTAGAATGGGCAGAAAAACCGTGCCAGTCATGGTCGCAGGACGAAGTGCTGTGCCGGCCCGACAGTGAGCAAGTGACTGTCCATGGCCGCATGAGCGGTTCTTGCCGACTTATGTCCAGCCTAGACGATACCCTGGGAAGGGCAGCCATAGGCAAAAGCAGCGCGGAGTTGGGGTATTGCTTCCCTGGGGGGGCAGCAGTACTGGGGGGGAGGCCCTGACCCCATGGTGGTGGAATGAGCAACCTGGTTCTCAATTGGGTGCCAGTTACACGGGTGTGGTCAGTCTGCAAAAATTCATTGACCTGTACACGCATGATACTAGCACTTTATGTATGTTACTCTTCATTGGAAAAGTTTTTTAATACTTTCCCTTTAACTGCACATTAGCCTTTGAGAAGGGGCCCTCTTTGGTCCCCGTAGGAGCCCAAGGGGAGGCGGCGGGATAGGGTCCCCAGGGAGCACATGCCTGCAGGCTCACAGCCCCGCACTGTTCCCTCAGAGCAGCTCTCATAGCCCCCGCACACACGCTGCCTTTGCACCCGCCGTGCCTGCCCACCACCTCCTCAGGTCCTTCGCAGAGTCCCCTCGGCCCCAGCCAGTGAGGGCTCTGCTCTGCCCCTTAGCCCCTGGGGTATCTTCATTTCCACATGCCTCCCTCAGTCCCTTCCGCTAGTTTGTGAGCTCTGAACAAATTAGGCCTCTTTTTCAGTTCTTTGACTCCCTTGCCCCTTGTGTCTGGCACACACAGGGTCTCATGTGTTAGTTGCACAAATTCCTTGGGGTGGATATCCTAGAACCTGGGATGGTCCATTTATTGACTGGCACCGATCAGTGGCAAGCTGACCACATGTCAGCAGAGGAACACATTACTAAAAAGAGGAAGCATTTTGTGTTCCCCAGTGGGCAATTTTGAGTGGCCTCAGAGCCTACTGTGTTGGTGTCTGGTGCTCAGTCTCCCCGCCTAACCATCACACACACGTCACTCCCTGGGATCTGGGTTCCTGCTTCCACTCCCTGTTTGCTCCCTGCCTTGTCAGAGTACTCAAAGCTCCTCAAGAGGGTGGAGCCCAGCACCACGTGCTCTGCAGCAAGACACACGTGGGTGCAGGTGGCACCCCCACTCTGCCCTAGTGAGGCTTTCTCGAAGGTTCCAGAAGGTGGCTTTTCTTCAGGCTTGCCCCTCCTGCTTTGGCCCCACCCCTCTGCAGATCAAAGGCGGCGTGGCTGTGCCTGCACAGTGCTCACAGTGCTCTGGGTCACCTGCCTTGGGTGTGGCCAGGGCAGTGGTCGCCAGGCTTTTCCCAGGAGCCATTTGTGGCACACACATGAACTCCGGGTGTTCCTACTATACCCACTCCCCTCAACTGAGAGCATTCTGCTTTGTTTTCCTTGAGGGAAAGCCTTAAAATTTAGGATAAAAATGGAGGTACAAAAAGAGGTCCATTTTTTATATGGAGCAGGCCAGCACACGTTAAATTGAATTGAATACAAAATGCATTTGTAGGTTTCTAGTCAGCACTCTTATGAAGTAGAGAAGAGACATAACATTATTAGTTCTTAGGATTGAAATTATCGTGGGGTTTTAAATGGTGTAACTGCACCCACACACATGTGGTTTTACAGGAAGTTATCTATTGAATTACAGAAAGTTAAATCCAAAATGTGGTAACATGTGTCCCAGATTATTTTTATGTGCATGGAGCTTACTTTATTTTTCAGAAGATTGAAAACTATGTTGTATTATTTTATAAAGTTAAGTCACTAAAATGTAGTTGTTTAAAGCAGTGCAGAATGTTCTCTGTTCATTCTTCCAGCAAATATTTATTAAGAGCCTCTACTGTGTTGGGGATTATGCTGGGCACTAGAGTCTTGCTAAGGTTGTAAAATTAATGAACATATGTAAGTATAGCTGTTATTACTCGCATTACTGTGCAGATGTTTCTAACATACACATATCCAAATAGCACCATCAAAGAGAAAAAGCTAAACCATATCCAGCATATTAGACAAATAAGAAATGTTTAGGGGAGTGTCCAGGATTTTTGTTTTATGGGTGGATATGGGATCTTAATGTGTACTTGTTCCCATCTTGGATTTTGATCCCATTAAATCCACATTTTTTTTAAAAATTGAAATATAGGTGATATACAGGGGTATACATTTTTAATAGGCCAGGATCTCTGTGAAATGTGCCTTGGGAAGGGTTAGTAGTCATGTATACATTCCTATGAGCTGCCCAGGGATGAGCCAGGGAGTAAAAACACTTTGGAATTGTCCATGAATCTTGCAAGTTTGGGATAAGGGAATCATTGGGTTTTATTGCCAAAAGGAGCCTCACAAAATCCCACACCCACATTTTACAGACTTTAATAAACTTCGTGGATGTTGCTTACATTGAATTTGAAGCAAAACCACTTTTAAGGCTCAAGATTACAGAATGCTGACCTGAATGATGCTTTTGAATTAACACTCACCACTGTGTCCTGGAAAGCTGGGCAGGCCCGAAAAGAAGTTCCTGGATTCCCAAGTCATTGGGAATGTCTCTGCACTGGCCTGTCAAGAGCAGCGGGTGTCAGCATCCCCCACACTGGAGCCAGGCCCCTGCCTGGTTGGCCTTTCCCAGTGACTTTCGCTCTCCCTCAAATTACTGGAATAAGAAGGGGCAAAGAGCTCCTCTCAACAGTTTTCTAAAAGTTAGTTTAAAAACTGGGTTTGCAGAAAATAATTATTTTTTAGTTGTCTTTTTTTTTTAATAATCCATATTCAGTGGTAGAAATGTTCATAAATAGGGGTAAGTTAAAAAGGGAATCATCAGATAACATTTTATATTTTGATGTCCATATATAAACATATGTATACTTAAGACCATATGGACTTGAACATTTGTGCTGTGTGCCCAGCCAGATGTTCTGTATTTGGAGATAGGGCCTTTATAGGAGTAATTAAGGTTAAGTGAGGTCCTAAGAGTGGGGCCCAGACCCGCCCTATAGGATTAGGGTCCTGATAAACAGAGATACTAGAGAGCTTGCTTGATCTGTCTCTCCATGAGAGCAAAGAGGAAAGACTTGGTGAAACGCAGCAAGAAGGCAGCTGTCTACAAGCCAGAAATAGAGCCCTCACCAGGCAGCAAATTGGCTGGTATCTTATTCTTGGGCAACTCAGCCTCCAGAACTGTGAGCAATAAGTTTGTGTTGTTTAAACCCCCCGGTCTGTGGTATTTCGCTGTGATCACCCAAATGAACTAAGAAAGATCGTGTGAACAAACTTTCATGAGAATCACGCAAAAAGATACACTAAAGAGCAGAAATGTGTTTTCCTCTGAAAGCTAATGGGTTTGTGTCCTGTTGTATCTTAGCATCTCATTTTTCATTAATCGGCCATCTATTTGTTCTGCTTATGCTTAGTTCTTGAGTTGTGTTTTCATCAACACCGGGAACTCCACCAGGTCGGACAAATACAGCAATAGTGGTATTGAAAGTGCTGGTGAGGGGAAAGCCAACAATTAGGACATGGATGGCGATTTTTTAACAAAGTAAAAATATACTATATTTTGGATGGAGTATGGAATATTCCCCATGGAATACAAATAAATTTTGTAGTGGGCGCAGTTGTGACAAAAAGTGTATCATGCAGCATGGGAAGTATGCTGTGGGAATGAGCTAGAGAAGACAATAACCATGAAGAGCAAAATATAAAGGTGAACCAGTCTCAGGAGGGGATGAATATCACATGAGAGCCAAGGCACTTTCCTCCCACCTTCTAACATACCTGAAGTTGGGATTATCTGACAAGTGATTTTTGCCGTCAGCCTGGTAGCAGGTGTGCCATGAGTCTCATCTCTTGGCCATGTGCAGACATCTCAAGAGTAGCACTGACTTACAGAGTGGGTGGCCAGCAGCTTGGAAAGAAAGCTTCTCAAACAGAAAAGCACTCTTTAAGCCTCCTTGGGTCCAACTAGTTGTGTGAGGGTTTGGGAAGGTGTGAGTCAGACGGGTTCAACACCACTTCTGAGGTGGGAGTCAGAAGCAAGCTGGCTCTACGTCACTGCAAAGCTGATTTAAGAGCTCCACACCCCTGGCTCTGGGCTTGTTCTTCTCTCACAGACGACTTCAGAAATGCTGCGTCATCGGTGCTCTCATGCAACACAGGCCACTGTTGTGTGGAAAATATGAACATTAATGATTCAGAGTGAAAAGTCATGAGACCTGTTAGATTCTAAATGTGGAAACGGTTTGGAAAACTACATATTCCTTCTTAAATATACACAGTAGTGATAGATAACAATTTGTCTAAGTCTCAGGGAGCTCCCTCAAAAACAAAAATTTGGATTGGTAAGAAAGCACTGTACATCATTTAGTAGTTTTGTTTTTTCCTTTCTTAGAGATAATAAAATAACGATACATTTAATAAAGTCATCTTGGAATGGATGAAGTATAGTAGCCTACTGTTAGAAAAGGAGAAAGCAAGTTGTTTGTTGAGACCCCAAAAGGCTCCATGTGGGAAGGGTCTACAAATGTCACAGGCGACACAGAATTTAAAGCCCTTTGACCTGCTCATCCTCAGAGGGAGAGGGGAGGTGGCCCCTGCAGGTAGTGAGCTGCTGAGCAGTTCCCAGCTGGCCTGCAGACTTCCGCCTCTGCGAGTCCTCCCGTACAGCTGTGCAGGCAAACATGTACCAGCAGAAAGGGCCTAGGGTGTTTCATTAAAGCACCGTCACATGCCACTCATACTCCCACACTTATGCCTCTTGATCACTTGGGTTTGTGAAGAAATGTACTTAGGATCCTGTATGTTAATAACGTATATGTGTGCCCTGTACCTACATTTATACACACACTCATTTATATATACCTGAGTCATATATAGATCTGTGTATATATGACATTGCTCACATATGCTCACACACTCCAGACACATATTTGTACATATTTTACACATTTTCACATATTTTTACTTGTTAAAAATACATCAGCTCTTCCCATGTCATTACATAGTCTCTACAGAATCATTGTAAAGGGTAATACAGAACTCGCTTGTACAGCTTTATGCTGGTTTATTTAATTACTTGTATTATTAAATGGTTTCTTCTGGCTACTTTAAGAACGTCCTTGTAGCCAAGCTGTGTGCGGATCTGTAATCTTTGGTTAACTGGATCCTCATGGGTACATGTTGTGCTTCAGACTTTGCTTGGTCCCGAAGCAGGATCACAGGCCTTTTGTTGCCCCCTGTTTTTGGTACTGTGTGTGCAGATTAAAGGGCCAATGTATGGGTTAGGATGGCAGTTGTAGGCATGGTATTAGCCTCAGGCTCCAGGATCCGCATGGTTCTGGATGTCTTGAGCTGGGTATCTTAACCTCTCTGGGCCTTAATTCCCTCATTGGTAAACTGCATCTGTGACACACATTTTGTAGGACTGCTGAGGTATAGTAATCAAAGGTGTATTTAGTGCCTGGTGTCTGGGGGTGGGTGGGGGATACAGACAAAATCTCCACGCTGATGCAGTCCCAAAGTTCTGAGAGACGTTGAAGGAAACATAGTAGATGCTGCTGTTCTTTGACTACTAAGCCTCTGTTCCCTAGTTTCTGTGGGTGGACCAAAATACAGGAGAGGAATGAAATAGTACCTCACTGTGAGGACAGCTGGTTTCCCAGGTGTGTGACTTGTGCAGTTGTACAGGGCTCTGCACGTGATTTAATGCTCTGATGTTGCCATCTTGAAACTCTTAACATTTAACAGAGGCTCCATGTTTTCATTTTGCACTGGGCCCCACACATGTAGCCAGTCTGCCCATCAGGTTATTGGCACTGTGAGATGAGAGCTTACAAAGCACTTACCCTGGCACTCTGGCTGTAATAGGACTCGGTAATCGTTAGGCGGATGGAAATAATCTTTGAGAAGAGACAACCATGGTAAGTGCGTTAAGGCATCATTTAATTATGAAAACAGTGTGAGTTAATCTCATCATACAGATAAACTAAGGCCCAGCAAGTTAAATCACACAGCTCATAAATACAGAGCTTGGATTCAAACCCAAGTCCACCTCACCCAAAGCCTGTGCCTTTGACCCGTCATATTAAGTATTAATTCTTTTTCTTCCTTGTCAGGGAGCCTCTCAATAAAAACCAGTTTTTCAGAGCCCTTGATACCCATCAGCAGCCAGTGCCTCATCCCCAGCAGAGGTTTCAGAGCCCCTCAAAGGTGACCCCAAATTCCACCAGACCTGGACCTGGAGCCTGCTGAGGCCACAGCAGACAGGACAGACAGGTGCCCTCTGAGTCCTGTCCTGTCGTGTCCCCAAGCCTACTCAGATTCTCCAGCTCAGGGTTGCATTATCTGGCCAAATCTGACCAGCCTGGTAACAATACAGTATGCTTCCTTTGACTCATGGTGCATTTAGCTTATGATGACTAACATCCAGCTAATACCTCCAAACCTCCACAGGACTCAGTGGGAGACCTGCTGGTGTCAGGTCCTGGGGAGACTGGGAGAGGCCTATTTCTGTAGAGCGAGGATGTGGCCATCTGTCTTGTGGCAAGAATCGTTTGTTTTCCTGCAGTGCCAGGCCTTGATTTGCTCTGCCCACTCATTTCTCTGCCAAAAAGAGTGGGTGAGAGAGATCATTCCACCACGCTGCTAATAAGCAGGCGTATGGCTTAGGGACCTCCAGTGCGGGTTTGCATACTCTGTGTGGCCTCCGAGCAGAGAAGTTAATACTTGCGCTTTCCATCTCTTGGATAGCTGGGTTTGAATTTTAAGGTGACAATGAGACTGTTTGTTGTTCCAAAGCAGTTCTCTACGTGGCGGTTGGCTCAAGACTTTTGTAGTGTGAACAGGGATTTGGGGGAGGGGAAGAAGCCATCTGCTCTGGAATAGTCTTCCAATTACACGATCGAATTACCGCAGAGCAAAATGGAAGGAGTCCAATAGCAGGTTCCTGTCTGGTGTTTCCAGTCCCCACCCTCACTCAGGCCATCGTGTTGGTATGGAGACTCACATGCAGGTTTCCAAGGCAGGACCGTGATCGCTAGGATTATGAGCCAGAGTTGAGCGGAGAAAGCCAAGGAGGAGTCAGGGCAACTTTCTGGCTTCATCAACACGGCATTCAGGGAAATGAAACCATCTTGAGTTTGAATTACACAGTGAGCTTTTGGAGCAATTCGGTCTCTTTTCCTTATGACTTTAGTGATATATATCTTCAATTACAGTTAACTAATATCAAATGAAAAAGGTACATGCCTTTATAAATTAAGTTGATGATTTTTATTTGCTAATACTGTTTGTATTTAGATTCTTAAATCTATTTATTTCCCTTAAAATACAAGAATGATTTTCTTGTTTGTGAAATGTGGACTGTTTTGATTTGTGAAACACCTTTGGGCCTTATTTTTTCTTCTAAATATACGTGTGTGGTTTTTTTCCTCCTTGCTGTTAGGCATTCATGCAGCCTCACTTGCTGGGAAATGAGTTCACACATTTGGAGTTTCCAAGGAGAGTACAGAGAAAGGAACTTGGAAAGAAGATGCTCTACAGGGACTTTAATATGACAGGCTGGTAAGAACATGCCTCCCTCTGCCTCAGCACTGCCATCAAAAGCCACTTATGCAGTTTAGGTCAGGCAGTGTGGCTCGAGAGCTGGGTTTGTGGGGAGGAAAGGGGGCCATGCCCACTTCTCATGTTTTCACCTGGGTACCAAGTGTTCACATCGTGGTGTTTGTTGGCTTGCCTCTCTGCTTCTCTAAGATCCTTCCTGAGGACACCAGACCCCCCTGAAGCTGACATAATTCTTCACTTCACATAGAGTGAGCATTTGGGGGCTTTTAAAACACATTAAACTTGTTGTTTTTTTAGGTCAGAGACTCAAAGGAATGGGCCAAATGGCTTGGATTTGAATCATGACTCTGACCTTTCTAAATAAGCAAAGTTGGACAGACCACTTAACCCCTGTGAGCCCAATTTTCTGTGGATAAATGAAAACATACTCTTTGAAGGGTTGTAAGGACTAGAGGTAATGAGTGATCTTCATTATTTTATAACATTTCAAATCAAAATTAGGAATCTTACAAGGGGAAATTGTATCTTATTCTCCAGACACACCTATATATAAGGTCCAAGACTGTTTCTCTGGTGGGTCAGTGGCTCACATTGGCTAAGACTTCATCTGTTTCTTCCATCTGAAAAGTAAATGTGATAAAGTACTTACGCATCATAGGATTGACATAAGGATTAAATGATGGAGCAGTACCTGGCACTTAGCAGTATGGGTAAAGGTTTGCCCTTAGGTTCTCCAATATGGACCAGTGAGTCCCCTGCTAGTCTAGAGGACAGCAGGAGAATGAGACAGTGGACTCTTACCTCACCTTATGTCTAACACAGACAAAGAAGTAGATTCTATTATCTCTTCTTTGTTGACTAAAATAGCTGTAGCAGATGGTCACAGCCCAAATTTCCATGGTAATGACTTCTCAGCTGGGAATCTGCTTCTGGGGTACATACTGTCTTAAAGGAAGATAAGGGGCTGGCCTAAGGCACTTCCAGTTGTCCTTTGCTATCTTAAAGAGGAGTATCCAATCTTCTTCTAAAACAGGGCCAGCAAACTGAGGCCCAAAAGCCCAATTCCACCCATGGCCCCTTTCTATAAATAATTTTTTTAATACAGCCATACTCATTTATCTACATTTGACCTTTGGTAACTTCACATTACAACAGGGCAGTTGAGGAGCTGCAGCAAGACCTATGCTATGACCCACAAAGCCTGACATATGTACCCCTGTCCTAAGACAGGAATGGATTTATTGGACAAGGTTCTCTGTATTTACAGCTCTGAGCTCTAGAGTTCTGGTGCCCCAGTCATTACCCTAGCCAAACTGGGTTTTTTCTGTAAATGCATTTTTTCTTCCATCATTGAAATCAGCAGTCCTTACAGGAAAGTTTAAGGTGAGGGCTACTATAGTTTGAAAAGTGTGGTGGGGTTTGGTCTGGGTTCTGTAGAATTTGGAATGACAGCACAGGCGTCCCAGGTCAGGCACCCACATGACTGTAAACATGTGAAAATAGTAGATCTGAGAGGCAGGAAAATGGCCAGAAAGAAAGGGAGTGTCTGTGGGAAAGCAGACTGAGCTGGTATTGAGGGAACATCGTCCAGGACTAGGAATGCCAGGCAGAGAGGTTTAGATTCACTGTGAGAGGCAGTAGGTTACTCTGTGTCCTTCTGAGAAGGACAGTGAGTGATGAAAACAATGATTTAGGGAGGTGGTTCTTAGAGGAGTTTGAAGAAGACTGAGTAGGACCTACTTTCAAAAAAGTAAATCATGGAAATATATATATGAGGTCTCGTGCAGCAAGGATGGAAGCAGGACGCAGAGGAGGAAATGGGATAAACAAGAAAGGATGATTTAGGCTAACAGGTTGGTGTAAGGGGTAAGTCATCAGTCACTCCAATCACCTATTTAAGTATGTGTCTTCAGTGAGTCTGTAAGCCCCCTAGTGGGGCACCCAGGGCCTTGTCCCTTGTGACATGTGGTGAACAGGCAGCGGTTATTTATCAAGTGAAAGGAAGAAAAGGGGTGCACTGTCAGAGGTGGGGGGACAGCATGTCAATGCTGTGGGTGCCTAGTGCTCAGGTAGGAATGAGGAGGTTGCATTTGTGACATGCTGAGCTTAGGGCAAAGCTGTTTTTATGGGGTTTTTGTTTTTTATGCCAGAGAGGCAAATTTTATCTTAAGTAGTCAAAACAAACTTGGTAAGCAAATGGCTAAAAATTACATGATATATATATAATTTATGTTTGGGGGCTAGATGACACCAACTTTGCACACACCCAGTTACTCTCTTTCTTACACACTCACACGTACATACTGCATTAACGTGGTCCTGTGCAGATAAGCATCCTGTACGCAGGCTGCGCTTACCGTGTGGAACTCCGCAGAAGGTGCTGGAGAACTGAGGAGCTACGGTACTGAAATGGCTTCGGTCAGCCATGATTTGCTAATTCATTTCCGCATCATTCCCCACATGGCTATTGGCTCTAACTTTGACCATAAGCAGAGATTTATGAACATTTTTGTGTATTTCCTACCTGTCTTTGCTTCTGTTTTGAAAATGAACTTAAGGAAAAGGAGAACTCTTTATATGTTGGCTGGAAAGGGTTGGAAAGTGTAAAGCCAATGTAGACCACTGCTTGTGTAAACTCCCTTTCCCAACTTAAAGTAATTCGTTTTTAAAATGTTTCTAACCTCTATGGAAAAAAACTCAGACCTAGCAGTTATTTTTTAGGACTTAAAAAATGTGGGATCATAATTTGTTGCCTTTCTGAGTTGTCTATAGAAGGAGAAGGGCTGGAAAATTAACTCTATGGAAAGGGAGATGAGGGTATGCAGCTTCTTTCCCATGAAAGCTTTAAATTACTACCAAGCTGTTGGAATTGATTGAGGGTAGACTGGTGAAAATTTGGAATGTGTCATGCTCAAGGGTACAAATGAGTCCTTACCTACTGCCTCTGTGCTTCATAGCTTCAGAATTAGGCCTGGCCTGAGAACTTGTTTCTCTGAAACCTAACAAATAAAACGCTCACCTGTTGCAAAGCTGATTAATCCTTGTAGTATGTGCCTAATTTGTGGACATTTTTATCTCCCCTTTGCTCCCCACCAACCGTGGTAGCACTGGGGCTGGCTGACAGCTACTGGGAGAGCTCAGGGCCAGGCACTGTGACGAGAGCTTTACATGTTCCCTTGTATTTAACAATCCTGTGAACTAGACACATTTTGTAGATAAAGAAACTGAGGTGCTGAGGCTAAGTTGCCCAAGGTCATACAGCTCGTAAGAGGAGAAGCAGGGCTGTGAACCCGACAGCATCAGTGTAAACGGTGTTTACTGCTGTGCTGACCTGCCACATGGGGAATGACTCCCTCCTTTTTCCATTTTGTAGTTGAGCGAATGGAGGTGCAGGGGGATTATTGGGGTGCTCAGCTTCCGCCAATGCAAAGGCATCAGAATACAGACTGGGACCCAGGTTTCCGGCTCTCAGTCCTGATACAATGCACAGAGCCCACTGTTCTTTAGGGCAGATGAGACATAATTCTTCGGTTTTAAGCTGTGACATGAACTGAAGTCAGGTATCATTCTCCACCAGGATTAGTGTCTCCTTGACAGTCCTTCAGGGCCCAGGAGGGCAGCATGAAGCATTTCAGGAGCTGCTGAGGCAGTAGCTTTGCTTGTTCCCACTGAGGCCCAGCAGACCTTTGGCCACATTAAACCCTGGTGTTTCACACTCGTCACTAGGAGTCTGCATGTGATTTGGGGGCAGGTCCCCAGAAAACCAGATAGCCTCTGCATAGGAAAACTGCCTTCTCTCATTAGAGGAGCTTCATGCCAGCGTTCTGTGGTATGTCTGCTGCGGGAAGGAAGTGTGGGAAGGTATGTCGGCACTGGGAAGCCTCGTCTCTTCATTAAGGATGAGTCTGCCTCCTCCTGATGGGGATGCTTTCTCTCCCACCCTCGTGCTTTCTGGAGACTGTGGAGCAGCTTGGCAGGCCCAGATTGCGTAGAGGACAAAAGGTTATTGCCACCAGGCCCTTCATAATGAGACCGGTCTCTTCCCTGGACCCCTGCTTCCCAGATAGTCTGCCCAGGAGTTTGATTTACAAAGGCATTTTCTTCACAGCACCCCCAGCACTGAGTCGGTCCCTGATGGGGCCCAGCTTTCACCTTCTGTGCCTGTGTCATTGGTCTTGGAGCCAGACCCCTGGCTTTGCCCTCAGTGAAGCCCGGGCTCCTCCCAGCCCTTTGTGTGGGGCTGCTATTGTGTAATGCACACTCACTGGCAGCGTGAGCTTTGTCCCCTGCCCCCGCTCCCCTCTCCCCCCGCAGCCCTCTGAGCCATCGTGAGCCGTAATTTGCTGGCAAGCATCTACGTTACTGAGTTGAAACAATAGTTTCTCACAGCTGGCTTTGTGGTGCCAGGTCCCTGCTCCTCTGACTGCTGGTGACTCTTTCTCATGTAAGGTCAATGTTTGTCTTGCTCTGTGTCCAGCCACATGGGGTGATGAGCAAGTTGGGGGCCCAGGAGGACGTTTGTGTGGCAGAGGACTGTAGCTGCACCCCTGGCGTCAGGCCAGATTTTCTGGCAGCTGTTCAGGGCTGATGGGATTTGTAGAGAGAGGGAGGGCCAAAGAGGAAGAGAAATCCGTCGTGTGAATCTGAGATTGCTTCCAGATGGTTCTGGTTATGAGTAAAGTACCAGAATTCTTTCTTTAAACAAAGCCTTGCTAACATTTATGATGGTCTTATTTCAGGGGACAGGCTGGACCGTAACTTGAGATGGCATGGCTTGCTGGGAGGTAGGCTTCTTGGGAACCAGTCCTTGCTCTGCCAAGATTCTGGGGCCTTGGGCAAATCTTGGGCTTAGGTCTCTCAAAATGCTTCCTCTGCCCCTTGCTGCCAGCCTCTGTGTCTCACAGGGGCTGGGCTTTGCTTTGCTTTTCCAGAGCTTCTGGAAAAGATAGATTCCATTAGAAAGATTGCAGAGATGGTAACCTTTCCTTTTTATCTCTTGCAGCCCCTTAACTCTTTATGCTTCTAATTTGATGACATACCAGGGTAATTTTCCCTTCCTATATTTCCCTTATAACTATGAACAAATAAGAGGATTTCCCACTGAGAGCAAAGTGGGGGTCAGCCACAATTGTCTACTTTCAACACTCACTACTCTATTAACATAAAGGAAGTCTTTTCTAGTCCCAGTGCCCCCCTGCACAGTATCCCTTGGCCACATGTGGCCATTTAAATTTTAATTAGCTAAAATTAAATAAAATTAAAAATTCTTTTCCAAGTCACTGTAGCCATAACTCAATTGCTCAGTAGCCACATGTCAGTAGTGGCAATTGAATTGGACAGTGTGGATGCAGAGCCTCTCCATCATTACAGAAAGTTCTTCCAGATGGCACTATGATCTAGCTGATAGGAAGGTGAGGGTCTGGTTGGGGTGGAGGCTGGTGCAGGGAGTTGTCTGAAAGGGAATATGCCAACAGCAAAAAAAAACCAAGACAGCCCTGACAGGGCGAGCAAGTGGGATGGTGTGGCCGCATTCTCTGGCTTCTGGCACTACGACTGCTGGACTCCGAGTTGCTGGGGGATGGGCTCCACCCCCTTTTCAGATTGTCAGGGGCATCATCATTGCATTTAGGGGCCACTCGTTCCCAGCGGTCACTCACTGACAAGCCTGCTGGCCAGCATGAAGGCCAGCCCGGTTCATCTGCCCCAGTCAGGAGCACACCTCTCTCCCCCTACTGCCTGCTGGATTGGTGCCAGCATTGGCACTTCTGTCCCATTTACTTTTCCTTCAGCTTCTGGAGGAGTATTTCAGGCCCTGAGGATCTGATTAGAGAACAACTTCACTTCCAACCTTTTCCATTCTGTTTGGGGTGACCTTTATTCTCAGTCTGCAGCTGGAGCCCAGCTCAGGGATGAGCACCCCAGCCCCACACCACTGGGTTTCTTCCCAACAGTGCCAACATTTTCTGGAGAGAAGCTCCCTGGAGGCAGCCGCCCGCGTGGTCTGGAGCTGCTCAGTCAGGGTTTACGGTTATTGTAGCTAAGGTTTCTCTCTTGTTCTTTATTGGTCTTCTCAATGCCCTCTGACAGCAGAGTCCAGCAGGCTCACAGTGAAATGGATAAGCAGATTGAGAAATGCCACAGAATGCTTTATGAAGCCAACTCCTGAGCTGTACCAGCTTATACTATAAATTGATTTATTGAATCCAGCCCAGAAGCCCTGTCACTGAAACCCCAGGCTCTGTCCTCCACAGGACCGCCTAATAAAGCAGCCCCAACTGACACTCCTCATTAGCTTTTCCACTGATCCCCAGGCAGTTTTTAAAGTGACAGTGGTCCTCTTTGGAGCCTGAATTTATACGTTGACCATGCCTCTGGGTCTAATTAGCTTAGCATTATTAATGTTACTTGGAAAGCCTGCATTTTCTAACAGCTTGACTCTTGAGTTTTAAAGAGTAATTGGAAAATTCAAACCCTGTCCTTCTCCTTCCTTTTGTTTTTAATCACTTCTAGCCCAATCCTTGGAAATTTACCTGCAGATATCTCTGACTAGCCAGCATCTTGGAACACCAGAGGATTTCTTAGTCCTGCCTAGGTGCAAATCCTGACATTCGGATATGCCATTGCCCTCTTGGGGAGGCCTTTTAAACCCACCAAAGAAACATCACATTATAATTTTATAATTACTGCACAAGAACTCAAGCCTTTCCCTAGGTAAACTGGTATTAATTTCATCCGAGCAACTTGTATTTTCACAACAATGTTGTGGACCACCTTGGCAGCAATCTGATTGCTGAAAGCAGTCTGGAAATCTGACCTTGCAGAGAAAGGAGGGGTTCGGATGTCATTTCAGATAATTTTCACCCCTTAGGTTGTCCAGGATAGAGATCGGCTGGGACAGGGATTAGACAACTGCAAAGTGCCTGTCTCGCAAGTTGCAGTGGGGCCTGGAGCTGAAGTCAGAGTGGATCAGCCTTACGTGGGGAGAGGCCGCTCCCTGGGGCTCCCACTGCCAAGATGATGAATGGTTACTTTGCGACATGCATGTTCTGCATCTTTTCAAGATTTGCAGCTCTAGCTGCAGGAGCAGCAGGGAGAGAGCCTGCTATGTACAGCACATCTCCTGACAGTGATAAGTGGCTCCTTGCTCCCCTACCCTTCTCTCCACCTCTGCTCATGAGGCCAGTGGATGCTATGCAGTATTTACAAATGGTTGGAAGTGAAGACAGACAGGCTTTGTCAGGCTACTGGGAGTAGAAGGGAAAGAGATGCCTAGCCAGCTTGCTCCCTGTAAACACACATAGGCACATGCACGCACACATGTCTGTCTGCTTTTATTGATAAATATAGTTATTGTTCCCAAAGAGGCCAAACTACTTTCAAGCCTTTCTTTCTCCCTCAGCCCCTTGGAAAGTCACAGCGTCATCTGTATCCATTCATACATCCCTAAGCAGAGGACACCTGCAACTTTCCCCAGTGATCATTATGGGGGATTGGACAGTACATGTGTGGTGGTGACTTAGCTCCAAGTCATCTGGGGATGGGGAAGTTTTAGGATGTCAAGTGCATGCACAAATCAAACAGCCAGGTGCCTTTAGCCAGGGAACCCCAGGGGGCACTTGTTTTTATATTTGGCAAACCTTTCCCATATGTATATTTGCTGCATATTAGACACCGAGTAGTGGTTAAGAACAGGGATGTGGAGCCAGACTGCAGGGCTGAGTCAGTCCCTAGGTGTGGCTTAGACAAATTGGATCATCTCTGCCTCAGTTGTCCTGTATGTAAATTGGGCTAATGACAGCACCTCATATTAGGATGGTGTGAGCGCGGTAGAATGAATTGAACAAAGCCTGCTGTCTGTGTCTGAGAATATAACAATAGTAAGGAGAATGGAGGGTGAGGAGGGTTTCGACCTGTTATGTGTTGAGATGCTGTTCCTCAAGGAACCAAAAAGAAGAAGGAAGGCAGTTTAGAAAAGCAAGAGAGTGAAGTAGGTCAAGGTGTGCTGGCCACTTCCCCGGTGGGTCTGCCTCACAGGTGCTTGCCAGCTGAGCTCAGGTAAGGGGTCCCTCAGCTGCAAGGAGAGAGCCTGCAGTACAGTTGGGAAACCACTCTGTCCCTCAGTGCTGCAGGGTAGGGTGGGGGGAGGGTTGGTCCACATACTGACATCATATCTGCCTCCGAGTCCTAGATGCTCGACCTCTCGAGGAGCCCCCACAGCCCTCCTGAGCCATAACCAAGGAGCTGGGGCACCAAGCCCCTCCATGGTGGAATCATGTCCCTGTAGAAGGGATCTCATTGAGAGTGCGCTCACTTCAGAGAGATGACCAGCTGGCCCAGGGACTGGTGGTGTGGACATTATTGAATGATACCATTTTACCTATAAAATCTGTTCTTAAACTCTCAAGAGTAAGAGGAAGTAGATCCTGGAATTTGTCCATAAATAACTAAAAAAACAGATTATAGGGCTTATTTTTAATAGGGAGGCTTAAAGGAAAGGCCTTTTCACTGTGGTAGAAGGAGTGGTTGTTTTTTAAGGGGGAAAACTGGGATTGGGGAAGGTTGTATTTTAACCAAAGGTTTCAAATATGAAAGGAATTTCAAGAAACTGGAGGGCAGGAGGGCAGGACATTCCAAGCAGAGGGCATAGCACAAGTGGAAGCCCAGAGGCATGAAAATCAGACGGCCATTTGGGAATGTGGAAACCAGAGGGAATAATCAGAATATTTTACCAATCCGCTTGGAGGAATAGGTTCCACTGGGGTCCTAGAAGCGCCGCTGCTGTCCAGGCATTCACTGTGTTTACTGCATTGTAAGGATTCCAGAAAAAGGCCCAGGGCAGCAGGTGGGGGCAGTTGGCGACTTGGGATGGTCATTATTTGCCAGCCAGTGCAGAAATATTCCAGTGTTTGACATTTCTATATCCACTTACATTGGTATGTATTAGCTTGACAACATACCTGGTGGTGGCCTAACATGAGTGGCATGTTCAGGAAGTGAGATGGTGTGGAGCAGTGGAGGGCAGTGAGCTCACCTTTGAACTAGGTAGGTCAATTAAAGTCAATTCATGGGGAACTTTGAATGCTGTGCTAAGGATGGCAATAAC
This sequence comes from Manis javanica, assembly GCF_040802235.1. NCBI lineage: Eukaryota > Metazoa > Chordata > Mammalia > Pholidota > Manidae > Manis > Manis javanica. Next base: position 74,409,190 of record NC_133165.1, read on the forward strand.
TAACATTTTACTTCCCCACTCTTAAGAGCTCTATACCTGCATAAAACATGAAAATGACACACAGCAGGACAGAAATATAAAGCTGACTGCATATTTAGAAGGACATATGGTCCAACCCTCAGTCTGTTTTTCAGAACCTGTTTTTAAGGAAATTCCAGAGAAGTGAGTGCTATGACACTCCAACAAATTTCAGGTACTTAACAACCCTGCCAAGAAAACATTTTCCTGTGTCCAACCTGCATTTCCCTTGTTAAAAACTTTCACTCCTACCAGAGCTTGATGAAGTTTTCTCTTTTCTCTGCCACCCCTTCTCTGCCTACCAGGCTTCCAAACAGGAAATCAGTGTTGCTAGCTTCAAGCTGACAGTCCCAGGAAGGTGCTCACCTGCTGTGGCTTGGGGGCAACTCCTTCAGGGTCAGCTGGGTGCTGGTTTAAAACCCCTGGGCTTAGCCCAGGAATGCACATAGGAGAATTGGAAAACCACCACTGCAAACTCTGAAAGATCTCATCCCACCACCATGTGCCTCTTGCCTTCAGAGAAGTGAGTCAGGCTCACTCAGAGGAAGGGGAAGGTTTTACATCCGTCCCTTGCTAGAGAACCAAACACAGATCTCCCTGTAAGAACTGAAGTGCTGGCAGTGTTGGTTTTTTGTTCTTCACCTTGTTGCTCTGGCAGAGGTGGTAAGACCCTGCCAATTCTGGGGTCCGATTGCACTGGGATTAAATCAGCCCTGTCTGTCTGCCAGGATTAATCAGATGCTGCCTGTGGTGCTTAGTACCCTGGAGACCAGAGCTCAGAGCTTCCTCTCTGCAGGACCATCCATTTTAACTATTACTCCTTTTGTGAGCTGGGTGTTGTGCCACACATGAGTGACACAAGGAAAATGAGCACAGTTCCACCCTCACGGTGCTTATAGTCCAGTGTAGGACAAACTGATGTCAAAACTGATGGAGGAACGTTTACCTACAGTGAAGGTTTTTCACCTGGGGTGATTATTAAAAACATTCTAGAAGCCCTAAGGTTTTTTGGTTATGTTATTAAAACCTCCCAAGTGATTCCTGTCCATCCTTAAACACCGACCTTGGGCAGCCCTAGACATGGTTACCGTGGAGGTGAGCGACAGCTAGCATAGTGACTGACTGAAGAGCACTGGGCAGCCCATGCTCTTGAGCAGGTTTGTGACTCCTGGCCCAGGTTATCCTGTTGTTCCATGGGAACCTCTCTGTCCACCTGCTTGGGCCAAGGTCTGGACTCACAGAGGAAGGTAAGGGGTGACAAAGCCCTCAGGTGCCGACAGTGGGTCAGAGGTGAGCCGAGCCTCTCCTTCCCCTCACTGATGCTTGTGCCCATAACCGGGGTAGTCCCCGCCTGGGCTTGGACCCACACAGGGTAGGTCAGGAGTCCCAGCTGCCAGGGCATCTGACAGGCTGGGTTCTCCTTCCAAATCATCCTGGGGAAACAGTCCCCCTCCCCAAATCTGCCTAATCCTCTGGATGGCCTTGGATTACTGTGAAAAACTGGGCACCTGAGTGTGATAGAATCAACTTATTATCAGCAGAACAGTTTGAAAGCTGAGCCATGGGTTAAACCTAATTCTACAGTGATCTTGACCATCTTCCATATTGTCGAGAAGAAAAAAGGTGTTACATTTAAACTTCTGTGCAACATGCCACTGTAAAAACCGAAGGAGGGCAGACTTTAAAAATTATTTTTATTTACTTTAAGGATGAGGATTAGTAATTAAGCATTCCTGTTGCATACTGTGACATTTTATGGTGTTCACGCATATTCATAGCCCTTCAAGGACAGGCAGAGAACTGTAGCTAAGAGCATAGCGCACTCTGGGGCAGACCTGGAAGTGATCTTGACCTCTATGGTTTCCTAGTTTGTGCAGCCTCCATTTTCTCATTAGTATAATGGGGTTAATATTAATATCTGTCTTACAAGGTTGCTATTAACAATTATGTAAGTTTCAAAAAAAGGAGTGTGTAGAACAGTTCCTAGATTAAAGTGAGTATGCAGTAAATGTTGGTTATGTTAGAATTCTGTGTTAAGGGTGAGGTGACAGCAGAAAAGTTAGAGCTGGCTGCCTTTGCAGCCCCTCATCTCGGTGCAGGAGCTGGCCGTGCCGTGTCCCTCCCATTGGGAAAGATTGGCAGCCGTCTCCCAGGCCTGTACTGCTTACCCTGGTGCTCAGATAATGTGGGGGTTAGCCAAAGATTCCAAAAAGAGTGTGGGAATTCACAGGATAAACATCTTTTTCACCTGAAGATTTGGTGGGGAGGAGGGGGAAGTAGTGGATGATATTTTGTGTGTTGAAATGAATGTTTATTAAGTGTATGCTTTGGTAAAATTTTCATGGCTGTTGAAGATGAAGCAGAAGATTTAAAAAACCTTGGTGGTTGCTTTGTGAGCCTTGAGTTCCACCCTCTGTGGTGGTCCCAGCTAAAGGGCACTGGAATGATGTAGCTCAGAGGAGCATCCCCAGGCACAAGTGGCTCCGCCAGGGGGTACTTCAGGACTTGGTGCCCCAGGATACCGACGTCGGAGTGACCAGAGGAAGCTTTGTGAGGCAGGGCTGCAAGACCAGCATGAAAAGAAACTGGCCTCTGCAGTAAATCTACTTTGCAGCAAGCAATCCATTTCCTATTTTCTCCTCACCATTTGTGAATATGGGGTCAACTTTGGTTACCTTCTGATTTTTATATATTGACTTAGTCTCAAACAATATAAAGGCCAATCTCAATAAAATTCATGTTTGTTTCAGAATGAATGGTCCCTGAGAGAGCAGAAATCATTCCATATTTGTGTGCTGATAAAATAAGGATCTCTGATTCATGCCTGTGGGAGATCTAAATGTTATTGACTAGAGTCTGCAGCTCTTCTAGCAAAGTGCTAACGCACACCAAGTGGGTATTGAATCAGAAATAATTTCCAAATCTGAAGTTTCCCTAAAACCCATCCAGAATGTTTTCTCCTGAAATATTATTGGTTCTTTTTGTGCATGCACACGTGATTGATATTTTCAAAAGACTGATTCAAAGCATTTTCTATGCGACTGTTTTCACTGCTAACCTTGGGCCCATGGGTTAAGAGATGGCCTCAACTTTATTTGACTCCATAATCTCAGCATCTGTGCGAGTGCCTGGCTCCTAGTAGATGCTCAGGAAATATTCGTGAACGAGTCTGCTGGAACTCATTGCTTTCATCTGGTCCAAACCTGAGCTCCTGGTTTAGATCTACTAGGAGCAGGTTCTTTTCCTCTACCCAAACTTCCAACTGCGGGTAGGGACCCATTAACGGGTTGTGAAATCAGCTTAGTGTAAATTGATGAGCATTTTAAACAAATCCAGTAGTGTAGGGAGAAAAGGAAATATCAGAGTGTATATCCCATGGTAAGGGCAAATGCTGTTTTGGGGGCTGTGATTGTGTGTACACTGGGTTAACAAGAGGGATACCCTCCTTGTAGTGGGTCACAAAGTGAAACCTCTGCTTAGACCAGTCGGCTTTCCCAGAAAATGTAGACCAGCACAGTGAAAGCAAGGCCTCATGCTCTCGCTGTCACGTGTGGGCCTCGTGGTGGGAAAGGAGTCACCATGCCAGAACAGAGGAGTGGTCCCCACTCCTGTATCTCCGTGCAGGGTTGGTTCAGGCATGCTGATGGCAGGAGGGCAGAGGGGGCCATTTTCCCAGGGCTTGTGGGATTTCCTCAAGGGCAACCACAATGTCTGGGACAGATCTTTGGCCCCATTATGGGAGAAGTCTTCCTTGAGAGATGCGCAGAAGGTTCTTCCCTTGGTTTGTTTCTCTCACCCTCGACTGCCAGGCATACCTGAGCTAGGCTGCACTGCATCTCCCAGCTCTCTTCCATTACATCACCGAGCATTGATCTTACTCTTACAGTTCAAGCATACTGTTTGTGCCTGAATCCAGCCTGTTGCACCCTATCAGCACAACGGCATTAACTTGTATATAGCTTAGAGCCTGCAGGTTTCAGCTGATTCAGATGACACACTCCGAGGACCAGCAGGAGAAAACAAGGTAGTGTTTGTTTGCGGAACCTCAGCCTGACAGGGGAACTTTCCCAGGAATCATGTAATCAAGATACCCATTGATGGCACGTAGCACATAAATCCAGGGACTCAATGTGTCAAAATATGCCTCCGTCCCTTAGATTTACAAATAACCGGAGCCTGCTGTATGATGGCAAGCCTGTGGCAGAGATGTTGGCTCAGCCCTGAAACGTTATCAAGGATACTTCCAAGCCCTCAAGCGGCCGGCGTGTGGGATGCTCCTCAGCCTCCTCGCACGGACCATGTGGCCTCTCCGGTATCCCACAGCTCTGGCCTGACCCTGACCTCAGTGAGTTAGCTCCAGTTCACCCTCCCAGACAGTGCAGCGACCTTTTCCCGGCATATGAAGGTTTGATCCAAAGATGAATTTAAGAAATTCATAGGGCGTTCTTCTCTGAGAATCTTTGAAACAAGGGAAAAAAGGCTTCTTTAAATAAGACATTAAAGAAATAAGAGTAAGACCTCATCCAGTACCTTGCGTTGCCTTCACGGGAATGCATATACGCACAGACACCCAGGCAGCAAGAGGGAGAGTGGGCTCCCTGCCACAGGGGCACCTCGAGGAGCAGGAAGCAGCCTCCATTTACTGAGCTCTGTGGTTAGGTTTTGGGCTGGATTCCTTTGGAAATTCAAACGGCTGGCAGGAAAAAGGAAGCATGAGGAGATTGCAAAATCGTGCACTGCCTTTTCCAGGAAGGTCTGGAAACGGTGGGTGTGGAGAGCGGCTAGTCAGAGTGCCTCTGTGGATTCTGTGAATTGCTGAATTGGGGTCCTGCCAAGCTCTTAAAAGCCACAAGTGGCTTTTGGGCCCCAGGCATGTGTCTGTTCCTGACCAGCCAGAAATGGGTGGTGTTTTATCCGAGGCCTCCAGGGGTTCAAGCTTCAGGAGACTTGGTTGTGGGAGGGCAGAAATGGGGACCAGAGACCTAGATGCTTCTGCCCGCCATCCTCTGCCCAGACCTGTGTAGCCTCTGTGGCGTGCCTGTCTTCCTGGGACTTGGTTTCTGCTGCGAGTGAAATGAGACCTCTGTGGCTTTTACCTCTCTCCTGGAGGGGCACTGGTACTCCAGCTGAGGGGGGGCGGGGGATATCCTCCCTTTATGACTATTTCAGGACCGACCCAGGAGCACCCCCTTTAGACTTAGAGCTCTCAGATGCCCCTCTGAGTCTCTGAGTCTTCGCTTTGGAGCAGAACAGGAGACTTGTGTGGGCAGTGTTGTACCGGTGCTGTCCTTCCTGCCTTGATAGCAGCCGCCACAGTAGACGAAGAGGGAATCGGAGTGAGTTGGGAGCTCGGCACGAAGCGGTGGCTCCTGTGATGAAGTGCTGCTTCCTGCCTGTGGCCGCTGCTTAGCTGTGCTTTTGCATTTGCAGTGAAGAAACAAGGCCCCTACAACCTCACAGTCCCAACTCAGAGATACATGGCAACCTCTACTTCGCAAAGGCCTGCCCGGCATGTTTGCATTTTGATCCTTGCCACCTTCCATGAAGAACCCAGCTGAGGCAGCACATTCAGCGAGACTGAGGGCCTTCCCCAGGCCCGCCCACCCAATTCACGGGAGGACTGAGCTCTGACTTCCAACCTCTAGCTCCAGGCCGGGTGTTTTTAAATATGCCACAGTGGGCACCGCCAGGAGGGAGGAGGGCATCTAGGAGGAAAGACCTCGGGAGGGGAAGCATAGGAGGCCACGTCAGGAGGTCAGCGAGTGGAAGAATGCGACTCACTGGGGCACATCATTGTCACACGAGTGGACTGTCGACATCCCCGAAGGAACAGCCTCTGCTCTCCCCCATGGAAGGGGTCATGTTCTTAAATCACTCTGAAGTATTGCTAAGGAAATTAAGACTAAAGAAATCAAGTGGTGTTTCTGCCCCCCTTTTTAATTAAAGATCCTGACTTAGACAAGATCCTAAGGGAGGTGATCGGTATGGATGATGCTGAAGTGTGAGCTTTGGGTTCCTGGCCTGTAGGTTAAGTAGTCAGAATGGGGAGCAGTAGGGAAATATGCATAATAAAGAAGCAAAATGCTTAAAATGTTAGGTTGTCAACAAGGACAAAAAGTAAAGCCAAGATGGGGAATAGGAAATTTGGGGGAGGGGAGTGATTTTAAAGACAGTCATTTCATTACTTGGCTTTTATTTAGAGTATGATGGTAAAACCGTTGGAGGGTTTGACTAGGGTAATCACACCATCTGACATTTCAACACAGTTACTCTGGCTGCCCTGAGAACACAGGTGTCTTGCCAATGGATTTCAGCCCCAGACAAGTTCACTATGGATTCAGTGAGACCAAAAAATGGCAGTGGAATGTTCTTGGGGTGAAAGGGTTTGTACCCAACTTCATTCCCACGGTGGCAGGTCAGTCACTAGAATCCCGTCCACTCAGAGCAAGTCTGCATGCAGCAAACTGGTCTCTGCCTCTGGGCCTCTCTGCCCCCACAGCAGTTTCCATCTCTGTCCTTGGCACTGCCACCACTCCAGCCTCTGCTCTCCTGCAGCCATGCAGCAGCCCAGAGCACTGGGCGGAGCTCTTTATATAGAGTCAATAATAACGTATTGCCCACACGTGTGTAGTGAGCAAGCCGACCAGGGCCAGGTAAGAATCCTGGCCACAGGAACCTTCAGATTTTCCACAAGAGGTAAAGCACAAAACTGAACAGTCTTTAATTCCTTCACAGCGTCTCTCTGGTCCAGGCACCACCTGCTCTTGCCTAGATTATTGCAGGGAGATGTGGGGAGGCTATTACAATAATATTGGCAAGAGAAGATGGTACTGAGACTGGGGTGATAGCCATGAAGGTGTTAAAATCTGCTTCAGTTCTGGCTCTATTTGGAGGGTAGAGATGACAGTATTTAGTACAATGACAACAGATGAAAAATACTCCATTCCTATTGTTTCCCTCTAACTAGAAGATTGAGGAATTCTAGGCTGCTAGCAAGAAAAATATTCAAAACATTTGTCACAGGTGGATGCTGGATCATGAACACATAGAGCGAGTAGGTAATGGTGTTGTAGGTCTAGGGATTGAGTGTGTCCTCAGTTCTTGTCCCCGCCACAATGAATTGAAGGGCAGAGACACAATATTGAAGCAGAATGAAAGTTTTATTTGAATACATTCTTAGGAAAGAATGGGCTAGAGTCAAGGTAGGTAGAGGCAAGTTTACTTGATTAAAGCAGAGAGGAAGGAAAAGCAGGGAGGAAAGAAGCTCATTGAACTGCTGCTTGGCATAGGGCATAATCCCTTGCCAACTCCTAAAGCCAGTGTCACCTGGCATCGAGTCTCTGCTTGAATCTCCCCAGCATGGAAACTAAGTCCCTACCACCCCAGGAGTTGGGGAGCTGCAGAGCTCTGGGTGGAGTGAGATTATGTTCTGAGAACTTCCTAAAGGCAAAGAGAAGAGATTTTCAGGCAGGCTACTAAGGAGCATGATAGTATAGCTACCATTCATCTGGGTCACCTAGGTGACAGGAACTTGCAAGCCCAAATCAGAGTGCTCAGTCTCTGTACTTATCTGGAGTAGGACAGAGAGTGTGACACACTCGAAGAAAGGTGAGTGCAGGCAACCTCAGAAACAAGGCACACCCAAAAGCTGGGATTCTGTCTTTTAAGGAGTTTCAAAAATGGAATAAAGGCAAAGGTTTGGGGAGCATAGGCTTGTCAGGAGGTCTCATGTCTGTATCTGGTGAGAGACAGTATGTCATTGTCTATAGCCAGTCCTCTCGGTAATTCTGTAGGACAAGCTTTTTGTTTCTCTCTAAGATAGTGGCCACTTCCAAGCACTGGAACACATCAGTTAAGACTGCTTGTCTTGCCTTAAAATAGGTTGTTGGCTGAATACCAAAGAATATGTTAGGAATGTAACCTCCCAACTCTGCCCTTAGACTCAAGTCCCTCTTGTTCCCACTCTGCTATTCACATCTCAGCATTTTTAGGAAAATTAATCATGATGCTTGTCTCATGTCTCTGCCCTATGTCACCTGCATCAGCTAGGGCAAGTCTGAAGGTCAGCCCAGATTCGGGGCATGTGGAATGAACTCATATTGCAAAGGGCGTTGACTCCGTGAGTCCTTCGTGGCTCTCTGGTTTTATCTGATTAATGCCCTGAGTTCTTGGTGGGCCCCACCGCACCCTCTTTTCATCCCACTCATACCTGTCTTTCTGCCTAACAGAATGGCAGGACCAAGCAGGGGGCCGGGCCTGAGTGTGGCCACAGCAAGGCAGGGAGCAAGGAGAGGTGGTTCTGGCGTGAACCTCAGAGAAGAGGGCGTCCCTGGGGCAGCCCCCGTGATCAGAGTGTCGATGGGGAGTGGTGTGGAGGGTCATCAGGAACTAGGTTAGGGGTATGAAAGTCAGGACTCTAGACACACCAGCAAAACATACAAACTTGCTGAGAATAATAGCAGGTAAGAGTGGAAAAGCAATCTATGAACCTAGGCCGAAGTTATTGGGCAACATAGGAAAATGTCCTGACCAGCAAGGGTGGGGCATGTGAGCAGACGGAGGGGGTCTCAGGGCCACGTGGGAACCTCAGTCTGGAAGGACAGGGCTGAAGCAGTCAGTGCCCCTCTCTTGTGTAGGGGTAAGAGAGGTTTGAAGGATCTCCCTTTTTAATAGGGTTTCTAGGCTGGTTGATGAGAGCAATAGTGTACATAGATGTATTTTGACTTTGTAAGGAATTTGATAATTTTTTCACTTAGCCTTTTGAACAAAACAGAGAAACACTGCATGGACCCGTTGGGTTAAGTTGCTTGTAGGTGGCTTGAGAGCTATACCGAGTCTCAGTTCACAAGGACAGTGTCTAAATGAATCAGTGTTTTTCAGTCTTTGAAACATTATTCTCATTGTCTTCCCTCTACTATTGAGCCTATCTTTCTGTGCCTTTCCACCAGATGAGGTTCTGCCAAGCTTTATTTTACTGTCTGTTGTTTGTATTTAAAAAGTAACTGATAGATTTTTCATTTTAACAACACAGAATTAGAATGTGATTCTTCACGCTGCACATGCTTTCATCCACATGTCTCCAAGAAATGTTGACAACCCCTTGTCTGCTTAACTTGGCCTGAAAGGGGGTCCCAGGGGCTTGGTTCTGCTCAGCACTTTTTTCAATGACCTGGGCAAAGACAGCAGAGCTCCTTGTGAAATTTTACATGACATGACATAGAGAGCTGATATTTTGGATGAAGGATGTACATACAGGAGGCTCTCAGTGGGTTGGAACAATGGACTAGTACTAGCGAGATAAAATTCATAAGGGCAATGGAACCTTCAATTTAGAGTGACATATCCATGCTGTAAGCATAAATGACAGAGGATGCATCAGTAGACCTTCTTGGGTCTTTTTTCTCATGGACTGATTGGGCTTTTGTTTGGGTTTTTTTCTTGTTTGCTCTCACCACACATACGAAGACACCCAGGTGCCTGCACATCATGCAGATGTGAACTGCCAGGGTTTCAAAAAGAGCAACTTCTAAATCAAAGACGTAATCATTTCATTCTTTTGTAGACCACATCTTTACTGTTTTCAGTTCACAGTGCCATTCTTTGAGGATGCTGACAAACTAGAGAGCCCCTACACAATATTTGGTGCTCAACTGGTTTAATAGGTAGTACCTGAGCAGTTAGGGATGGTGTCCTGTTAAGAGCACTCGAGGAAACTAGGAAAGAGGAGATTTGGGATAGCTTGCTTCAAATATCTGCAGAGCTCTCAAACAAGAGACTAGATTTATGATTTATTTCATGTTTTTCTGAAGGACAGATCAAACACACCAGGGTATGGCTGGCTGGGTCAGTTTAAGAAAGAATTTCCCAGGGTGCTTCTCCAGTGGAACGGGCTGACACTGAGTATGTCAGGCTCCTAGGACAGTGACTGTCTGCAGCAGTCCATTTGATGACAAGGCCAGGGACCCATAGGAGGTGTGTGGGAGAGGGACGGATGCATTTGGGGACAGCCAGCCTAGTGGCCTTTCAGTCTTACAGTGCCAAGCTCTTCCTTCCCATAGGTCCAGACCAACCATGCCTTGTCTTTTCAACTTTGCAGAACCAACATTGGAAGGAAAACTATTACTTAAAGAAAGTTGTATTATGGAAACTGCTGGGGATACTGCCTCAAAATAAGGAAAAACCCTTTAATCTAGACCTTTATAAGCCTTGCATTTTTTTTCTCATCTCATTCTTTTGTCAATTGGCCTCATAAATATTCATAAAGGAATTGACCCAAAATAAGAGTTATCCTAAAAGTCTTTCCTCAGCCTTTCAGTTTTGCTTGCTTGTAGCAGGTACTTGAATATGTTCTCTAGTCTGTTAAATCATTGTAAAACTAGTGAGTAATCTGGTTTTGGACTTTTTTTTTTAATCAGGATTTCAGAAATCACAGGCTCCAATGTGAAGAAATAGACATTTTCTGTTAACCTTAAGTCCCAAGTACCTCCATCTCATGGAGCAGCCTAGCTTCAAACCCTTCTACTCACCCTCTTGCCTTCACCAGCTGAGAAGGATAGAAGCAAAGGGCGAGTTTGGAAGTGTAGATTTGGCCTCTGCATGGACTGTCATGTAATATGAGCAGCAGACAGGCCTTCCAAGTGGGCAGAAACCAGGGTAGCCCCCTTATACTGTGGAAACAGAGTCGAGGGAGGCCTGGTGCCTGTGGAGAGGCTCCAGTCAGACCTGGGGGCACTGGTGAGGTGGGCTGGGATGCTATGGCAGGTCCGAGGACACACTTTTTCCTTCCCTGATGTCCCCAGTCCTCCCTGCGGACTGCGTCAGAGACCAGCAATGGGTTTTGTCCTCACAGGATCACCTCTTCATCTTTTGCCTCACATCGGAAATCCCTTCCTTTTTGGCCAAAAAATCCTTTTCTTCATCCACTGCCTGCTTTTCACCCACCGAGCAACAGACAGTAATGGTCTCATTTCAGTTCTTCAACTAGAGTGAGATCCTCAGAGCTGAGCCCTGATGTTACATTTCTTTGGTGTGTTTTCTGGGAAAGTCTGATTCCAGCTGTAGGCCACTGACATGATCTTGGGAAGTAACGTGACCTCTCTGAGCCTCAGTCCCTTCATCTGTGGACAGGATATTGCAGAGCCGGTGAGACATCACGGACGCTATCAGCGAGACCCCTGCCCTGTGTCTGGCATGTGGGAGGTGTTTCAGTGAGTCATAACTGCTGTCAATTAGCTTATACAGCCTTTGATGAAGTTACCAGGTTAATCTGGGGCCCGAACTGCTGACCCTGTACCCCCTGGGAAGGAAAGGTTATTGAAATGACTTGCTGGAAAGAAGGGTGTGCCTGCTTCAGCTTTGGGGCTGACCTCTCTACATTGGGTTGCATTCCTCTGTGTATCAGGAGCTTTCCTACATTTGAGTTTAGATTCACTCCCAAGTTGCCTGGATATAGCCAGGGCCGGGAGGCCATTTCACAAATTAGTTCTTTTCATATACTAAGGAGACAGCATTTTAGAAAAGCATGTTGCATCCAGCACCAAACCTGGTCGAACCTACCCCAGCTTCTAGTCTTTCTGATTCTTCCTTGAGAAGGCGAATAGGCAGTACTATCCCTGTTTTGTGGACAAGGGGGACTGATGTGCTGAGCATGGTCTAATGAACACTAGTCCGAGCTACCACAGTTGAGTCCCCACTAGCTGCCAGGTTCTGGGCTAAGTGCTTAATATCCTATGTGATCATCCTCATGTTACAGATGAGGAAACCGGGACTGAAGAAGATGGAGCTACTTGCCAAGGGGCCACAGCTAGTAACCGGGTGCCATGCTTGTTTCCTCGTTTCTTTTTTAACGTCCTTATAAACGAAATTGCAAGACGCGCCTCGTGGGCTCCCCTGGCTTGTCTTGGCCAGCCGCTGCTTGAGTGTGCAGTGGCTTCCAGATGACCATGTCTGGAATAACTCATTGAAGCCTAAGTGGATTTTCTTTCCGTGTGTCAAATGACCTTTAATAACTGTTGTGAAACAAAGAATTTTCTGCCAGCCTTGAATATTGCACTGAGGTCAGGCAGGCTCTAAATATTCCTTTTTCAGCTGTCCCAGAACAAGGCACCTTTGGCGTAATCAGCCCCTAAAGGTGAGAACTGGCTCTTGGGGCAGTGTCACTCTCCAGCTCTCTCTGAGCTCTGCTGTTCTCATGGTTCGGGGTTAATGACAAGAACCTTGTTGCTGCTGCTGGGCGCTTCCTTGTTGCACAGACAGTAAATGCCTAGGACAGAAACCCATCTCCCCTGCTTGCTCATCAGGAATATACCAACTGCTTTTCTGCCTCTTCAATCACATGAAGACTTCAACCATATTTGCTGGTTTGTTAAACTGTACACACACACACACTTCTGTAGGGAGCATGACCCAGAGTCTCGGGAGATAAAGCACCTGGCCGCCGTGTCAGGGCAGTGGACCATTGAGTGAGTGCAAACCTGTTTTAAAATGTTGTTTATCCCCCTACAGGGCATACAAAACCATTGAGGAGGATGACTTGAAGTTTCCCCTTATATATGGAGAAGGCAAGAAGGTAGGCATGTGCACTTCGGTGGGCCCAAGAGGGCACAGCTATCTCTGTGTGGCCCAGGGCAGTCTGTGTCGCCCATGCAGCTGCTTGTGGTTTACGGCCTTGACAAACTCTCACTTCAGCACTCCTTCTGGCCTCCCCTTATCTTAAAGGTCCAGGTGGTGGTAGAGTTGGGGAGAGCACTGGGGAGTTAGGGGCTCAAGTCATTTCTGCGAAAATCACATCCCCTTCCTAATCTGTTAGAATAATACTACGGTGTTTAATCATGACCACTTTCACACACGTCATCTTGTATATGACAACAAGCCACAAGGTGAGCCGAGTGGCTGTGTTATATACATTTCATAGGTGAGACAGCTGGGACTCCAGGTTAAAACTACTCAGTCACACAGCCAGCGAGGGATGGTACCAGATGTAGAGCCATGGCCTCCACCTCCACGCTCTCACTCCAGCATGAAGTTCAGACCTTGCAGCCTGCTTCTCCGCCTGCCCATGGAAGGGGACCCACAGCTTCACCATGGCTAGGCTGTAGGACCACATGGACGAGGCTGAGCTGACAAGGACCAGGCATCACAAGCTCCCAGGGCCCTGGCCAGAACCAAATGCCAAGCAGCAGACACATTATCAACCCCAAGGAAGGCTGTTGATCTTAAAGTTGTCTCTAACCAAGAGACTGGAGGAGGTTACAGTCCTGGAGCAGGGATGAGGAAACTTAGAACAAGCTGTTTCCTAGGAAGAACACATACCTTCTGAATCACTGCGTTTTTCCTCTAAACATGAATACATTTCATCTAGGTGCTGAGAGCCCCCATCAGAAGTACAAAATGTGGTCACTTCAAGAATCTTCAACTGACATTTTTTCAGCATTTGATAATTTTTGTTAGGAAGAAGTGACTCATAACAAAACCGAAGGGTGCCCTCATGAGCAGAACTTGAGTGAGTGTGTGTGTGTGTGTGTGTGTGTGTGTGTGTGTGTGTGCATGCTCGCATGTGTGCATGTGTATCTACTTGCATGAGAATGAGAGAGCGTGCACACAAAGGATTCGGTTTGGGGCTCAGTGTAGCCCACAGTGATTTCAACAGAAAGAGACATATCGTGGACGGAAATGAAATGAACATCTGATCCACAGAGGGATCGCTTCAAACCACCTTGCCCCTTCCCTGGAAATGGACACCTTCCACCTCACCATCTCTTGTTTAGAGTCGCAACAGGGAAGGGCTCTGTTCCTGATGAGTGTCTTTCTCTACAGTAGGCTCCATTAATGCACATCACTCAGCCCAGTGACCTGCAGCCCCACAGTTCTCTGTGGCTCACCCTGCCGTACCTAGTGGGTTCCCGTAAGCTCCGGACCACATCCTGTTAACTCTGTGTGCCTAGTACCCCACACATGGCAGGCCTTTGATAAATGCATAAGTATTCAGTAAGCAATTCAGTTGTGGTTGGGGTACTGTCCTGCATACAACTGGAAGTGGACTAATGTGTTCTCACAAGAATATCAGCAAAAAGACTTAAAGGAAAAAAAAAAACACTTAAAGGAGCAAGGTCTTTCCCAGTTAGGAAAATGCGTGATTCAGTGGGAATTCGTGTTCCTCAAGCATTTCAGTTTTACTCAGGCCTTCCCAGTTTTGTGGTAGGCAGCTGGCAAGTTCCATCCTTGTACCTGTTGACCTATTTAAAAGCTGCTGTGGCCCCAGTGTGTTCCAGGCTTGCTCCATACCAAAGTAGCACAAGATCCCAGGCTGAGACTCCATGATTTCTTGATACATCTTTGTAACTGTAACACATCAGTTCTGGCTGGCTCTTCACAGGGGTTTTCTGTCTCTTCTCTGTGTACACCTACCCAGAAGTGTTGTGAAACTACTTCCACAGCAGTGACTTCGCATTTATTTCTGCCAACCATCTTAAGGACTTAAATGCGTGACACCGGTACAGTTTGTGAACAAGTGCAGTGACTAGCAGAAGCATCCAGTTTCTTTAGACTTAAACACCCACCAGTGCCTCTTCCAACCAGAGAAACTGCCTTTGCTGTTACAGAGAGGAGAGCAGAGGGGCTGCAGGGGACTGTGGACTTTTGCATGTAGTGTCAAATACTTCTCAGCTACAGCTGGTGCAGCCTCCCAGCAGAGCAGAGGATTTCTGTACCAGGACCCTGACCAGAGGTGCCCAGGTTTCACATCACATGACTACATTTTACCCCCTTGAGTCTTGCCTTTTAAAAATGGATCAAGGTTTCACTCCCACTTTGATGTAAACCTGTCTGCCTTCTGATCTGAAGCCAGCTCTCAAATCCACAGCTCTCTGGAGAAACTAGGATGGAGATGATAATAATCCATTAGATATTTTTTAGCACTTATTTACTTCATCCTCACTCCTGTGGGGTTAATTTCTCTTATTACCCAAGCAATAGAATGAGGAGGATTCAGGCTCAGACCTTTGAACCATGACGCTGCAGTGGATATATTATTGATGATCTAAGTGTTAGGCTGTAGGGCTTCATTCTACCCAAAATGACTTTCACTCCGTCTCTCTGCTTATCTCTCTCGATATTGCCTATCCTCCTATGCAAAAATTCAGTGCCACCTCCTCCAGGGAAACGTCTCAGAATCTTTACCTCCTCTGAAGTCACATGACCCATTGTTTATATCTCCTTCAGCCCTTGGCCATATACTATATATTGTTGATTAGACACATACCTTTACCAAGTTCCTTTACAGTAGACACAAGGCCGAAGACGTTTGTCCACCATAGCATGGTGTCTGCACATATAGATGCTCAGTAAATGCTTGGGTGAATCAAATGTGTGGCATCCCAGGAGATATTCAGGCCAACTGTGTAGGCATTAGTATAATAGCATTTCTTCAATAAAGCATTTGGAAAACCATTTAGAGAAGGTGTGCAGTGGTGAGGTCTCAGCCCTGAAGTCTCTGCGTAGTTATGGCAAAGTGACATCTTGTTCCTTTCCACCCAGAGAGAATTTGTGGGGATGTAAGCAGGATAGGTTACTGAGTTGCTAATGGTTTATTTTGTCCAGCCATGAAGTATAATACACGAGCTTTGGGAGGGTGGGAGCTGCCTCTGACTTTTTTACATCTTTTACTATGTGCATCACAGAATTAGAGACCTAGCTGGTGTTCAGCAAGTACTTGTCTAGTGGGTGAGTAACAGATGGCTGGGTGGATCCTGTTGGTGTTGGTTTGAACTGATTTCTGCTGTAGACATCACACATGTATTGGATTTAGTTTACTGGACACCCTTCCCCCCAGCTCTACAAAAGAAAACTGAAAACAGACATCAGAAAAGCATTAAACTTCAGATGACTGGAAAAGTGACCTCAAGTATGTAGGTCTTGGTGAGCCTCTCCTTGGACACAGCCGCCCACATAAACTGGCAGCCAGGGGCACGGAGAGGGGCCGGAGGAACTGGCAGCTCACTGCCCCGTGCTTGCAGCGCCGTGATGGGGGTGCGCCCTCTGCATGTGAGTGTCTCTGATGACCCTCTGCTTATGCTCCTAGGCCCGAGTGATGGCGACTATTGGAGTGACCAGGGGACTCGGGGACCATGACCTGAAGGTGCATGACTCCAGCATCTACATAAAACCATTCCTGTCTTCAGCTCCAGAGGTACCACATGGTGTTTTTGTTTCTATTCTGTACAGTGAAACGTTTTCTGCGTGATTCCCCCCATGACTCACACCCCATATCCCAATAGCAGCCAGCTTGTGTCACGTGTACTCCTGCAGCCTCATGGCTGTGTCTTTTCCCCACTCCTCCTTACTTTGGCTGCCCTGGGGCACACCCCCCTCAGCCCCTGCATGACACCGCATGGCCCCCCAGCGGCATTCCTGCCTCCTCAGTCCATCCCACGCACGCCCACCAGGCACGTGTTCCTAAGCAATTACTCTGACTCAGGTTTGCTCAAAATCTTTAACACCACCCTGTGGCTTGGAGAACAAAGCTCAGACCTCTGCTCGGCATTCAAGGCTTTCTATAATTGGGTCTTTTAGTCTGATCTTTGTTCCCCAACATGAGTCAGAATGAACTTGCTATTTCCTGTGCATGACCTTCAGTTCCCCATATTTGCTTAAACGGTTCCTTCTGTCTAGAATGCTCTTCCTCTCCATCTCCAAACATCCAAATTATTCTTTTCTCTAGGGTTTAACTCAAATGCACTTTCTGTGGCAACTTCTCTGATCTCCCCCTCCTGCAACCAGGAGTCACATCTCTCCCTGTTGCAGACACGCATAGAGCAGCTGCCTCTCTCGGCATGTTCACTTTCTGCCCTGTAGCATAGTTCATATATATACTTCATTCCCTTTTAATTACCTGAAGAGCTTGTATCATTCAGTTGACATCTGGAGAATTGAGAAACTAATTGTTGTATTGTTGGTTATGAAAATTATTTTTCTTACCATACAGTAAACAAGGTCTGGTTCTATTCCAGGGTATATCATTTAGAAAAGGTTTTGCTTCTAAGTTATGAAGAATCTGCCTAGTAGTAGTTGAGGGGTGTTCTTCTCACGTAACAAGGGGGCTGGAATTTGGTGGCTGCTGGTGCTGGCGCAGGGCCTCCACCACGGTGGGGCTGGCATCTCTGCTTCCCTCACTTCTCTGTCATGGCTGGAAGATGGTGGCGGCAGCTCCAAGCATAATATTGTCACACAAGGTAGGAAGGAGGGGGCAGCCTGTCTGCCCCAATAGATGCCCGCTTGCATCTCCTTGTCCAGAACGATGCCACATGCCCTCGCCTAGATGCAAGGGAGTTTGGGGGAGAGAGAGCTTTACTTCTCTAGTTTTTACAACAGCGGATAGCTGGAGAGGGATTTGCTGGGAACCAGTGGTGTTTGCATGGCATGTAATTAGCCGTTAAAGCAAAGCCTCACACTGGAAATGCCCTTATGTTCGGGCATCGCTCCGTCTGTGTGCTCTTCCCAAGGGTTTGCTGTCTTAATGCAGGCTTCATTTGTTGAGGGAAACAGAGAAACCCACTCAAGCTAACTCAAAAGAAAGGTGTTGATTTTCATAATATTGGAAGGCTGTTTATAGTGTTTACAGGAAGTACCCTTGAGCAGCCAGGCTTTATAGGATGGTGGTTTCGAGTCAGGGCAGCCCTGGAGAGCATCAGCAGCGGGGATCTGGCACCTTCATGAGGGGGTTCTGCCGTTAATGCGACCAGCATGTTCCATACATCTCTGCTACCAGTCACCCAGTTGCTCACTCTCCTGGTTCCAGATGACCAGAGAGGACTCTCATTAGTCCAGCTCACCTTTTATCTGAGGCCCCAAGTGACTTTCCAGCCCACAGATTGCATGTCCACTCCAGAGCTGTCCATGGACATAAACAGCCACCCAGGCCCCTCTGGCAGGGCTGCAAGCAGGGGTCATTCCTTCAGCATCCTTTATTGCTGAGGCTGGTATCCAGAACACATCTAACCATTGGAGGTTAAGAGGCCACTGAGTGGGATATCTCGGTCCATGAATTACTGCTGAAACTACTCCTGGCCGGAGAAAAAGCATAAATACTAGACTCATGGACTTGCTGTATTTTCCCCCTTGGGAGAGATACATTTATCAGACATATTAAATGGTACTGTCACCTGCTTCACGAAAGGGACAGATGAAGTGTGACTCATGTTCCTGGTGGTGCTGAAGCATGAGTAGGGGTTCAGGAAGCAGAATTAGCCATTTTTCTCCTTAAAGCAGAGTACAAACCTCCTCCTCACCCACCTGTGTACACACACACACACGCACGCGCACGCGTGCTTTCTGTATAAAGTGAGAAGATTGGTTTGGTTTGAAGAATAGTCTCTGTGCAGTTAGGCCACAAATCTCACAGTCACCCAGCTGTTGTGGACGCAAGGAAGGGATTGTGGGTCTAAAACTCGGACCTGCATGGGAGATGCCCTGAGGACTGATGAAAACTCCCATCTGGTTGATCGGAAACCTTATGCATCTATCTGGGGTGATGCTGGTTTGCAGGAAAGCAGATAGGTTGTTCAGCACTGGTGAGGGATGGGCAGGATTTAGAAGGAAATTGGGAAACCACTAGAAAAATTTAAGTGCTCTTAGAAAAGTTGTAGAGTTGAATTAAGTGTAGAGCTATTATAGTAACAATAATGAGTAACATTTATTATCTACTTAGTCTGGGCCAGACAACATACTATGGGTTTTTTTGTATGCAGTATCTCATTTAATCCTCATAATGCTGAGATTATTATACCCATTTTACAGGCTGGGAAATCGAGACCCAGGGAAGTCAAATAACTTCCCCAAGGTACAATTATTAGGTGGCAAGTAGATACATGTACCCAGGTCTGTCCAATTTGATCAGGACTTATAGGGCAGAGCAGCTGAGTTCAAGGAAGTTTCTCCGGCCAGTGTCCAGGGGCCCACTGAGTACTGGTTCGAGGGGCTGTCAAGAGAGCAGCTTTACCTTGGGGCCTCAGTGCCAGGGTTTCTCAGAGAAATACTGCCAGCCTTAAACTGATGTTGAAGAAAATGATGGTATAGTAAAAAAAAAAAAAAAAAAGTAATAAGAAAAGACAGTAATGGCCTTTACTATGTGCCAGCCTAGGCCAGACAGAATTGTGCAAAGTAAGTTTGTGTATCTATAATTTAGTTTAATAGGTATGTAGTGTAGATACCAAGATTCTGTTGCATGAGTTTAAAACTGTTGTACATTTTAAATGCTTCCAGATGGAAAGGCCTTAGCCAGAGCCAGGGAAGTGGGAGGAAGGTTAGAGAGAAGAGGAGGAGCAGCCTGAATCGGCCACTACGGAGGGGTGCAGAGGAAACAAAATGGGAACGGGGGACCCCCTCATCAGCCTTGGAGCTGAAAGTCCTTCTCCTGGGTGGTGGTGATAAGGTCACTCCCTAGAGAAATGGCTAGAAGGCTTCTCTTGGGAGCCCAGAAGGCCGGGGGAATTTATTTAAACTGTCTAATAAAGAACAACTGAATTCCTTCCTGTCTATTCCCCACCCTGACCCCTGGCTTTGTAACTCTGCCTTCCTAAGAACATTCCCGGGCTAGGTTTCATCTTTGCTAACTAAACATGGATCTTAATTTCACGTTTGGATTCTTAATTTCAAACCCAGCTTAGTCTGGTCGGTTAAACAGGTTTGTGGGGTGGGGCGGAGGTGGGATGGTGTGATTTAGTTCTAAGAAAAAGGCCCAAAAATCTTCTTGGAAATCAGCATTGTTCCCTTCATCATTGTAGTTCCTAACTTGATTTGATAAGTCAAATAAAAATAAATAAAAAACATGTGGATCAGATTTATGTCAAAAATGCACAGGGGTTTAAAAATTAGAGAAGGGTTTCTAGCCATACACATTTTCAGTTTCAGTGAACACAGGGCCCTGGAAGAACCTGGAGTTTGCCAGACCCTCAGAGTTGGCCGCCCGGTTTGCTGAGCCTCCCTCATGTCTCCTGAGGCCCAAGGCAGGGATTTCTGGCCAAGGACTCAATTCCACAAGGCCCCCGCCAACCCAGCACAGTCTGATCGAGGGTGGGAGGCGGTTTGACTTGCCTTGTCCACCACCCCTTGTTTTCTCCGTGTAGCAGCGGAAGATGCAGCCTCTCGCCATGTAAGAGCAGTGACCCAAGCCAACTCTCCCAGCCTTTGCTCAATGAATCTCATCACCATTCACTTATTTTACTCTGTCTATCCTAAGAGAGAGCAAGCGGAGAAGGAAAGGACTTGTGAACTGGGCCCCAGAGCCCAGCCCGCCCACCTCCCCCGCCAAGTCCTGCACGCGCATCGGGTCGTGGTGTTCAGGCGGCGTGGCCCAGGCCTGCAGCCCGAAACTCCGATGTTCTCCTCCAGCCTCAACAGGCCCGCCCTGGAGCTGCGCTTCCTTGTAATGTCACCCCTGCTTTGTGGCCTCCACTCCCAGGCAGTGCTGTGGCCTTTAGCTCCCTCCAGTTTGGGCTCTCGGGAGGAGCGAGGTCTTTCTCTGTGTGGGACCAGCTTCACAAAGCCAGCCCCTCCTCCCGCCTCTGCCAGGATGAGGCACCGGAGGCCTCCGGCTTCATTGTTCTTCTCTGTGGTGTTCAAGGTTCCTGTCGGCTGTTTTTTATGACTCCAGTTCACTCAGCTCATGCTCAGTTTTCTTCATCTAGGTGTTATTTTTCCTTTCATCCATAACAGCCTTCCCTAAAAGAAGGAAGACCTTAAACGCTAGTCAGTATCTGAGTTCCTTCGTTCAGCCTACTCTTCCCTTTCCTTCGGGGGGTGGATGGGGATGTGGGGGGTGAAAATGCCTATATTGACAAAGTGCTAGGAAAAGCAAACAAGAACATCTGTGGGACTGCCGGGAACAGGCTCTGGCACGCCATCAGAGCGGATCAGTGAGCACTAGCCTGCCTTCCCCACCTTTCTGGAAGGCTTCGTGAGTGGGGAGTCCTGGTATTCACTTCCATGCTAAGAGACCCTCACTGTTGGGGGGGGGGATCCCCTGTAGTCTCCCATGCAAATTTGAACAATAGTTAAGATCTTACATTGACATCTTAACATTTAGAGTCTCTCGATCCTTGGGAGCTTTTCCCCCAAGCCAAAGTCTGATTTTGGGCAAGAGCATGTTTTATTGCATTCTGTACTTTCTGTAGTCTGGCCAGTTCATAAGAAACAACATGGGGAAATGGCTGTACTGTCTATCTTAAGTGAAACAAAATTGTATATACAAAGAGTGTGATCATAAGTGGGTAAAAGTATACACGTATGTACACATGTGTGTACATAAAATTCTTGAAATTTTCTGAAATGATAGTAATTATCTTTGCGTGGTAGAGGAGAAAATGTTTGATGAAGTTTCCTAGATCCCCCAAAATACCTTAGAAGGTGGTGTGATATAGTGGTTAGGCCCTCAGACTGGTAATCAGTGTTGGCTTCCAGCTCTCTCTCTTCACTTGCTATGTAAAAGTTACTTTACCTAAATCTCAGCTTCCTCTTCAATCAAAAGAGGGCAATGGGATTGTTATACCTGGGAATCTAAGGAACAAATTAAATGTTATATCTAAAGTACTTAGCTTAGACTCTTGCATAATAAATATTAGCTCATAGTCCTCTACCATCAAGACCACAAAATTTCACTGGCTCTTCACATAGAGATCATGAGTCCAATAGTGTTTACTGAGTAGAACAGTGGGAAACATGCCCTCAAGGAATTAGAATTTTGGGCTAGTTGCAGGTGAGACTAAGCCAAAGAATAATAAGCCATTTCCCCTGTAATTCTTGTTTCCTGAGAGATTAGGGAAATTCAGAGAAGGGAGAGAGAACTATGCGATCAAAAGGAGGACAAAAGGAAGGAAGCGTGGGGGGCATCCAGAGTGCAGTAAAACTTACCTGATGGGATCGCTGAGTTAGGAAGATGAGCTTGATGGGGCTATTTAGCCATCATAGAGCTGACTGTTACGGAGGGCTGGACCCAAGGCGGCAGAGAAGGTCTTCAGCAAGGGACACAGCATCAAAAATATGGCAGCGGGAGCCTTGGCCTCTGACAGCACCTAGATGGAGAGAGGCCAGCAGGGAGGCTGTGGCAGCCCTGAGACTGTGGGGCAGCAGGGAGCTGAGCCGGGCAGGGACTCAGAAAATCAAAAGGGGGCAACCTTGAGAGACATTACAAAAAAAAAAAAAAATGTGACAAAAACTAATGGCAGATGATTTAGTGGAAGAAGTAGCACAATTTTTTAAAAACTAAAGATAAACTTTGCTCTCTAGTCTATGAGAGAGGTTGTTTGCCTGCTGGGGTCTGAAGCAGAAAAATAATTTTGTGCCTTTTCCCTCCAAGTTCTCTGAACTAATTAAAAAAAAAAAAAACAGACACAGGAGTGTGGGATGAAAATAACTTTTAGCCAATATAAAGTCAGACTAGAAACCAGAGTTTGGATTTAAGATGAAAATGGACTTCTTACTCCTCTCCTCCAGCTCCCAAATTAAATTTGCCACCAGACCCCTGTGGGTTCT
The DNA here is from genome assembly GCF_040802235.1 of Manis javanica. Taxonomy (NCBI): domain Eukaryota; kingdom Metazoa; phylum Chordata; class Mammalia; order Pholidota; family Manidae; genus Manis; species Manis javanica. Next base: position 74,431,732 of record NC_133165.1, read on the forward strand.
CTTCCTGCACCCCACAGAGGGAGGCTTTCCTAGTGCTGTTTGCAGGTAGGTAGGGACCAAGGGGAAAGTTCCAGAGGGCTCAGTGTCCCGCGGCCCATCATACCAGCCCTGCAGGGAGAGAGGGCGCGGAAGTGTTAAGTCACAGTGCCTTTGCACCCTTGCAACTGTTAGACAACCTCAAGACTTACAGGCCCAACAGGACAACTTATTTTTATCCTTCGTAGTTCTCTGGGCTGACTGGGCTCAGCGGGGGTTTCCCGTGGAGTCTCTCATGCGCTCACAGTTGGCTCAGTTGGAGCGGGTCACCTCAAGACGAGATGGCTGGGAGTCCCGAATGGCTCGCTCACAGGGCTGGTGGTTGGTGTGGCTCTCAGATGAGAGTTCAGCCGAGGCAGCTACACACGGCCTGTCTTTGTGGTTTCGCCTTCTCAGCCCAGCAGCTGGACTCTGCACAAAAACATCTGAGACTCAGTGGTTCAAGAGTTTCACGAGCTACCAGGCTTTTTAAAGATCTAGACTTAGAAGGCCCAGAACTTCACTTCTGCCACCTTCTAGTGGCCACGGAAATCAGAAGGCCAGTCCACGTCTGAGGAGAGGGGAACTGAAGTCCACATCTTGATGGGAGCGGCAGCGTGCATGCGTGTACAGGGAGGGAGGGAGGAAGGTGAGGGTGGTCCATCTTGGAGCCACTGCCTCAGCCTTCCTGTAGAAGTGCCCTCCCTGCTATAATATCTTCAGGATTAGATAAACTGTCTAATCTGTCTTTCCAGTACAAACTAATGTAAGTTGATGAGTTAGCTGTTTACTCAGTTAAGAATTCTAGTTTGTAGTGTAGAGGCAGGTGCACAAAGAAACTAATTAAACACAAATATCAGGGCCCTTCACTTGGACCTGTGCTTATAGAGTTCTGGCTGTTGCTGAGAAACAAAGAATGTTCTAGATTGGGAGAGGAAGCAAGGTTACAATCAGGAATCATTTCTCTTTTATTTATTTTTTATTGAAGTATAGTTCACATTAGTATCTAAGTCATAATTATTTCTGTATTCTTTTTCATAAAGAGAGCCCCCCAAGTTGTATAAACTTCAGGCCTCACAAACCACACATCCCCCTGGTCAAAAGGAAAATGATGACTTCTAAGAGAAGTTTGACAGGTTTTTTTCTCCCCAGTTTTATTGCGATTTAATTGACATATAATATTGTGCAAAATAAAGGTATGTAACATTGTTGATTTGACACACTTACATAAATCAAAGTGATCACCGCCATAGCTAGCATTCTATCACATCACATAATCACCATTCCTTTTCTTTTTGTCTGAGAACATTTAAACTTTACTCTGTTAGCCAATTTCAGGTGTATTAGGCAGTATTATACAGTTGACTCTTGCAGAACACTGGTTTGAAATGCACAGGTCCACTTATATGTAGATTTTTTTCAGTATGTTGGAAAATGTTTTAGAGATTTGCGACAATTTGGAAAATTTTTTCTCACTTTATTGTAAGAATATAGTTTATAATACAACATATAGTATATGTTAATTGACTTACTGGTAAAGTTTCTGGTCAACAGTACGCTATTAATAGTTAAGTTTTTGGGGAGTCAAAAGTTATACACAGATTTTAGACTGGGTTGGAGGCTGGTGCCCCTCACACCCACGTTGTTCAAGGGCCAACTGCATACAGATTATGAATATGTTTTATATATACAGTGTATATATATTATACAGTATTACAGATTATATGTAACTGTGATCATCATGCTGTACTTTACATCCCCAGAACTTACTCATAACTGGAAGTTTGTACTGTTCGACCAGCATCTCTCTGCTTCTCTCCACCAACCCCATCTCTGGTAACCTCCACTCTACTCTATGAGTTCACTTGATTGGCCATTTTCTTAATCTCCCTTCCAGTCCACATGTGTGGAATGTCTCAAGTATCTGTCTCCTCAGTTGGGGTGAGCACCCTTAGGGGCTGTAGTGGCCCCTCCCACCACCACCTGGCTCAGTGCCAGGCAGCAGGTTAGGGATGCTACTCGCCTGACTCTGCTAGAACACAGGTCTGCTGAGACCTGGACTGCCTGCTACCAGAATAACTGCAAACACTGAAAATGGCCGAGGTGGGGGCAAAGCACATGTTAAAACAGAAGCTGCTTCATTTGGTTCTGGTACCATCTGACCTTCGTTGTAGGAGAAACTTCGTAACTTAGCCTGTCCACCTATCTCTAATGCTCAAGTCAAACTTCAAAAATCACTTGTGTGCATCCCTGTGCCATTCATGTAGAGTGTTCCTTATGGGAAGTAACCCACTATGGGAATAAAATCAGAACTTGAAATTTACTTTGACATAAAAAATCAAGCTTGGCAACTCAACATGCAAGGGAAGTCAGTCTGTATATTGTGTCAAATATTTCTTCTCATTGGAGATTATTTATCTCTCATTCCCTCCTGAAAAACAAGAGTGTTTCAGTGTGCAGTATATATTTTTTGTATTATTATCTTAATGCATATAAGAATAGTTAGAGAAGTCTGTTAAAAAATGCAAATCACTGGAATCTGCTTCTTGCAAATCTGAATCACTAGATCTAGGGTGGATCCTAGGAATTTTCACATTTTTAGACAGTCCTGAAGCAGGTGACCCAAAGGCCACTCTTTAATAAAACTGTCATAAGCTGTTCTTTATTGTGCTTCACAAATTTCAGTTTTATATTCTGAAAGAAGTTTATGATACATCCATGCTCTGGTCCTGGATTGCATGATTCATTCTTACAATGCATGCAGCTCAGTGCCAGGCTGGTAGGGTCAGGACATACCTGATTCCCCACGTGAACACAGGTCTGCTGAAGTCTGGGCTGCTTGCTACCAGGATAACTGCAAGCTGTAGAGCTGACTTTGCCACCCAGCAGGCACCCTACAGCTCACTGTGTCTCCTCTTCCAAGGCAAGATATGCAGTAACTGGCTCTCTTGCCCTGAAATCCTGCTATTGGGAGAAGAGTCCCATGAAGTAGTGACACACTGTGGTTACGTTCAGTCCCAGTGACCAGAAGTAGCAACTACATCAATCAAGAGTAGCGGTCATTTCCTCATTCACATATCTAGTGGACCATGTGACTCATCCACTCGACCAGGGCATTTTTGAGAGTCAGTGGGAACACTATTAATAATTATGCTGGGAAAAAGGCACAAACCAAAACCACCTCAGGCAGACACTCCACCCTGCCTCCTAAATGGATCTGACATGATTCATCTACACTGCACACACATACCTTCACTCATAGGCTGGGATTTCTTCTGAACCCTACCTCTAAAAGGGACATTTTAATGAAAACAATTTTTCCTCAGATGATTAATGAGCTAGATTCATGCCTAATTGTTCACTGATTCATTCAATGAGCCTTTGATTTAGTGGTGAACAAGCCATTGGAGGCCCAGAGGAGGAAGCAGATCATGGGAGTGGCCAGCAGGTAAAGGAAGTCCCTCCCTACAGCTCACCTCCCTGGGCTGTGAAGTACTGCCTCGTGGAGAGAGAATGGAAGGCTGATGCCATAGCAGGCAAGCGTCTGGGTACAACCTCAGGCTCTCTACATACTATTTTAGCTGATTTAGAAACCTTTTCAGCTATTAGATTGGATCCACCCTCAAAACTTAAATGCTTACGTTGTCTGTAGACTGTAAACCCCTCAAGAATATCTGTGGTATACTTCAGACATCAAATGATGCCCACAGCCGACCAACCAGCTGCTTTGGGGTAGCATGAACAGCCAACATACTTACAATGCCTAAATGTCATTTGATTCATTTGCAGTCAAGTGCTCTGAGGTCATGTGGTCAGCCACATCGAGGTTTAACTCATCCTGTGAAGCAAGAGTCAGAGCATGTTAGAGCTATAAGCAGCCCAGTGGCCACTCAGTCCTAACCTTTCACCTCACAAAGGGAGACACTGAAGGTCAGAGAAGGCATGGGTCATCCCTCATCACTGCCTAGCAGAAACCCAGTGCCAGAGCCAGATCAAACTGCGGAAGGCACCCAGCACGCCAGCCTCTCCCATGTCCCCCAGCTGTAGCCCTTGCTGTTCTACATGGAAGGCAGAGGATGGCCAACTCGGCCCTGACACTCCATCTGATGAATCATCACTTCTTCATTCAGTCTTCCCAGCAAGTGGTCACCAGACTTTGTAAACATAAATGACCGAAGTGGTTTTGCGTAGTGACTGTGGGGCAGACGTGGATCTCAGGGTCTCACACCCAAGTCTTCTGCCATCACATGCACTGGACGTCTCGTGACATTGCCTGGTATAGACAGACACACAGCAGAGAATTTGGACTTAATCTTGGTGGCCATGCCAATACTGAATTAATCTATGTAGTTTATAGGAGTGCATGCTGGAGTTTTATTTTCTTCTGGTGCAAGTGCCATATTCAGAGTTCTCTAGGTGGAACTTTCAGGTCAGCCATATGGGACAGAAAGGAGAAGACTGCGTTCTCCTTACTTTCTACCACCTATTGGCAGCTTTACCTTAAGAACCACCTGGCTTTCCTGCCAAGAACACTAGTGAGAGAACCAATCAGTGTATTTTAACTGACACTTGGAACTGAACCCCAGGCCCCTTGTGCCCACTCGTGCCATTCCTTTCACCAGCTGGCATACTTTCAGGTCTAGCACCCTGACATCAGTATAAAAACATAACAATTGCATATAGTGTATTTGTAGTTTTCTTCCACGTTACCTCACTTGCTCCTTATAACAGCCTTGTGAGAGGCAGAGCAGAGCAGATGTTACTTCTTTTTCTTTTTCTTTTTTTTCTTTTTTTTTTTCAGTTTTTAACAGTGATTTCAGTAATGATAAAATTGAGACCTAAAGAAAATAAATGGCCTGTTACAGGTCCCAAAGCTGGCTGGAAGCAGAGGCCCTGAAGTGAGGGCTTCTAGTAACAAAGACAGGCTTTTTGTTCCTCCAGAACGCTGCCAGGCCTGAGTGGTATGAGCTCATTGCCGTGCACTTGAGTACTTAAAGGGAAAAAGGTTTGGAGAATTAGCTGTGCTGATGAAGATGTAAAAGCAGTGAGGACAACTTAGAAAATGAGGCGAGATTTGACAAATGGGAGAATTGATGGATTGTTTTTTAAAAAGCTTTAAGAAGCAAGCATCAGCTTACCGTAGCATGAGCTCTCTTAACATGCCTCCAAAATTTCATCAGTAATAGAGCAAAGAGGTGAACACATTAGACCAGCGCTGAAGCAGCAGCCTGCAATTGAGGACCAAGTGGGGCGCCACAGTGAGCGGCTCGCCACAAGCCTCTGCACAGTCAGTGCCGGTGTTGGCATTTGAGGTGCCTCTAAGTGCTCCGAGGCCGAAGGCCCTGTGAGCAGTCAGCACATCAGCACTTGGCTCACTCAGCGGCACATTAGCCAAGGCTCTTTCCTGCCTGCTCCTTCCCTAACCGTGTGCTTTGTTGTAGCAGCTCCTGAGCAAGGGAAGGGAAGGAAGGCACTGCTCCTCTGCAATCGGTAACTGGGAGTGGGAGAGTTAACAAACTGAATCTTTTCAGTAACCATGAGATTAGGGGTCTTCTGAATGTATCTCCTGTTGAATTCCCCTCTCCCCGCTGTTTCCCATTTATTCTTTGTCTCAGCAAGTATGTCCTGAAGATCTGTTGTGATTTACACAATGAAAAATAGTGCTAGGCCCACAGAAGTAATGCAAAATAGCATCTCTGGCTTCCAGGAGTTGAATTTGGAGGGGGATGTAAGATGAGCAGCTCACTGGGTGCTCCTTGTGAGCAGCACAAGGGTAAACATCCGGCAGGGAGCTCCTCCCCTTGGTTACTGAGTGGCGACCAGAGGCCAGGCTCCAGGCCCTGTTCGAGGACAGAAAAAAATAGGACGACTCAGGCCTCACCACTAGAGCTGGGAGCCTGAGGCACTGTTACCCAGGTGAGGTTCCCCAGCACTTGCGTTGGAGTTGCCTGGCCGTTGTTTAAGAGGCTGAGGCATGGGCCCAGATCTACACAATCAGAATTTTATAGGTAGATCCTCAAATCTTAATTTGTTAGCACCCCAGGTGGTTTGTAAACACATTAAAGTTTAAGAATAACAACCTTGCAGAAGAGACAGGCAGGCGGACCCATTCTGTAGTGCCGTGTGTGCCGACAAGGGATTGTGGGACTGAAGAAAGGCAGCTGCACTGTGGGCTTCCGTGGGGTCACTCTGGCAGAAGTGGGGGGCACACACCCCCAAACCCTTCTTTGCTACCAGTCTAACGCTGTGTCCACACACTCAATCCTGAGGACCAACAGGCCCTAAAGGGGCGGGGAGGTACAGGAAGGGGCCTGTGGGGAATCGCCTCACTCGTGCAGATCTCTGTTGGAATGGCGCCCTCCCGGAGAGGCCCTCTGAACCCCCCCTGAAGGACTCTCTCGCCCTTCTCCTTCCCCTGCCTGAGTTCTCTTCAGAGCACCTCTCCTCTTCTGACACTGCAAGTCTTGTGTGTGTCTGTCTAGTCTTAGTTTAGAGGCTGGGAAGGACTTTGTCAGTGTTTGTTCACAGCTGCATCCTCAGGGCCTGGAAAAGTGCCTGGCTTATAGTAATACTCAGGGAACAGGTAATGAAGGCCCTAGGGTGGCCACTGGACCCACACAGGCCCAGGTTCTCCACTGCTCACATTTTATTGCTCTGAGAAACAGCAAGACTCTCAAGGATTCCTGTGGTCTTTCTCTCCCCTTTATGCAGACTGGAAATGCAGGAAGGAGCCCCTAGAACCCAGGCCATGTTCTCCAGCTCCCCTCGACCCCACTTCAGACAGAGGTGACTGTGCAGTATGCCCTGCCCTCCTGGCGCCTGAAGAGACTCTTCCTGATGGCTGCATCCTGGGGAGCCTCAGAGCCCATTAGTTTGATGGGAGGTTCCCCGGAGCATTAAGAATCTATTTAAGGAATTGAACAGGGAAGTGTGGGGAGGTGATGGCCTCATTGAGGAGGGCCAACAGCAGCCCCCAGGGAGGGCAGGCCAGGCCCTAGGAGCCCTTGCGCTGGGGAGGGTGGGCATGCAGTGCCCTGTCTTGACAGCAGTCCAGTCTTCTGAAAGCACTTTCACAAAACGCTCTGCATCACAGGTTAATGTATAAGACGCAAGTTGTAAGTGGAAAGTTGGCAAAGTCCTTTGGAAATTGGCTAAAGGGCAGGAAACAGAAGGTTGCAGTAAAAACCTAGAAGGATGTTAATTGGGGAGAGCCAGAGGGAATAGGGTTGAGACCAGCTTTTTATTATTTACATAAAAATTACTTGGAGGATAGTATTGAAAAGGATTTTCGTATTAGCTAATGAAGTACATCAGAGACGTGAGTGGAAATGTGAGCAGTAGAATTAGGGAAGGAAGGATCAGCTCACTGACAGAGTTGAAGAAGAGCACTTGCTAACATATTCCTATTTATCAGCCCACACCCATTCTGTTGGACAGATTTCCACTGGAGTAGTCAGAAGGACCATTTCAGCTTAAACAACTCACATCACTGCATTTTGGGGGCCAGCAGAAGGCAGTGCAGAGGTTCTGGCACCCCACATACAGGGTGGGCCAGAAATGATGTTACCGTCAGACCTGGAAACCTCTCTTGTAGAAGGACCTGGAAGGCAGATGGCATCTCCTATTTAGCTACAAGCATAAGCCTGGGCTGCCTGACATCCACATCTCTCCACCTCCCTTATCATTTTTAATCCTGTGAAGCTCAAATTATCACAGAAATGTACTGCAGATAATGCCCCAAAGAGAAGCTAGCAGGCTGTCCTGAGCACAGGGTCTGTGCAGGGGCAGCCACAGGGCAGTGAGCCTGGGCTTGAGGTGACAAGTCTAAGGGTGGCCATTTGCCGTGTCTAAAGCCCACCGATGGGGTCATCTGTGTGGGCATCATGGAGGTGTCCTTGTTTGCAAACCCAGCCCAGTGGGAGGACTCCTGTCCCGCCGTGCTGTTCAGCATGTGGTTCCCAGGCCTGCAGCGTCAGCTCCACATGGGAGCCGGTTAGAAATGCAGCCTCTCAGGCCCTACCCCACAACACAGATTCTGCAGTGTTTTTTTTTTTCACAGGATTACCAGCTGATTCCCATGCACATTAACGTTTGAGACATGCTGCTCTAAGCCACCCAGGAACCACAGGAAAAAAGGAAAGGGGATTTGATTACTTCTGTAGAGTGAAAACCAGACTACTTGCGCTCAGTGGTGTGAGGATAGACTTCTGGCATTTGGGGTTTCCTGGATTGCTATAAACATAAGATCCCCCTCTTGTTTTCTTTAATTTGGCCTCAGAAGACACAGTGCTTTCTCTAGAAGCATTTGACTTATGCCAAAGTGAACATGCTTTTTGAGAAAATGTTAAAAACCATCCAGTATACCCTCTGAGTGCCCTTCTCCTGAGTGCGAGCCATGTATTGGACCCTTAGCTAATTGCTATCTAGTTTGCGGGCTACACAGGCCTGGCACTTAGAGGCTGCTTTTCATTTGAGCTCATTTTCAAAAACTGCACAGGTACGTGTGGAATATTTTGCCGTATTATTCTGCTGCTCATAAGCTGTTAGTACACAAGGTATCACTGGCCTGGACAAAGTTATTAAAATATAGAGGGTTTGGCTTTCAAAGATGTGGATTTGAGCAGTCTGTAGGGCTCTTCAAATTGTATTGTCTCAGATGACACAAAGATGATTGTGTGATGGGGCACAGGGACACTTATCCTGTGCCTTCCTCCCTCCCTGACCCCTTCCCCTGGCCTGCAGCTTCCTCTCAGACCGATTTTATTTATTTATTTTTTCATTAAGGTATCATTGATATACACTCTTACAAAAGTTTCATATGAAAAACATTTTGGTTACTACATTCACCAATGTTATCAAGTCCCCCTCGCCCCCAGTGCAGTCACTGGCTATCAGTGTAGTGAGATGCCACAGAGTCACTACTTGTCTTCTCTGTGCTACACTGTCTTCCCCATGATCCCTCCCATACCATGTGTACCAATCATAATACCCCTCAATCCCCTTCTCCCTCCCTCCCCACCTACCCTTCCCCAACCCTCCCCTTTGGTAATCCCTAGTCCCTTCTTGAAGTCTGTGAGCCTCCCAGACCGATTTTAGAGCTGCTCTCTAGAATAATGAGGGTGTTGAGGGAGCTGGAAGATTGATGCAATTGACATGCCTTAGTCCTCAGCCCATGAGGTGGTGTAGGCAGGGCTGATTCTGCCCAGTTAGTAGGGAGTAGCAGTGAAATCCCAAACTCTTCTTCAGCCCCGCCAAAGGTGGGTGAAATAGGGTTGTGCCTTAACCCAAATAAGGCCTGATCTTTTCATTCTTACCTAGTTTTGCCAGGGTTACCCTGTTCTTTTCAAAGAGTTTAGGTGGATATTGAAATATCCAAGTCCTTCCAGGTAATAGAGATGAGGAAAGACTTAAAGTTGGCTAAGATACATTTTGGAGAATCTGACTTAGAACGTGTCCTTGGTAATTTAGGCTGGATTAAGGCTCCTCACACCTGAGTGCAGTGTCAGAGCCCCATCCTTACGTGAAGTGAGTCTAGCCCCTTGGGCTTCAAACAGGTATACCAAAAGGTAACTCCAGTGAGCACATTCCACAAAGTGTGTCTCCTTAGTGCTAGACAAATACAGACAGAGCAACTTAAGGATCGTACACAGCCTTTATCTCCCGTATAGACTGAGAGCTCAAAAGCGGGCAGTCTATTGTTCATCTTTATACTTAGAGCACCTGGCAGAGAGGAGGCCTTTCATACATGTTTGCGGGACACATGTGCAAAGGAAGGACAGAAGCAAGCCTCTGGCAGCTCTTCTGCCAAGCAGAGTATCTGTCGTAAGTTATCGTTCCAGATATATCTCAGGCATTACGGTTCTAATGACTTTCTTCTTTGTCAACTATTAAGCCGATCTGTTGGGCCCCAGCAAGTCTCCAAAGGAGGCTGACCCTGCCACGAAGCTTGCTGTGTAATCTACACTGCATGCCTACAAACCACTAGGCTAGGCAGTTAGGAAATCAGAAGGCAGTTAGTTAGGGGGATAATGTGCTCCCAGCCTCTTAAGCAGGTATATTCCATTCTTTGCAGGTAAGAGTCTACGATCTCTCCAAATATGAGCATGGAACAGATGACGTGTTGATCTTGGCTACTGATGGACTCTGGGATGTTTTATCAAATGAAGAAGTGGCTGAAGCCATCACTCAGTTTCTTCCTAACTGTGACCCAGATGACCCTCACAGGTTTGTGCATTTCTCTGATGGTAGATTATTCCTCAAGCCTTACATAGTGTGACTGAAATAAATAATAATCATGCAATTTTCATCATTCGTGATTCATGTAGAACTGATAAGGATGGTTTAGGAACCAAGCTGTGGAAGGGACTACTTTTTTTTATTACAGGTACTTTCATAGCCAAATAAAAGTCCTTATGTTGAACCTAGATGCACGTGGTAAAGAATTTGATTCATAAGTTATTTCAGCAGCATATGTTTCTCACATTCTTCCTTCCTTTCTTCCAAAGTGGGAATAATACAATTTGTGATCCTCCTGATGAGACTAAGAGCAAATGCTCCCAACACTGAATTCTATCCATTGGGAAATTGTTTCCTTTGAGAAACATTGGGAAAGGAGAGAAAGATTAAAGTAAGCATTCCTTGATAGCATAATGGCAGTGTAAATATCATAAACCCTGGGTGACTGTCAGAAATAAACAAATCTCCTCAGGAGAAAGGGGCTGCTCTGACTTGAAACACAAGGAAACAAGTCACCATGAGTAAAAGTCAGCAGAAACAACAGACAGCAGAGTCAGGACTCCAAATATTTCACTCTTGAATTTATCAGTAAAAAATACAAATATTTTTAAATGCTTCAGAAATGTTTTTAAGAGCACCAAAAGTGTGAACAAGGGCAAGAGACTATAAAAATGATTGCACAGATTTTTAAAATAAGGAAATTGAACTTCTGGGGATGAAAAATACAAAAATAGGAATTAAAAATTCAGTGGATTGGATAGATTAGAGACAGTTAAAGAGAACAGCAATGAACTGAAGAATGTATCTGAATGATCCAGAATGTGGCTCAGCAAGACAAAGAGAAGGGAAAATACAAACTGAGATTAAGAGGCTAGGAAGATGACCTGAGATGCTCTAAATAAATTCCCAAAGATAATACTACAGAAGCTAAGAAGAAAATGTTCCAGAATTGTTGAGTGATACTAAACTTAAGACCCAGAAAGCCCAGTAAATCTTGAGCAGAAGAAAAAGAATATTATAAATAGGTATCTCATAGTGAAACTAAAGAACTTTAAACAAACAAAATATATTAAAAGCAGCCATAAAGAAAGACAAAACAGATAAATATAAATAGCATTTAAACTGAAAGCTGACCTTTAAAAAACAATAAGAGCCAAAAGATAATGGAGTTATATCTTCATTTGGCTAAGCAAATAATAACTTTCATTAACATTAGTTTTTTTGACATATATAAAATAATTTTCATATGTAGTCAAAATGTCAGTAAAGAGGATGAAGTGAAGATGTTTTAAGGCAAAACCAAATGAGAAATTTTACTGCCAGCCAACATCCTCTGAAGGAAATTCTAAAGGATGGATTATTATGCTAGCATATTAATAAATATGTAGTCAATTTAAACATATATTGACTTTATACAAATGTCTTAAGTGTGGTATTGAAATGATAGAATTAAAATACTGAATTAAAATCGCGTGATAAATTGTCAAGGGGGATAGTGACAAGCTAAAGCATGCTATAGTACTATTTGAAAAAGGTTAAAAGTGTTCAGACTTAAAATGTGTTTAAATGCCTAAGAAAAGCACTGAAAGAATAGAGATTATAACTTTCAAATTAGGCAAGGGAGAGAAAATCCATATGAAGTAAAAATACAAAGTTCTAAACAATTTATAAATTATAATAAAAATTAGAAATTACTTAGGCTTAAATAAGAATACTATGTATCAAAACTTTAAAGGCTGAATTTTGAGCCATTTGTTTTTTTTATTTTAATGAGCTATCCATAGATGAGGGTTCCACTCATCCCTGACCTGCCAGAAGTGACTACATCCCCTCCCTGTCGTAAGGTAACTTTTTCCAAAGCTCCCCTACTGTGTCACTAGGAACCCCTGCCCATGAGCTCAGGACTCCTGACCACAGGAAAAAAGAGACCCTTAGCCAGAGAGAAAGATTTTCTTAGAGTAGACCTTGAGGACTGACTTATGCTACTGGGCTAGTTCTGCCTCTGTCACCCACAGAAACATGTCAAAAGGAGTTCTTGTAACTTCAGGGTCCTAAGGAGCCTAAGGAACGGAGCTGTCTCCTTGTAGGCTGCGTGTTCTTTTCCTGGGTGCAGGCTCTGTGTAAACAGCTGTCCTCATCTTAAAGTTTTTAGGTCTGTGGTCTGTAGTTCAATAACAGCATCTAATTTAGAAAATGCAAACAGCAGAATAAACACCAGAGAAGTAATGGAAGGAAAAATTAAAGATAAATAAAATAGAGAATATATATACAGTGAAAATAAATGATAAAACCAAAATTTATTCTTTAAAACAATTCACACATTATGGAAATGCAAAAAAAAAAACACACGCAATGAGATATCATCTCACACCCGTTAGGATGATAATTTTAAAGGGAAAGCAAAACAGAAAATAAGAAAATAACAAGTGTTAGTGGGAATGTGGAGAAATGTGACCCCATATGTATTACTGGTGAGAATGTACAATTTGTGGTTCCTCAAAAAATCGAACATGTAATTATTATATGATCCAACCACTCCCCTTCTGCGAATATACCCAAAAGAAGTGAAAGCAAGGACTCAAGCAGGTATTTGTACACCTGTGTTCATAGCAGCATTATTCACTATAGTAAAATGGTAGAAGCCATCCAGGTATCCTTTGATGAATGAATGTGGTATAAGGAAAATGTGAATGAGGAAAACTGGAATATTAATCAGCCTTAAAAAGGAATGAGATTCTCATACATGCTACAAATAATAAGCCAGTCACAGATGTGTATATGATTCCATTTATAGGAAGTATTAGAATAGTCAAATGTATAGAGACAGGGAGCAAAATGGTGGTTGCCAGGGGCTAGAGGGTGGGACAGTTAGTGTTTAGTGGGTACAGTTTCAGTTGGGAAGCTGAAAAAGTTCTGGAGATAGAGTGGTGATGGTTGTACAACAGATCTTAATGCCACAGAACTGTACACTTTAAAATGCAAAATTTTGTGTATATTTTATCACAAAAAAATAATTTACAAATAAAGAATCTTTAAAAACTAACAGTGGATAAACTTCCTATAAGATGAATTAAAAACAAGAGGCAGGGGGCAAATAAACAATATTAGGAATAAAAAAAGTAACAACTCAGATGCGGCAGCAACTAAATATAAGAGCATATTATGAATATAAACATATTCTTCAATAGGAACATTATAAAGACACTAATTCTCCCTAGATTGATCTTTAGATTTAGTACAGTTATCAAAATTCCAGTGGAACTTTCATGGAACTTACTATCAACAGTAAGCTGATTCTAAGATGCATACAGAAGAACAAAATGCCAAAGATGTTTGTGACATTGTGTATGGGTCTTACTCTCCTAGATATTAAGACAAAGTCAGAACAATTAAGACAGTGTAGAAAACATTAAAATTGGGTCATTCCTCCACACCATACATTAAAATCAAGTCCAGGCAAATCAAAACTTAAGTGTAAAGGTAAATGAATACAACTTTTAGAAACAGCATCAGAGACTACCTTTGTGATCTTAGAGAAGGGAAGGATTTCTTAAACAAGATACAGAAAGCACAAAGACTGATAACCTTGACTACATTAAGATGAACACCTTTGGTTCTTCAAAAATCAATATAAAGCGGGTAAAATGACAAGCCATGAACGGAGAGAGGGTTTTTACAACTTGAATTACTAAAGAGGGATTCATATCTATAACATAAAATGAACTCTCACGTATCTCAATGAAGAAAACTGGGCAAGAACCAAACAGCCATCACACAGAAGAGAAGTAATGGTCATTAAATATATTCTAAAAAACACTCAGCTTCAATAGTTAGAAAAGAATGAGTTAAAATTATTAGGAACAACTGCAGATGGATTTGTGATTTTGTAGAAAGACAAAGACTGCTTGGTGTACTTGGTCCAGTTGAGCATATGCATATCCTATAGCACAGAAGTCCCACTCCAGGGTTCCGCTCTAGAGCAGTGGTTCTGAAAGTGTGGTTTGGGGGTCACATGACATCAGCATCATCTGAGAACTTGTTAGAAATGCAAGTTCTCAGGCCCCACCCCAAATCTCCCAAATAAAGCCCCTGTGGTAGGATCCAGTAGTTTGTTTTAACAAAGCAGATAATTCTGATGCTGCTAAAATCTGAGTCATGCAAAAAGAGAGTCACAGAATTGTTTTTATTACAAACACTGGAAGCAGCATACATGTCCAAACATAGGAGGGATAAACAAAAATTAGAATACAGCTCAAAAAAAGGAATGAACCAAAGTTGTGCTTATTAATGGGGAAGGATCTCAAAAACATAGTGTTAACAAAAAACACTATATCATTTAGAAATGCAGATACTAAAACTATAACAAAAAGCAGAATTATTAATCTGAAATTCATGATAATACCTTGGGAGAGGCGGGGAGGAGCATGTGCTTGAGGAGCGGCCCACAGTGAGTTTCTGAGACACTGGTAATGTTCTGATCCTTCAGCTAGATGGCAGGTACTTGATTGGTCGGTCATGTTATTTTTAAACTGAATATATGTTTATTTAATCATTTGTATGTAAACTATGAGGGGCAGCGCAGTCTAGTAGTTAATAGCATGGAATCTGGTCACACTGCCTGGGTTCAAATCCTGATTCTGCCACTTCTAAACTTGTGACCTGGAGGAATTTTTTAGCCTCAGTGCCTCAGATTCCTCATCAGTAAAATGGGGGATCCCATCGTACCGACCGTATACATACATGTAGGGAAGTTCCTGGTGTATAGCGAGCACTAATAGGTATTTGTTGTCTTTATTCTAAGTTTGTTGCTATTTGTGTATGCTTCACATATTTCACAACGAAAAAATTCCTCCAGAAAAAAAGGGGAAGCTAGATTGTCTTTCTCTTCCCAGAATTGTTTGGTATAATTTTGCTCAGGCACAAAGTAATTGGTGGTATTTAATGAAAGACTTTTATTTGGATTTAAATGTATTTTTCTCCTGTTGAGCTTTTATATCCCACTTGTGAGCAGCATTCTCATGTTGATTCTCTATACTGTGATTTTTTTTTTAAAAAGACTTGCAAAGCCAGCTGACAAGCGTGAGTGGAAAGACACCCAACCCTTTCTTTTTCTCTCTCCAAGCTGGCTTGGTCTTGCTTACCAGCCCATCTCTCTCCATGGCAACAAATCTGCCCTCCAGGGAGCGGCAGCCAGTGGGCAGTGTTGTGGCTGGGCAGGTGCATCAGGTCAGAATGGGCCCCTGGGTTTGTGAGGACTGCCCCATAACGGAAGCAGGGATCTGTATGGACCAAACCGGGCAGGAAAGGAAAAGGTTTTGAGTTTGCCTTTCAGGGAAGATGGCACACAAAAGCCTAAGGAGGAATCCTGAGTCAGATAAATGAATGTGTGAAAGGAAAATTACAAGATGAGCAGTTTTATTGGTAAGAAAGAGACTATCAGGCTGGAGATCAGAAAAATTCTGGTTGGTTTTTGAGATCTTAAGACAGTGGGACCTTACAGGCAAAGGTTTCTTCTTTGCTAGATAACTTCCATCAGCTTTATTCATTTGGGAAATATTATTAAGAACCTATTTTAAGAGCCAAGGGCCTGCTGGACACTAGAGTAGAATCTGTGAAGAATGCAGATCTGGTCTCTGCCCTGCTGGAGTTCAAGCTCTGGAGGACGTTACAGCAGCGTGAGGGATTCCAGAGAGGAACCTGACCTAGAGCAAGGGATATCCAAGGCCTCCCACAGGAAAAGGTGTCTGAACTTAAACCTGAAGAATGCACAAGCACGAGCCAGGCAGTGTGGGGATGGGGGGGAATTGTGTAGAAGAACATGGTGTATTCAAGGAAGCCAGCAGTAGGGCTGACGGGGTTAGTGTGGAGTGCGGTTAGCAGATGAGGTGTGACAAGAAAACAGACCAGAATGTGTCAGACCTTATGAACTCACAAGATTAAATGAATCTGCTAATTAGTTCTAGGAAAGGAAGTCTGTGATGATGGTATGGAATTTTGCATAATTCATTCATGCTGATCCATAATCAGAAAACATAACGTAAAATCTGATGGTAAAAACATAAGATACGGTTTGTTTCTCTACCTCTATGTGCTCCTGAGCAATTTAAGCCATATTGGAGAAATCAGAAAACCTTTTTCAAACTCATGACTTAGGAATTGTGTTAAATGATGTTCTCTTTCATGTGTGACATATTTGCACATATCTGTGTGTGATTTGACAGGAGATCACTGCACTCATGTCCCAGCTCAGTGTGTTTCCTCATGTGGCCCAGGGAAGGCTCGGTCCCAAAAGCCGTGGCAGGGTGTGCCTGACGGCACCCTCCCCACTGGGAGACATTCTGACCTTGGCACGAAAACAGGAATCTGAGTGGAAGTCATCCAATAAGTTTTAGCCTAAGTCATAATTTCTGTGATGAAGAAAGACTCACTATAATTTCAGAGGCTCTATGAGCTTTTCCTCAGCCAGAAGGATTTATTTCTCCCCAAACATAGTCCTGGACCACAGGTTTGCCTATTTAATCATGTGCATGAGGGGGAAGGAAGGTTCCTGGGTCAAAAACCGTGGGGCTGAACTTGGTCAGCTTATTGTCTAATAGAAAACCAAAAAAGAAAGATGCGCTCCCGCTGGGCCAGCCTGAGAGAGAGAAGGCAAGAAAGCAAGAGAGAACCACAAATGCTTCTTCATTTGAGATTTTGAATGGACCTGTTTTACTTTGAATTTTGCTGAGTTTGCCCAGTTCTGCTAGATACTTCACAGGACAGAAAAGGGCAGGGCTTTCGTCCTGTGGCTGGCAGGAGTTTGGGGGTTTGCTCTTTAATTCCTTGGCTTTTATGTTACATGTAGGTTTTTTGTTTATCTATTCCTCTGAGTGATAGCCATTCCTAACAAATTGCCAACATTGTCATCCTCTGATGGCATCCTTCCTAACAAGGAAATGTAAAATAGTATCTCTCCCTCCACAATGCATTATGAGGGAGGAGTAGATTAGTGTAAGGATGTGTCTGTGAAGTTTGGATCCACACGGCATCCTCTGGGGCGGAAGCAGCATGAAGATGAGCTGTAATGGTCACTGTGACCCTGGCCCCGTGCACCTTACTGAGCCCTTCTCTGTTTGAACTGCCTCCGTGAGGACACCAGAGACCAAGGAGGCTCTGTGGACAAGCCAGAATGAGTGTGGTGGGTGGTTTTGTTCTGTTTTGTTTATTCTCCTTTTTACTGGTGAATGCCCTGAAGGGTAGCAGGGCTGGCAGTTCTGTAAATCCTTTGTGGGGCCATGAAGTGAGCGTGCATGGGAAATACAGCGAGCCCGCCCTGCCGAGCCAGGTGGCTGGAGGTCATGAAGCTAGGCTGCACAACCTGTCATTCCCCGTAATTCCAGTAAGACTGTCTTTTGAGGCCCAAACTTCTTGCACAATTTGGAGAAGGTGCTCAGAGAAAGGCCTGGGAGGAGTTTTCTGGGGCAGAATACATGGAATTGACTATCCCCTCTGTAAGGCTGGGGGTTTAGTGGTGAGTCTCCTGGGATGAATATTCAAGATGGGGACACGTACGTAAACACTCTAAGATGCGTAATATTTTATTGGAAGGAATGCATTATTAATATTACTGAAAAGAGAGGGCATGGGCAGAGCCGAGAGGAACTGGGGCCAAAGAACCGTGAACCAAACGTAGAAACGTGGCGTGGATTCACTTTTCAGATGCCCAGGCAAAACTTGGCAACGCTTTGCCCAGTCCTTCATTTCCTGGACACCGTCTGTTTGTAACTTGGACCCAACACCGCTCCGTCCCCTGCCATGACACTCGGGCCTTATTGTGAGGCATTTAGTTTTGAGGTACTGATAATCTGTAAACTCACAGAGCATTTCCCTAACGAGAGAAGCCTTCTTGATGGTCACACTTCAAATGTCGCTCTGCACATCTGAGCTGTCTGCAGCTCAGAGAACAGTGTGCCTTGATAAGGAAGAGATTAAACAGGGGAAAGTTAATAGTAAAACACCCACACCCACCAACATGGACAGCAGGATACTAATGTAGGTCTTCAATGCAGGTTTGTATTACCTTGGTAATATGAAATTTATTTTCGCAAAAGACAAAGGTTCTTTTTACGAAATATTTCCATTGAGTTAGCTGAACTAATTTCTACCAGCGCCATATGGTTTTGAGAAACTGTGCCTTGAATACAGAAAGGAAGGGTGCCCCCCACCCTGTATCGATTACAGGTTTTAAGAATAAATTTTTTGTGTTTGGAGACTAGACAAAATCTGCATTTGTGTTTCTTTTGCAGCGTTTAGCATATTCTGGTCCCCGGGAATTAGGAAATGGGCCTGTGAGTGGCCGGCAGCCAGGCCCACATTTCTTCCCCCAATGCTGTTTGTATGGCCATTGGAACAGACCTTGTGGCCACTCAAGTTAGAACATCGGGGCATTTTAAATGGCTTGCCAGGGAAGATGAAGAAGGAAGTGGTCTGTCGTGACCCTCATACTGAAATGTTGCTGTTGGAATATGAACTAAAATAATGGATATGAACTCACCATCTAGGAAGCCAGGGAGCCAGTGCCAGGGGCAGAGAGGTGAACAAGGCCTGGCAGGCACTGCCACCCTCTCCTGGGGGGGTGGGCAGCTGTCCCCAGGCTGGGGCTTTGTCCCTGCTGGTTGTAGAAAGCAGCTGTCATTCCAGTATCTCAGGGAATTCCACCTGAGTGGAGTCCCCACACCCTGGACGGGACAGAAGCTGCCATCAGTGGCTCCAGAACAAGACAAGGGACACGTGTGGCTCAGCTCCCAGCAGTGAACCTAAGACATGCCTCCCCACCCCCCAACTCCCCAGGATGAGCTGCCCAGTTCTGAGCACAACAAAGAGCTCTTTCCAAGCCACCCCTCACCCCCACCCACCCAGTCACCACAGCCCCTTGCCAATGTCCCAAAGCTTGGGAGAGCTTTTCTCCTCTTAAATCTCAGAGACCTGCTCAGAATGCAAAGAGGATTCCCACTCCGGTTCCCATCACACTCTGTTACTGCGGGGCATTGGCAGATGGAGGCAGCCTTTTATATGCAAATATTTGGAACCCATTAATTCCCCAGTTCCTGCCATCTACCCTCCCTCTTTTAAGACCCTCGTTTGTACCATCCAAATGGCAAATAGAAGTTTGCACCCAACTAGGACTATTAAAGACTTTAAGGCATGGTTATAGCTTGAAGCCTGAAATGAGCTTATTTTTGACACTTCAGTGCTGATACAGACATGGTCTTCTGGGAAACACTCTACCAGAGGTGGTTGACTTAAAGCAGAACTCTTGAGGAAGAGAAAGGCATTTTATGTCTAATGAGGAAAATGCTAGCTTACATTTATTGACCTCTGGCCAAGTACTGGGCACTGTGCTGAATGCTTTATGGAAGAATCTCATTTATTCCTTGCAGAAACCTTTCAGGTCTGCACTATCATTATTCCAGATTTACAGGAAAGAAAAGAGGGGCTCCAAGAGGGTCAGGAATCTTTCCAGAGCCACCCATCTGGGAGGTGGCAAAGCCAGGATTGGACCCTAGGCACCGCACACCCACACCCTGAGCCCTTTTACGCTCCACTGAAGAGGTGAAAGAACTCAGAGCTGCCATAGAAATGGCAAGGACAACAGAGACAATTAAGGATTTATCGGTCTCCTTCCAGCCTGGTGTAAAAAGAGCTTCTGGCCTTCCCTTAGTTCTTCAGCCCCCCTTCTTTTTTTATTTTTTATTTTCCTCCCCTCCCCTGCTGTGCTTTCTCTGCTCCCTCCCCCTCAGAGCTGGGGCAAGCCTCTGAGCCCAGCCCAGCCCTGTGAAGTGTGCCAAGTCAGATTCCTCCCCAGAAGCCATTTCTTTCAGCAGAGCTTTGCTGATCAATATTGAAAGCTTCAGCCAGAGAAGAAAAATGTTCTTAAAATACAAAACTTGTCTCCCAGGGAGACTCTTCATAGGAGAGGCTGAGTACTTCAGACCACTGCGGCAGCCGCCTAATGCGGTCTGGCCAAGCATCCTGAATTAGGCATTCAGTAATGGCCCCGTGGCTGTCCCACATCCACCTCCAGATTGCCCGGCTCCTCAGCAGCCTGCTTGTCACAGAATCCACTTACCCTTCCCTGTCTTCAGCTGCACCATGTTCTCTTTTGCTACCCCCTGTATATTTTAGGCTTGTATTTCAAGTTTTGACTCAGATTTGCTCCTGCCACTCCCTGTACCCCTCAGTCTGTGGCTCATATATGTCTTTGTGTTGAGCCTCAATACCAAGATGAATAGAGTCCCCTCTTTACTGCCTCATGAAACAGTTTCTCTCACTGTCATCAAACCAGGCAGCCCTGTCAGGTAGAAACTGGAGGAGGACAAAATGGGAGAGAAGAAGAGCAGTTCCTTCCCTCCAGAGAAAGTTGGTTTCTTTCCATTGTAGTCTTGTAGTAAAGCAGTCTTACTGATGTTTTCTGCCCAGACAGATTAGCTCTTGAATACAGATGCTAATGAGCTCTGAAATGGGCACCTAGCTGAATACCAGAGCTGGGACAAAGTACCTTCTCCCAGGTTCATGGGGTTCTATCGTGTTATCAGTTTATGAGGAAAGCTCCCTGCAAGTGGCCACATTTTACCTGACCACTGTTTCTGACTCCATTGCAATACTGGGTCTCCTGTAGCATGCAGGAAATGTCAGGAAACTGGTCCTTGAGTTCAGCTGCCTTGTTACGTGACTGAATGAAGCATCTAATCAGTCCCCTTCAGCTGTTCACACAGACTGCCTTTTTACAGGGGTTATCACATTCCCTAGAGAAGCCTGGCAAAGAAAAGTCAAGTGGAGGAATCTGAGCTCCTAGCAGAGTGGTGGAAAAAATGGTCCCAGGCATCCTCCCTAAGCCTCCTGCCCAGGTTACTGCCTGCCTGCCTTCCTAAAGCACATGGATGATGGCAAGAACCTGAAGACACTGAGGTTCTGTGAGGAGAGGAAATGGTTGGGCAGGCCCATCACGTGGAAGTGTGAAGCTAAGTCGTACACTGCTCCTGTGGCATGGGAATCCTAAACCCCAATAAGTTAATGTAAAATATGATCTAGAATTGGAATCCCATAGTGTATCCTAGTAAAGACAAATTCTAAAACTCTCAGTAGATAACCCAGGGTACACAGTAAGCAGCCCCACTGAAGAGAAGCCCACATCTTACCTTCAAACCTATCATGAAAAGAAAAACTAAACACAGTAGAGCATTCCCTCTGGTTCTCAGAAGAAAACCCAATTGAACAGGTTAAGAGAAACTTAAAATATGTATAAATAGAACTGTAAGGTAAGAAGAGGTAGATCTGGAAAAGAGCCAAACAGGAGCTCACAATGGTAAAAAAAAAAAAAATGTCACTGAATGGATTGCATAGCAAGCTGCAAATGCAGAAACTAATGGATTTAAAGATATCACAGAAAGAGAAAAGAGAAAACAAGAAAGCAGTTGAAATCTCAAGGTGAAATGAGGAGGTCTCATAGGAGAAAATATAAAATTAAGGAGACAGTATAAGAATAAGATGACAACCAGGATCAAAACTTCACAGTTGAGAAACAAGCATCAAATATCATCTCATTTTGAAAGAGTAAGACTAATTCCCAACCTTGGTAAATAAAAAGGAATCCTCATTGTTATGTCTCTGTGGAACTTCATACACAGCAACAGAACAACACAAATTTTAAAAGCTACCAATGAGAAAAGGCATTTCCTTATAAAGACATAATAAAAGACTTCTCAACAAGTCAGAATGAATGGAATATTATCTCTAAACTGCTGAGGGAAAATAACAGTCAATCTAGAATTCTATACCCAATAAAGCTATTATCCATAATCAGTAGCAAAAATAAAGATTTCTGTGGCCCAAAACCTGGGTGAGTCTATTCCTTGTGGGCCATTGTTAAAAGAACTACTAAAAAATGCACTTCAAAAGAAGGAAATCAGAGCAGATGGCAGGAATGGAGTTCCAAAAGCCAAGAAGTTTGTATGTTGGTTTGTTTGCATAAGCATAGATCACAAATGTTAATAATGACTAGGAGAGCCTTAAAAACAAATTAAGATAGTAGGCAGTAACATGAAAGAGGAAGGAAGGTATTCTAAGACCTTTTTATTTCCCAGAGGAGGACAAAAATGTTGTATGACTTAAATATTTAAAACTTAAGCATAATTGCTAAAAGAACAACAATTACTGCATCTAAACCAGTTGAGGGAGGAAAAGGCATTAAAAGGTATCAACCTGACAAAGAAAAATAATGGAAGAAAAATAATAAACAGAAAATACAGAAAAAGCTATATATATATATATATATATATATATATGTGTGTGTATGTGTGTGTGTGTGTGTGTATGTATATATTTGGATGGTGGTAAAAATAAGTTCAGATAAATCCATTTTTACCAAAGAAGAAAAAAATTCAAGACACGTGTTAATAACAATGAGATTAGGTTTTAATTAGCCATGTGCCATTAATGAAATACACTTAAAATAATATGAAATTTTAAAGTCTTACTGTGCCTTGTAGATTTTATCATATTAGTGTATGAAGGTGGCATTTGAAATGACTATGATTTCTTGCCTAAGAGACCAGGGGGTGGATGTATAGTATTACCTAAGGATGCTATATGGGGAAGTCCCACCTTGGAAGCGAAAATAAGTTAACATTTACTGACTTCCTGGGCCTACCAAGGAAATGAAGAAGGTGCATCAGAGAGAACTTGTGCCATGTGTCATGGAAGCCAAAGGCATAAGAGGAGAACGTGGAAGTGTGTAGTGGTGTGGAAGCTCCCAAAACAGGAGGATTCAAGAAGAAAAGACAGGAGATGTTAGAGAGAAAGAGGATGGTCAAGCAGTGTCTGTGCTGGAGAAAGTTTGAGCAGATTGAATACTGAGATGAAGCTTTTTGGTCAAGATGTAAGGGGCCAGATCAGTAAGCCTACTGGGAAGAGATTAAGGAAGAAAAAGGGAAGATAACATAGAGGTTATCTAGTGTATGTGAGGAAGGAAAAAGGGATTTCTTCCAGGAAGTTTAGCAACTAAAGGAGGACAGAATAGATGGTAAAGAGCAATACAGGTTCATGGGAAGTTATCTTGGAACAGATACTAACCATCTTTTAAGGATAAAACCTTAATTATCCAGAGCCCTTGAGGAAAATGAGTTTCTAGGTGACCTAATGCTGACCATTCTTAAATACTCAAAGTCAACAGCAATAGCATTTTCTGGGTGGTCTCTTGCCTTGAACAATGGATGATACTCTTTTGTGACTTGAAGAAAACCATTTAGACATTGTTTAACTTTGTCTTGCTGTCTCAAATCCTTGCCCCATGACTGTAGGACCTGTTAAGGGCTATGCCTCCAGACTAGCCAGAGAGCACTCATGAGTTCTTTCACTGTTTTTTGTCATCTTTGAGTATCTTTTCCTTTCTTTCTTTTTTTATTCTTAGCCATCTTTTCTCATAACTAGCCATAATTTTCTATGTCTGGTCTGCTCATGAGCTGGGTCAAGGTGTGTTCAGCCCTCACAGATTGATCTGCTCTGTCTATTGACTCAGCCAGGTTTCTGAACTTGACAGGCTAAGGTCCAGACCCTGGTCAAACCAAGGCAATAAACTTTACCCTGACCTTGCCGGGGGCCTTTCTCTGTGTGCCTGTGTCTCAGTACACAATTTGATGTAAAACCAAGAGTATCTTGGTGTGAGCATCTGAGAGGCTCTTTCTGAGTATAGTATCTGAGCCAGAGTATGTGAATCAGGGGACATTGATTTGGCTCTTTCGCCAAAGGCCTCTGAGTCTTTTCTGTTTATTAACCCATTTCAGCAGGAGACCCCTCAGAGAGGACTAACTGGCTGAATCTTCCCTCAAATGTAACTTAGAGATTTCTCTATCAAAACTGGTGATTTTCTCTATACAGATAGAAAAAGAGGGTGTCTCTCCCGCCCACCTACCACCCATGCCCTAAAAGGAAAGGCATTTATTTTGTATTAACTAAAACGGCTGCTTCTCTGCCACCTGTAGTGTATGCTACACTGCTGTCTGCTACCTGGGCTATACGAGTAGACCTGGGAGCTTAACAATCCTGAGATCATTTGCTACAGACCTTGGTCCTCCAAATAATAAAACAGTGGGGCTAGGTGTAGGTATCTTTTACCATGAGAGACATTAAATCCATCAGGGTATTCTGAATTTCATAACTCTGAGCTCTGAAGGCAAGGTGGAGACATTCCAGGTAGGGCAAGGCCACTAGTAATATCAGAGTAGTTTGTTATTGAAAATCCACAGGCTGGCTTCCAAGAGGCCTTCCTGATAGGGTGACATTTATTATCTTGGTGATTTACCAGAGTCCAGCTTTTAGCTTTTCAGGTCAGAAACTGTTTTAATCAACATACAAAGAGCAGATACATTATCAGAGCTGGCCTCACCTTAACCAAGCTTATAAGACTGATCTGCAAATCAAAATGCCACTTGACATTTATATGGAGAAACACGACTGATATCTTAAAATACAAATGACTAGCTCCTTCTTTCCTTGTAGGCAGGCTTACACAGGGAGGCAGATCATAATCAGATCATTATTTGGTGAACATGAAATCAAAATAAAGGTGAATCATGTTTAATGGTATAGGCTAAGAGAGTAATAAATGCAGTCCTACCAGTGGAGCTCAATTTCTTTGGAGTCTGTCAGCTAAGATTCTCCCTGCCCTAATCTGAACTTGGATAGATGCCTGCCAATATACTGTCTCATTTTCTTATGCCTCAAGGCTAACCCAAATCACCCAAATCAAGTCACCCAAACACCTCCCCCATTAAGTCTTTCCCTAGGTGTTCTTACTTCCCATCAGCTTACAGTATAGCCATTCTTTTTCCTTAAGTCTATAGTTTAAATCTCCATGAGCAATCTTTTTTCAAATTCTTGGAGTAAGCTCTCACTGCGTTTTTAATTGGGCAGCAGGAGGAGGAGGTGGCACTGGAAAGGGTGGGTGGAGCTGCTCGTCCAAGGTTTATCGGTCATTTATCAAAACAACTTCCACATTTTTACTCTATTCCTAGGCTACGTGTACTACTATTAGTATTTTTCTTTAAGTCAACTTTTTAAAAACAAATGTATTTTAAAAGATTTATCCCAACCGTAAGTGAGGAATGTGGCCCTAAAAATAAACATAGTGTAAACAAAAGCTCTTATTTTTCCCATGTACTTTTTTAGCTAGACACAGCCATGTAAAGCTCTGAGTCTGAGCAGGTTCCTGTTACAGTCAGACCAAACTGAGACTCTTTCCCTGACATCATTAAAAACATCAGAAGAGGAAGAGCAATGGAACAATGTAGGAGGTTATCTAATGTATGTGGGACCTTGTCCATCATCACCTAAGAAAAAATCTCATATTAGGCATCCCACATTTTGGGAAAAGATGATCTAGGCTTTTGAGATAAGACTATTTGAAAGCTATTTACATGGCGGTAGTGATGCCTCCTGCCCCCGGTTCTGCCTGATGACGTGCTCACGGCCTCTCCTGCTTCTCCCCGCACAGGTACACACTGGCAGCTCAGGACCTGGTGATGCGAGCCCGCGGTGTCCTGAAAGACAGAGGATGGCGGATATCAAATGACCGGCTGGGCTCAGGAGACGACATTTCCGTATATGTCATTCCTTTGGTACATGGAAACAAACTGTCGTGAAAACGGCCCAGGGGGCTGGGAAGATGAGGGGGAGAGAGCCGGGCGCCTCTTAGCAGGGCGGGCCTGGGAGGTGCCCCTGCAGGGTTCCTCGTGACACCGCCTCCTCCCAGCCCGCGGGGAGCTGGTTGCCAGAGTCGGTGCACTTGGGGCGGACTGAGGGTTCAGTTTCCTCTTTAGTAACAGGTCTGGGTACTCAACAAGAGCCAAACAGAAAGGCCACTACTGAATGTTGTGTTCACTTTGGTTCCCTCAGTAGGCCTCCTAGGGGCTGTTGCCTGTTGGGGGCACATACATCGTATTTCTTTTCTCTGGAGTAGGAGTGGCAGCTGTTTTCAGGTGTGACGGCAGAAGACTCTTCAGCCTGTTGGGCTGCCGGGTTGTGCACGGGTGAGAAGGGCTGCGTCGGGGATCATGCCCTGAGGGTGAGCGCCCACTTTCTAGCAAGGCCTGAGATGTATTTCGGAAAGTATTCTCTGTGTGTGTCTTACTCTCTTCAGGCACTGGTGGAGCGAGGCAGGCATTGTTCTCTCTCTTGATATTCCTTGAATCTGAATTACTTCCCTTCCCTACAGTAGCCTGGGACTTCCCGCTGCTCGCTGAAGAATCTCTGTATTGAAGTCCGGGGTGGGGGCGGGGAGCCTGTGAGAGCTGTTCCCTGGCTGACAGAGTGCTGTCTCTGTTGTGTAACAATTTGTTCCTGAGTTGCATTTTCTCACCATATCAGTGTGCTTTCATGAAAATGTGGATGTTTCTTTGGACCAAGAGGTCCTCTGTTGTTTTCGAGGGTCCCAGTGTTGGGTTTGAGGTTTCTATGGGAGTCTGGGTTTTCATTTCTGGGATGGCTGGCCCTCTTTCACATGCTGTGCCATAGGGACACCAACGTAAAGCGGTGTTTAATGGAGCAGAATAGCAAATTCCCAGTATCACTCAGTTCACCATACATCATTTCAAGACCATTCCTTCACTTTGGCTCTCACTGTCCCCGAGCCCACTTCAAATCACGTGTAAGTGTCAGAGTTCTGTCCAGGACAGCAGTCCTGTCCTGTTTTCTCCATCGGTGGGCAAAGCCCATTCAGAATGGCTGATTGACACAAGTAAACTTGAACTGGGTTGTCTGGTCATTCTCATGATCTGGCCCCATTCCTTCTTCACGGCATCAGCCCCAGCCACCCAGCAGCTGAGACCACTGTACTCACTGTAGCACCACCTCTGAGTATTCGTCACGAGCAGCAGACACCAGATGCACCTGCTGCTTCCTCTGCCAGGAGGAACTACAAATACACTTTTAGAAATCACTGTTATCTCTTAGGCAGATAACAGTTCTGCACTGGGGGACCCAATGGAGCAATGTCCAGTTACCAAGTCTTCTCAGACCTCCTGCGGGATCATCATCATTTTGACAACTTTGTGTAATTAAAACATTCTTCCCATTCAGCAATGAAAAGGTCACTGGTGCGATCCCCAAACATGCTGGAGAGCCAATCCCACTTCTCATGTTTGTTTGAATCCCTTCCCTAGAAGAGAAGAGAGGAACCTTTCCTCTGGGATAATCACCTGCATTTCTGGAGTTGTAGGTACTTTCTTAGGGAAGGCCTGGAGCCTTCCTACTCAGGAAGAATTCACTCCCCAGTGTGGAAACAATGACCTGTCTGCCAGGTGAAGCACCATGGGAATTCACCCACTAGGTGTTTACCAAAATGTTGCCTGGGAAAACTGGACAACTACCTTGTCACCCTCAGCTGACAGCAGCCCTTCTCCACTAAATCTTAGCTGCCTCAGACGTCTCTGTGGGGAGATGTTTGTGTTAAACCATTTGCTTCTCTGGTAGAGTATGATGCTATGGGAAAACACGCAGCCATCCTACAACAGTGTGGTCTACTTTCCATTTCTGTCCTGACTCTCAAAGTCACATGCAAATTGGAAACTTGAGAAAGTTTGAGGACTTAGAGCCCACCTCCTTGGGAAGCTGTCCTCACGTGCAGTCATGTCTTCCCTGTGTTCCTGTTGCCTTTCATTTCCTTTTGTTTGTGGGCTTCTGTCTGGGCCCTACCGTGAGCTTCCCTAGTTTCATCTGAGCCACCTGAGTCACAGTTTGGGTATAGATAGGTAGGTGTCGTGATAACCTTGTAATTAATTCACCAATTCATTTATTGCCAAGAACTGTCTCAGGAAAAAGTCTGGAACCCCCTTTATTCAGTGTATCCTAAAGTCTTGGGCATTTTGTCCTACTGGTTGTAGTTAGAAAGTTATCCAGGGATTCTTCTCATAAACCCCCTTGGGTGGAAAGATCTCAGCAGCACGCTGAAGCCATGTTCTGTTCGGGGATAGGAAGAAAGCTACAAATGAGGTAAATAAATCAAGTGTGGAGAAAATGACTTGTTCGTGCCTGTAGCAGATCTCCCCAGCACTGACACTGCTCTGTGAATTGAGCTTATTGGCTTTGGCCTTATTTTTCACCCAGGCACCATGTCACCCCATCCCAGAGCAGTACCTGTCTGCATAACAGATCGGCCCACAGAGCATTCCTGGGAAGGTCAAAGGCAACACAAGATCCTGCAGAACATATTTATATGTGGTTCTGAAATCTTACAGATCTGACTTTAATAGCCAAATCTGCTGGTCCAAATAGCCTCTGAGGAAGTCTTGCTTAAGAAAAACCTTTGACTCCCTAGTCGAGTCTTCATGGTTGCCTTGGGGCAGGGAGCAGGGGCACGGGGTGGCCACCTCCTCTAATGAAAGGCTCTTTCACTTCTGCATCTTTGTTGGGTTGGTGCCTGCTCTTCAAAATAAGTGGTGACACCCTTTTCCTTAAAGAGAGTAAACGTATGCTCCCTCCACACTGTACAGCATTTTGCCGAGCAACAACCGAACCTTTGTTCTCCTAACGCCTGAAATCAGAGCAGTGCCACTGGTCAGAGGAGAGGGTGTGTTGTGGGGTGTGGGGCTTACCCAGCTGCTATTTCTTCGGGGGGAAGGTAGAGTGACTGTCAGACTAGGCTGGGTACTCAAGCCATCTAACAGAAAAAAGCTCTCCCCAAAAGTGGGAATTTGAGCTGTTTTCTATAGTACAGCTCTGGGGAATTTGGAGTGTTTGATTTTTTTAATTCCTAGCAACTTACCTCCAAGGGGCTGTGTGAAGTGTGCTGTGCTCACCCTCTTCTTACTCTTCTAAGTATTCATTTACTTCTTGGGAAGAGTAGAGCTGTAAGTGTATGCTGGTGGGCAGAGATGAGAGTCCTGTACCCAGACTGGGCCTCAGATCTCAGCCTTCGGCCAGGGTTTCCAGTTTACCAAGCACGCTAGTCTGAAACACTTGGGGAAAAAATCTACATCTTTAAAGTTGATTCTTCTCTTGATCTCACCTCCTCCTTCATCTGACAATCACCTTTATTTACAAGGCTACAAGTGGTCAGTCATTTTCATTGCACCAGTTTGAGTTTCTAACCATTCCTTAAGTAACCCAGCAGCTACACTGTTTCCAGAGTGAATGTTAAGCTTTTATGAGATTCTATTTTCAGGAAATTAGTGCTGGGACACTTAGAGGAAGCAGTAAGAGTCATTGTCTGTGAAAAGAACAAGTCGTTTGTCTGACCCTAAAGGTCACTACATCTAAGAAAACAGTAAAACAGAATCTGGCAACAGGACAGAATTTCATGTAGGGAACTTGGGTTTTTGAGGACTTAAAATTGCAGAGAAAGGTTGCAGCTTGCACACCACAGTCCACCTTACTCCGTGAGCCTTCGTCGTGTGGGTGGTGCAGCTTATGTGTGGACACTGGGATCTTCCGACACTATACAGGCAGCCCGCCTGCCTCCAGTGCCAGCACCACCACGGCTCTCGTCAGCTCAGAGTGCCAGTCTGGGCCATGCTGCTCTTTCTGATCCATGAAGTGATCTGTGTAAATAGCTTCAGTTTTTCCTCTGTGTCGTAGATGAAGTTTTCTTCATGTAGCAACCAGGCAGACAGTGACCACTGAGGCCATAGATGTGCTGTTATTTTCTACGTGATGTACTTGAAGGAGAACCTTGTGTCCTCCACTCTTCCATTTCTCCATAGTACTTTGTCTGGGGAGTCCTGGGGTTACTCTCTTACTCCTGTTTTGCCTCCATTTTCTTTGTTCCCTCTGGAGACCTGGAGAGGCCCACAGTGGAGATCATTTGTAAGGAATATATTATGGTCTGGGTTTCCAAAAATATCCTATGAACAGTGAATGAGAGGAATCTGCCTGAAAATGGTCTTGGAACCATGTACCTTTATGCTTTGTGATTGTAAAATGTTGACTTTTGTAGCCCCAAAATGAAAATTGTGAGTAAAGGGGATCTGTTTTGTGTGTTTTGAAACTTAGGTGCAATGTTCCCTGGGAAAAGCTAAAGAAATGTATATGCTCAATGACATTTTAAAATAAAATATTATATATATATATATATATATGTATATAGGATACCTTTCAAGACTTTTTTGTGTCATTTCTTTTTAATTCACTATGAAGTTTCTTTCCATCAGGTAATGGAATGCTATGAGAGCATCATGGCCTAATGTGGAGTTGTCAGCTGTGAACAGACCAAAAGAGAATCAAAAGGGAATGAAGGCCAAGGCTGTAAATCTTCACAGGGGTAGCAATAAAGGCTATCTGCATTTCAGCAATGTCTCTAGAAGAATTACCCTGGCTGTCACCCCATGAGTATTTGTTTTTTTTTTTAATTGAGGTAAAATTGGCATATAAGTTTCAGGGGTGTGACAATGATTCCGTATTTGTATATATTGCAAAATGATCACAATAACTCTAATTAAAATCCATCACATACAGTTCATTTTTTTCTTGTGAGAAGAAAAAGATTTACTCTTAGCAACTTTCAGATACGCAATACAATATTATTAACTATATTTATTCACCATGCTGTATATTATTTATTTTATAATTGGAAATATATACCTTTTGACCTTCACTCTTCATCTCTTACAACCACTATGTCTCTGTTTCTATGAATTCATTTAAAATGTTAATTTGTTTAGATTCCACATATAAGTGAGATGATACAGTATTTGTATTCCTCTGACTTATTTTACTTAGCATAATGCCCTCAAGATCTGTCCATGTTGCAGCAAATGGTAAAATTTCATTTGTTTTTATGCCTAAAGAATATTCCACTGTGTGTGTGTGTGTATATATATATATATATATTTCCTGTATCCATTCTTCTGTCAGTGGACACTTGGGTTGTTTCCATATCTTGGCTATTGTAAATAATGCTGCAATGACCACAAAGGCACATGTATCTTTTTGAGTTAGTATTTGTGTTTTCTTCAGATAAATACCCAGAAGTGGAATTGCTGGATCATATGGTAGTTCCAATTTTAATATTTAATATTTCTCAATGTTCTCATCCATTGATCTATGTCTGTTTTTATGTCAATAATATTAACTGTTTTGATCACTATAGTTTGTAATATAGTTTGAAATCAGGAAGTGTGATGCCTCTCCAGCTTTGTTATTTTTTCTCAAAATTGCTTTGGCCATTTGGGGTTTTTTGTGATTCCATAAAAGTTTAGGATTGTTTGTTCAATTTCTGTGAAAAATGCCATTGGAATTTTGATAGGGATTGTAATAAATCTGTAGATTGCTTTAGGTCATATGTACATTTTAACAACATTCTTCCAATTCTTGAGCACAGACTATCTTTCCATTTATTTGTATTTCTCCAATTTCTTTTATCAGCGTCTTACAGTATTCAGTGTACAGGTCTTTTACATCCTTGGTTAGATTTATACCTAGGAATATAACTATTTTTGATCCAATTATAAATGGGATTTTCTTAAAAATAAATGACTTTAGTAAAGTTGCAGGATACAAAATCAATATATGGAAATCTGTTGCATTTCTATACACCGATAATGGAACTGTTAGAAAGAGAAATTAACAGTTTTTTAGTGGAGTCTTTAGGGCTTTTTATAAAGCCTTTTCATAATATCAAATCATCTGAAAATAGTGAGTTGTACTTCCTTTCCAGTTTGGATGCCTTTTATTTTCTTTTCTTGCCTAACTGCTCTGACTGGGATTTCAAATACTATGTTGATAGAAGTGGCAAGAGTAAGGATCCTTGTCTTATTCACAGTCTTAGAGGAAAAGCTTTGAGCTTTTCATCATTGAGTATGATGTTAGCTGTGGGCTTATCATATATGACCTTTATTATGTTGAGAGTTTTTGTCATAAATGGATGTTGAATTTTTCTCAAATGTGTTTTCTGCATCTTATGATGATTAAATGATTTTTATCCTCCATTTTGTTTATGTATTGTATTATAATATAATACATTGATTGATTTGTGGCTGCTGATCCATTCTTGCATCCCAGGAATAAATACCACTTGATCTCCATGCATGATCTTTTTAATGTATTGTTTAATTCAGTTTGCTACTATTTTTTTGAGGATTTTTGCATCTATGTTCATCAGGGATATTGGTTTGTGACTTCCTTTACTTGTGTCCTTGTCTGCTTTTTGTGTCAGGGTAATGCTGGCTTTGTAAAATGAATTTGAAAGTGTTTCCTCCTATTTTGGGGGAAGAGTTTGACATGGATTCTTACTAATTTTTCTTCAACCATTTGGTAGAATTCACCACTGAAACCATCTGGTCATGCACTTGTTTGTTGCAGAGTTTTTGATTCCTGATTGAGTCTCCGTACTAGTAATCATTCTGTTTGGATTTCCTGTTCCTTCATGATTCAATCTTGGAAGCTGGTATATTCCTAGAAATACTGAAATTTCTAGAAATGTTTTATAGGTTGTCCAATTTGTTGGCACATTATTTTTTGTAGTGGTATATTATGTTCCTTCGTATTTCTGTGGTATCATTTGTAACATCTTTTTCATTTCTGATTTTACCCGAATTCATTTTTTTTTTTGGTGAGTTTAGCTAAAGGGTTTTCAATTTTGCATATACTTTCAGAGAACCAATTGTTGGTTCCATCAATCTTTTCTATTGTTATTTTTTAGTCTATTTTATTCATTTCTGCTCTGGTCTTTGCTATTTCCTTCATTCTACTAACTTTAGGTTTCATTTGTTCATTTTCTTATTTCTTGAGGCATAAGATGGGTCATTTGAGATTCTTATTTCTGGAGGTAGGCATGTATCACTATGAACTTTCCTCTTATAACTGCTTTTGCTGCATTTCACAGATTTTGTATGTTGTATTTCCATTTTCATTTGTCTCAAGGTATTTTTTTCTCTTTTGATTTCTTTATGCACCTGTTGGATGTTCAGCAGCAATGTTGTTTAATCTACACATATTTGTGAATGTTCTTTTTGTAACTTATTTCTAGTTTCCTACTGTTGTGGTTAGAAAATTTGTTTGATATTGTTTGTCTTCTTGAATTTGTTAAAACTTGTTTTGTGGATCCATACTGGATAATGTCACATGTGCACTTGAGAAGAATGTGTATTCTACTGCTTTTGGATGAAATTTCTGCATATGTGTTAATTCCATCTGTTCTTACTTGTCACTTAAAGTCAATGTTTCCCTATTGATTTTCTGTCTGGATGAATTATCCATTGATGTAAGTGGGGTATTAAAGTCCCCTACTATTATATTATTGTATTGTCCCTTTAGGTCTGCTAATATATGCTTTATATATTTAGGTGCTCCTTCCTATGTTGGGTGCATAAATTTTTACAATTGTTTTTCTCTTGTTGGATTAACCCGATTATCCCAAGAATATTCTTAAGTGAGAAGGCTAGTGTCTGTTATCCTTGCTGAAGATAGTTAAGAGTCAAGACTCTCCTTAGCCACTTACACACTTTAAGTACTCACAAAGTATTAGTAAAATGTACCATCTTATAGAGAAAAGTTAACAGGTGGGATGAGACATCAAAGAATGCTAATTCTGCTTTGTTCTAGAGTCCAGGAAGTTAAAAATAATCTAGAAATATCACAGGTTAAAAGAAAGTATTGATTTATAAAAGGAAGCTAAAACTAGGCTGTTGTTTATCTGAAGCTTAGTCTGAAAGAACAGGCTAGATAGAGAACACCACTATTGGAATTCTGTTGCAAAACCTCCTCAACTCTTTCCACCTTCCCTTGTACCCTAGTGCTTGTGATGCCTCCGCCTTCCCACTTAACAGCAGAAACTCATGAAGAGTCAGTCCTTGGATTAGGTACCTGA
Source organism: Manis javanica (assembly GCF_040802235.1). Lineage (NCBI taxonomy): Eukaryota > Metazoa > Chordata > Mammalia > Pholidota > Manidae > Manis > Manis javanica. Next base: position 74,465,819 of record NC_133165.1, read on the forward strand.
AGACTGAAACATTTCTCTGTGGAAGATGGAGTCATCTAGCATTCTCTTATGAACAGTGCTTAGCTTATCAGATTAGCTCTTGAAAATTGTGGTTGACTGTCTCAAGCATGGTTGCCAACAATGTCTCCCACATTGTTCCCAAGTGATCCTTTTTCCATTAAGAGAGTGGCATTTGTTTCTCCACCCCTGTATCTGGTCTAGCTTGTGACTTGCTTTGATAGAATGCAGAAGTGACATTCTGAGAATTCCATGCCTAGGTCTCTAGTAGAGTTGTAGCCCCTACTTTTACTCTTGGAAGCCAGCCACCCTACAATTGTCAGACTAGATTACCTAGTGAGGAGAGGCCACCAGAGAGAGAACCAAAGTGCCTGGACTTTGGAAGGGAAGCTGTCTTTCATCCTCAGGCCTCACCTGAGTCACTCCAGGTGATACCATAGAAGAAAGGGGTCCAGACAGCTCTCAGCTGTTCAGGCCATCCACAATGAGCCTTGTCCAAATTCATGACCCACAGAAATTGGTGTGAATAAAGTGGTTTTTGTTTTAAACCACTAAGATTTGAGTATTTTTTTTAGATAGTGATAGACAACCGAAATGAGGTATGGGGAATCTGGCTCTGGGGGACTTGGGGACAAAGTGGTTAAATATGTAAATTAAGAAGAAAATGGCATTGAGAAAGCACATTTGTAACCTGGGAAATAATCCCCCATAGGGAACCTTATCGAGTGCCTGAAATGGGGAGACCAACTTAGAGCAGCAATGCAGACACTAACGATGGCTGAGTTGGCATCTCAACAAGAATTCTCGTATCTTTTGCTTCTCCATGGAACTTATTGTGAGCATTAGGAAGCCAGGAAAATGATGACTACTGGGGCTGGGGCTGTGAGCCTAGAAGGGAGGAGCAGGTATTTAACCCCTTACCTTTCTATAAGACCATCCTTTGTTGTACCACTAAAGGCCCTTGGGAGAGTCAAATGATTCTCTGGCTTCCAAGTCCAATGCTTGTGATTGTTAGGTTACGTCTGAGGGGGAAAAAAGGGGGCAGTTTTTAAATAGTATATTCATGTGTGTGTGTGTATATATATATATTTTTTTTTATTCATACAATATACTTCAAACTCACTGCCACCTGTTTTTTTTACTTCAATTAAATGACAAACCAGAGTTATGTATCCTAGGGATTAGTCTGCTTTCTTCAACTGTGTTTTCTATCACTAGAGGCCTGAAAAGACTGCTGCTTTTTCAGTACATCTCTATATTTTTAGTCCCTTGTCTCTCACTTATGATGAGATTTTCCAGCCAGCCAACATCCTTTGCTTTATTGATTCTACTTAGGCTGCCTGCCAGATTTGGAGTGTGACTGAGAGCAAGGGGGGGTGGGGGTGGGGGTCAGGGCACCCCTTGATCATCACCTTCAGGGGACCAGGTCTGATCAGTCTACTGGGCCAAGGGGACCAGGGACAGGGATTGGAACATCCGAGTGCAGGCCTGGAGGAAACACTCCTTTGAAAGGAGCATATACATCTGAGTTTTCTCTTTTACCCTCTTCTAAAAAAAAGAGAGATAAAAATAGGTGGGCTCATTAAGAAAGCACCATTGTGAGATGGGAGTAGGGGTCGTGGAATGGTTGACATGAGGGTGGGAGAAAAGAGAAGTCACAACAGCAGTGTCCCAAAGCAAGTCATCTCATACCCTTTAGTCACAGTTAATATGTCAGTACCTAGGTGTCTGATTTAAACTCAGGTATTGTAGAACCTGAAAATAGTAGTCTTAGCAGTTTTGAATTAGACCCTCATTTCTGTTGAGTATATTCAATGAGAAAAAAGTTGGGTGGAGATACTGGACAACTGTGAAATCTCTACTCATTGTCCCAGGTGAAAAAATGAAACTTCCAATTCCTGAAAGCTCTTAAGTGTAAGTCGTGATATTTTGTCAGTCTATTTGCACAGTAGAATTTGAAGGATTTTAACAGCGGTTGTTGTCATACTGAAAAAGATAAGTGCTGCCGTTATTAGTATTATGTGCCTTGAAATAACAGTTTGAGTAGACTCAAATATTTAAAGATGTTATAATTACTTTAGACATTAAATGTGGGGTGGGGGGAGTTGATGTACACAGAGATGAACCATGTTAAAGCTGTGCAGATTTGGGAGTACAAGGATGAAGGCATGTTTTTTCAGTGTCTTCCCTGGAATATCATCCACCAAGCTCACCCAAGGATTATTTAATTCTCAATTAGGGTTCAGCAAACTTTTTTCTTTAAAGTGCCTAAGAGTAAATATATTAGGCTTTATAGGCAATTTGGACTCTGTCACAATGATTCAACTCTGTTTTGTTCTATGAAAGTAGCCATAGACAGTCTGAACTCAGATTTGTTCTAAAGTGATAAAAAGTCAAGCTTTATACCTGGATCAAAAAAATTAACTCCTGAAAATATGGCCTGATCTTGCCCCTCTGGTGTGAAATGAATGAAAAAGTCAAACATACTAATGAACACTATCAGCTTATCATTAAGAAAAAACAGGTAATCAAGTCATATATCTTTTTTATTGAGTTACAAAAAGGATATTTTACAAATTTACCAGTTCTTTACTGCTAAGAGAGTCTCACATTCACAGCTTTTAGCCACAGTAGTGGTGGATGTGTCAGGGTTGTGATACTGTGTTTCCTCAGTACTTACATAACCATCAACTGCATAATCGGCCACCCATGCAAAGCAGTTAAACAATTTTCTTTAATTTTCAAGGACAAAGTTCACCTGTCATTTAGGACACTCCAGCAATAAGACAAAGAAAAACATACGTGATGATCTCACTACTTCTTAGGCCCTGTGTCTTTTAGATCTGGGTTCTTTTATCCCTTTCTCAAGTAAATATCACATTTACAAATGAGGAAATAATTTAATTCCACTGTGGTCAGAGAACCTACTTTGTGTGGTTTCAATCTTTTTCAATTTATTAGGTCTGTTTTATGGCCTAACCTGAGGAAGTATTTACTGTAATTTGTATGAAATATTTTTGAGACCCATTCTAAGACCCAAAAAATAACCTCTTTTAGGCTTTTTTATTACCTTAGGACACATCTTGCTAATGGGTGCACAAAATACAGCAGGATGAAGCACAGATGCTCACAAACAGTTCAAAGCTCTGGCAGCTTGGGGACGAGCATGGTTGTAGGTGAGCCCTCTTGCTATTTGGGTTGTGCACAGTCTGTGTAACAGCTTGCTGCAAAACAAATGCTCAACACTGTTTTCACTTTTCACCTTTTTTCATAAAAGTAAAAATCTTACTTGGATTATATTTGTTTGTTTAGTAAAAACAGGTGCTAATGCAGGTCTTTTGTAAAAGTGAAATGGCGTAACACAAATTTTTGAAAAGCAGGGGATACCTGTAGTCCTGGACACACGAGAAGAGTGTTTTTTCTGCTACTGTGGGTGCTAACAGACAACTCCAGAGGTTATCGGTTGTTCAGGTATTCTGTTGTTGATCTTCTGCCTCGTTGTTCTATCCATTATCGAAAGCTGGGTAGTCTCCAACTATTATTGTTGAATTACCTATTTCTCTCTTCAATTTATTAGTTTTTTTGCTGGGCATATTTTGGGGCCCTGTTAGGTGCATGTGTTTGTAATTGTTATCTTTTCCTGTTTAATTGACCTTTTTATCATTTTTAAATGTCCTTTGCTGTCTCCAGTAACAAATTTATCTCAAACTCTATTTTGTTTGATATTTGTAGAGCCACACTCACTCTTATCTGGTTACTTTTTGCACATCCTTCTTTTTTGTTCCATCCTTGCATTGTAAGGCTATTGTTGTCTTTGCATCTAAAGTGTATCTCATACAGAACATATAGTTAGATCGTGGTTTTAAGTTCATCTGGCAATTTCTGCCTTTTGATTAGAATATTTAGGTCATATACATTTAATGTGTATACTGATAAGGTAGTACTTGATGTCTGCCATTTTATTATTTGTTTTCTGTGCCTTATGTCTTTTTTGTCCTATTCTTACATTACTGCCTTCCTTTGTGTTTAACAATTTCAAATACACCAGTTTAATTCCCTTGTTGTTTCTTTACTATATTTTTAGAGTTATTTTCTTAGTGGTTTCCCTGGAGATTACAATTAGCATCTTAACTTAAAACAATCTAGTTTGGGTGAATACCAAATTAATTTCAATAGTATACAATATATACAATAGCTCCAATATATGCTTCCATTCCTTTCCTCTTCCTTTGTGCCATTGTTACACATATTTACATCTCTATACAATATAAACCTATCAAATTTTAGTAATCATTGTGTTATGCAGCTGTCTTTTAAGTTACATAAAAGGAAAGTTATAAACAAAGATACATTTATATTGCCTTTTGAAATTCCCATTTCTTCTACTGGTGTTATTTATTTCTTCATATGTATTCACATTACTGTCTAGTTTCCTTTAACTTCAGTTTGAAGGATTCCCTTTAGTTTTTCTTGTAAAATAGGTTGGGACAAATTCTTTCAGTTATTTATCTGGGAATATCTTAAATTCTCCTTCATTTTCTGAGGAATGGTTTTGCTGGATATCAAATTCTTAGCTGATTTTTTTTTCCTTTCAGCACTTGATGAACATGTCATTCTATCATTTTTCTGGCTTCCATGGTTTCTGTTAGGACATTAATCTTATTGAGGATCCCTTGCATGTGATGGTTACTTTTCTCTTGCTGCTTTTAAGAAGTTGACCATGATTTGTCCAGGTGTGAACTCTTTGAGTTAATACTATTTGAAGTTCACTGAACTTCTTGTATATGTAGATTAATGTTTTTCATCAAATTTGGAGATCTTTAATGCTCTGAAAAGCAATTTACAATTCTACCTTAGCCTTCACTTCCTGCTTTTGCAGAGCCTTAAGGTCAACCAGAAATATGAGAGGTAAGTCGTCTATGGTCTCTCCTGGGCATGTGCACTGCCCTGCACATGTGTGAGGGTTTCTAGGTCTCCAGCTTTTCAAAGCCCTCTATGAACATCTCATTCACCAGGTTTTCCTTTTTCAGTTTTTTGGTCAGCCTCTTGTTAGCCTTGACTGGTATGACTATCTTAGGTAGCATTAACATAAATAGTTGTTGCTGCTTGTTTCCAACTAATGTGGTAGGGATAGAGCTGTTCACACAGAGCTGGTCAAGCCCTGGGAATGGGGCCTTTCCAGGGAGCTCCCAGACAATCAAACAAAGCCAGTTCTCTGGGGCTGCCATGCTGGGGGGAGCTACAAACCCATTTTTCCCCTTTCACTGGCTGCTAGTGTTCTGGGTTGCACAGCTACTGTGGTTGTGAGGCTGTTGGTGTTTAAGGCTCACTCTTATCTGGTTATGGAGAGGAGGTCAGGAAATTGGCCAAGTTAAAATGCCACAAAGCTTCCTGTTCTTACTGAGATTCAGGCAATTTTCTTGAATAAATAATCCTTAGATCATGGCAGTCCTTTTTCCAGAGTTCTGAAAAAGATGATTCTGACAAATTTTGCCAGTGTTCTTTTTGCTTGCATGGAAAATCAATTATCAGAGGTCCTTATTCTGCTGGTGCTTAAGCACTTCAGATGAGGACATAAAGGTTCAGGAAGGTTAAGTAGGTGTCCAAGGACACACAGGGAAGTAGCACCAAAGCCAGGGTTTCAAGTCCAGAGCTCATATTCTGTAGTCAGCTGCCTCCCACTATAGCAGTTTACTGGAACTTCTCATTAGACAATAGCAATATTTACAATACTTCCATCATGCATACATTTATTTAGATGGTATTTTTCATAAACCCCTTTGTGGATAAAATGAGAGTTCCTGTGGCCAGGATTCTCACCTGGCCCTGGTTGACTAGCTCACTGCACACCTGTGGGCAATACATGGCTGTTGACTCTATAAGAAGAGCTCCACCCAGTGCTCTGGGCATGACACGGTGGCGGGGCTGCAAGGCTGCAGCAGAGCAGAGCAGAGGCTGGAGTGGTGGCAGCACCGAGGACAGAGGCCCAGAAGGCCCAGAGGATGGCTGTGTGGGACGACTGCGGACAGAGGGGCAGAGACAGGCTTGCTGCATACAGACTCGCTCTGAGTGAATGGGATTCTAGTGACTGATTTGCCACCTGGAAATAAAGTTGGGTATAACCCTTTCACCCCAAAGAACGTTTTGCTGTCAATTTCTTTGGTCACACTGAATCCATAGAGAACTTGCCCAGGGCTGAAACCCATTGGCAAGACACCCTTTCACATCAAATTTCCATCTCTGAACTTTGCACTGAGCCATATCATTCAAGCCATGCCATAAGCTGACCCACCAACAATCATTTTCTATAAAATGTATTTCTGTCATAGGCATTTTATTTCCCTCTCATTCTAATTTTGATTCTTACTCAGCTGGAGCTCTGTGCCAGCACCTCCTTAGCACTTACTTATAAAGATTCGTGTTGGCAAGGCTTATCTTCAAGATGAAACTGAGTGCAGAGTCACACATGAGGCCCTCAAGCAGAAATGACTGGTGTGCTACTCAGGGTAGCCATAATACCTGAACTTTCTATAAATTTTATAGTAATAAGTGTGCATCAGATAAGCTGTAGCTCTTCATTCATACTGATTAATAATCAAAGAAGAAAAGATACCAGGGTCTGAAAGAACTTAACAAAATTATGCTCAAATTCCTGTTGAACTAGAAGTGCGCTTAAAACAGGTCTTACATTCTTGAGCAGTGACCGATAGTAAAAGCAATGGTAAAAGGTAAGTATTTTTTTGAGAGTGCCCAGCTGCACCGTTTATTACAAAACCCGTAGTGTTACATGGAATAGAGAGCCATTTGCTGCCGTGGTATCAATATTATACTCTTGACATCTCTCTTTATGGGCTCAGTTGACCTGAAATGAAATGACCCTTTCACATACTGACAGGGTATTTTTCAGTGATCTACTTGACCTTTGCTTCTGTGCTCAGCAGTAAGAAGAGTGATGACACTATTTAGCAGAACAAAACCAAGTTATTTAGGTTTAAGGGAGCCTAAATCTAACAGTACAGTACCCATGAGCATTTCATTAGTTAATACCTGTCTCTTCCTGCAGGGATTCTAAGCTCTAGCTGTACATTAAAATCACCTGAGAGCTTTAAAAAAAATCCTGTTGAAAAAACCCTACCATGGACCAGTTAAATCAGAATCCCCCAGGGAGGGACCCAGCTGTCAGTATTTTCAAAATATTCTCCAGGTGATTTAATGTGAGAACCACTGTGTAAATATATAAAGAACTCATGACCCTCAATTTCAGATAAAGTTTTTTTTTTTTAATGTAAGTATGTCCCCTGCAATATTTGGGACATACCTAAAAATTATTAACTGTATCTGAAATTCAAATTTAAACAGATGTCCTGTACTTTATCTGGAAATCCTATGCAGGATAAAACTGAAAATTAAACAAGGGCAAAAATAAAGGTTTATCAGCAGAGAAATTTCACTAGTTGGCAGGTTCTTATCTCAATATCACCTGGAAAATAACAAAAAGAAGAGCTGTGGCTGGCCAGTGCCATCCTGAGGGAAAACGTTTCCAACTCACAGAGAAGCAAAGAGGGCCCCAGGAGTGTTTTAGGCATGCTTCCTCAGTGCCTGTTTGTGTTTTCTAGGGCTGCCATAACCAAATGCATGGAATGGACAGCTTAAACAACAGTTAAGGTCTGTATGCCAGAAGTTCCAGCTCAAGGTGCTGGCAGATTTGGTTTCTCCTGTGGTGTCTCTCCTTGGCTGGGTCTCTGCAGTGTCCTCACACCGCCTTTTCTCTGCAGTGCATACACCCCACACCCCTGGTGTGTCTATGTGTGTCCAATTGTCCTCTTCTCAGGGCACCAGTCATATTGGATTAGGCCACAACCATCTATCTGACCTTGTTTTACCTTCATCACCTTTAAAGGCTCCATCTCCAAACAGTCACATTCTGAGGCACTGTGGGTTAGGTCTCCAAATGAATTTTGGGGAACACAGTGCAGCCCAGAACAATGCTCTCTCTCTGGCCTGCCATCCTGGGGGTGTGGGGATGCACAGGGGATCCAGCACTATTGCTCCGATGTCCTCTTTCCAGTGGCAGGCCTAGGCCAGGAGAGTGACTGCATGTTCCTGAGCTACCACGAACGGGGAAGGGCATTTCTGAGCTATGTGCTAGAAATGAGCGTCAGGAGAGCAGAGATGAGTCCACTCCTTTCTGGGAAGGGAGAAGAGGTATGTCGTCAGGTGGGTGGATAGAAGGGGAGAACATGCTAAACTAAGAGGACCGAAAGCAGACCACTAGGACAGACGCTGAGGACACTAGGAAAGGGACTGGGCAAGATACAAGAAACAAATCTATAGCTAAGGGAAAACCCACAGAAACTGCACCCCAGGAAAACTCCCCATTTCTTTTGGCTCCTTTAGGGGCAAAAAAAGGCCTCAAGTATTCTCAAGTCCTCTTTGCACAGGACCTAGAGGAGACTGCCCAGTCTTCATTTTATTGAATTCTTGGCTTCGTTAGCCTTCGAGAACATGGTTCACTGGCTCCAAGCAGCTAACCTGGGCTTCAATGCACCCCCCGGCATGACTATGCATGGTTAGGAGCCCCAGGTGTGCGAGGCTGCCGAGGTTTTGCCGACGCACACACACATCCAGATGCTCCGCACATCTGGGAAGTTTGCCTCCCTGGTCGTTACTGCTGAGCCCGTCCCCACTGGACGGGGTGGGGCTGCACCCTGCAGGGCATGCTCGAGGTACCGAGGAGTCCGGGGAGGATGGAGTCTTTTCGTAGGGTTTGGAATGGAGGTTAAAACACGTCACTCTCCGTTTCTCTCGCCAGATGGCTGCCTGGCGGGGCAAGGCGGCGGGAGGCAGCTAACCCTGCAAGGGGAAATCCAGGTACAAAGCCACGGCACTTCCTAGGGCGGTGGGAACGCCGAGGTTCGGGAGCCTTTGTCCCGCGCCCGATGCGTTCCGGCGCCGCCCGGTGGGCTGCCTGGTCGGGGGCCACGCGCCGCAGCTACGCGCTGCCAATTCCCATCGGAGTGAAGCTCCTTGATAAGAGTGTAAATAAAGGCCAGGCTGAGAAATGAGCTTTCCGCGCCAGCAGTCACCGTCCTAACCTCAGCAGTAAATAGCCTCACGGAGGCGCGCAATGGAGTCCCGCATCTGGGGGGCGCAGCCCGGACGGGAACGCGTAGCCGCGGGTGACGGGCCCGGAGGCCCTCCCCGTGATCCTGGCCCGCGGGGTCGCGGGAGGGGTGCACCGCCGGGCTCCTAACTTACGGTCACTGGTGTAATAGCTCTAAGGTGATTTCTGACCGCAGAGGGGGTGACGAATGCCTGGGGAAGAAAGACTGGCCATGTCGGCTCTGTGCTTGTCTGAGTGGCCTTGCTAATCTGAGGCGTGGCTGAGGAGCAGCCTCTTGCCCGAAATGGGGAAGGCAGCTTGGCGACAGCCCCTGCGTGGGGCCCGTGGGGCTGGCAAAGGGTTAGCTTTGGCCAAAACTGAAGGAATAATAAGTTGATTAAAAAGGGAGTTTGACAGAAAGTGCTAATGTACTGATTAAACCAGATTTAGCTGGAAAGGTGAAGATTTTTTGATTTGACCGATTGCTTTCGTGTTTGTACAGACATCAGTGGGTAGGAGGGAGGGCAGAACCAGTATCTTTTAGTTTTCATTGTTAATGCTTGAGTGGGAGTGGGGGGATCGGCGGGAGGATAGGCAACACTTAGGGCTTTGAAGAGGAGTAATTTGGGGGAATGAGTATCATGCTTCTCAAGTTGTTATATTTCACAATCATTTGTGTGTGAAAAAATATTCTTTGCCTTTTGAGTTCTCTTCAGACATCCTAACTTGTATTTATGGGCTATATAAATTACTGGTAAGCACACCAGTATACTACACTTCCCAAGGTCATTTTACTGTGTTAGTGTAGTAACTGTCCTTTAAATGTCACCCTTGCATGATGCACCTTAGTCCCATGAACAAAAGGAACTAAATGAGAATATTGGGGAGTTATAATATTTAGTGGAAATATTTTCAAATGAATAAATTACCACCTCAGTAGGGTAGATATGCAGTTCAGATGTACACACATTCATTTATGATATTTGTGTGTGTGAGATAGTACTCAAATATAGACACAAGCACTAGGCAACCTCCACATAAAATCCTCAACACTGTTCCTCAGGGGGACCAGAACAAAGCCAGAGAGAGCAAGAAAACAAGATTGCTTGGGAAGGGGGCAGGCTGGTGTCACATACGTGGTGGCACATTTATTTTTAGCTCTGACCAGAAAAATAGACTGGGAGCATCTGAGCGCCAATTTATTTTGCTGCCTGAACCTATGAGCAGTTTCCTTAAATGTTTCCTTAAATGTCACTGAGTTGGAAGGTTGTGCATTTCATTCACTGCTAGGTTACAGGAAGCTCTGAAGCAGGTCTAGAAGGCAGTAATTGTCCTGCCACCAATCAAGGTGGGGAAGTGTGAGCTTGCTGGGTGGGATCTGCTCAGTGGGGATGAGGACTGCCTGCCATTGCTGAGTAGCCTCATGAAATGCTGCTTGAGCAGAAAAGAAGGTGGCCCATTTAGTCCTGTTATAAGAGCAAAACGGAGCAAAGGGTAAAGGCGACCTCCTAGAAAAAAATGGAATCAGAGGTCAAGAACATAGGGAATTGTTTGGTCTGCAAGTCACAGCATTGCCACTTAGCACCCAGATCCTATGTCTAGCCCTCTAAATATGTAACTCTCATGAAGTGAGTACAGTAACAGAGGTAAGAAGGGCAGGGAGAATCAGTTTAATAGACTGTAAGGCTCAGGGAAGGTTTCCCACACATGTTGAACACTGCCCTGGGTCATGAAGTATGAAGAGGAGTTAGTTGGTCAAGGGGAGAGGGCAGAGGTCATACTAGCCATTGGGAGATCACAAAGCATTAAGGAAAAGAGGCAAAAACAACCCTGTTTAGAGCCTGATGAGGATCCTCGAGTTCAAGCTGCATCTCATCTCTTTGTGAAACTACATGTTTACAAGGTGCCAGAGTTTCCCGCCCTAATGCAAATAAGCAGTTGGGCGTGCCCTCTAATTATTTAAAGAACATAATGGAAAACTGTATTTTTCTTCAAGCACATCTAGCCATAGTGGCTGCAGAACAAGCCAAAATCCCAGAAGAGAACTTTGAAACCCTAGTATAGTTGTTTTTAGCTTAAAATAATTCTATGGCACTATTAAGACATGTGACATAAAACAAGGACTGAGTGCCGTCTCCCTCGCTTTCCAGCTGAACTCTGCTGTGGCTCCCTCTAAGGGCAGCGAGCTGGCACCTGAGCAGCAGCACCTCCTACGTCCACACGGGGGGTCTGGTTCCGCCCCTCTGCTTTTCCCTGCTGGGCTGCACTCAGGACCCTGCAGGAAACTCATCTGTCATCACAACAGACATCAGTTCTGATAGTGTGCATTCTTTTGCTGGCTAGGAAGCTCCCTCCCAGGCTCCTCAGTGGGTCCTTTCTTGCCTCCCGATCTCCTCCTCCTCCCTTGAACCACTCATTGTCAAGTATCAGAATTATGACTGCAGAATTGATGGCTGCCCTCAGTTAAAGCAAAAAGAACACCTCTTCCATCGTACTTCAGTCTCACAGACTGTATCTCACAGCAGCTCTAGTTTTCTCTGTAAAGATGTGGTGGTACTGATCTTAGTGAACAATCTCTTAGTCCTGGGTTCTGGGCCTTTCCAAAACTGCTATTCTCATGTACTGCCTGTTTTCTATTTTACCTGAAAGTACCTCTGTTCTTTTTTGGCTGTTTTAACACCTGTCTGTGCTTTGGATTTTAGGTTGAGAGGCTATCTTGAGGGAATCACAGTGCCTGTATATGAAGATCAGAAACTTGTATATCCCAGAGGCTTGCCAGTGGAGCAGATCCTGTGCTTATGAAGAGCAGTTCTGGTGACTGACAAACCTTTGGGTTTCATTTACTCATTTTGTAAACATTACAGAAACTTTTTAATATATCTTAGGGGATGTGGAGCTGAATAAGAAACCTGTGGTCTAGGGCAGCAGCCACCAAAATGTGTAACATCAACAGTAACAGAGGTATGGAGAGAGAGCTGTGGAAAACCAGAGAATATGTTTTAAGAGTCTGCCAGGATCATGGAAAGTTTCCCACATGTGATCACTGCACTGGGACATGGGACAAAGAGAAATTGGTCAAGGGGAAAAGGGCGGAAGGCCTTGCTAGCCATGGGTAGAAACAAAGTTTGAATGAGCTGAGAAGAAGAGAAAAGCAGGAAGGAATCAGAAAGAATAGACCAAAGGGGGAGATGACTATGGACAGGAGTGAAAAGAGGAGCTAATAATTGGCTCTGTATCACTGTGCTGCAACCCACCCCTCAAGTAACCAGGGCAAACCCCTTAATGACTATGTTATGTCCATCTCACCAAAAGATAGTGAAGCTCCAGGAAGCAAGTAACTTAGGATGGCCACAGTATGCTACTGAGAGTATAAGGCAGATATAGAAGAAAGAACCCAAGACAATGAAAAAGTTTAGCAGCACATACACTGAAATATTAGCTGAAATCTATAGTATTGGGGTGGTTGTGTTCTGAATGATTTTAATTTCCTTCTTTTTACTAATCATGAATACATGTATATAAACTTTTAATAGGCTACTAATTGAGCAATTTTTACTATTCTAATAAAAGGGTTCCTGAAGTTTATTTAGATTCGTGATAATGACATCTGGTCGATGTGTGGAAGGGTGAGGGTAAAAAACTAGGACTCTAATTCACTGGGCAGAGATCATTTGAGTTATGTCTCATTCATATGTAGGTAAATACTGCTGCCACCATCAGCTTTCCTTGACCCACAGGGCAGAGGCGAACCTGTAACTATCTTAGTATCCCCTGCCCCCTTGCACAATACCGGCCACAAGATGCATGTTTGATAAATACTGTTTAATGAAAGAATCCCAAGCCTTCTGGCCTTAAAACCAGGACACTTTCCACTAAAATATGAGATGTCTTTTTGCATTCACGAGAATTATCTGGAAGGCTTGTTAAAACACAGAATGCTGGGCCCCATTTCCACAACTTCTCATTAGTAGGTCTGGGGTAGGCCTGAGAATCTGCATTTCTAACAGGTTTCCAGTTGATGATGCTGATCAGGACCACACTGTGAGAACCACTCGACTATAACTTACTGTCTTCAGGTGAAAGGGGTCCTAAGGGCTGCCTTAATGAATTTTGACATGTACACATTTGCGTAACTATTGCCCAGATCAAGACATCAAACATTCTCTAATTTTTTCTCCCTTTACCTATTTCACCAAACCCACTCCACCCTCCACCCATATGGCAACCACCAGTCTGTTCTGTTAATGAGTCTGTTTCCATTTTGCTTCATTTTTTGTAGATTCCACATGTAAGTGAAATCATACAGTATTTGTCTTTCTCTGACTTGTTTCATTTAGCATCATACCCTCTGGGTCCATCCATGTTGTTGCAAATGGCAAGCTTTCATTTTTAATGGCTGAGTAATATGCCATTGTGCGCATGTACCACCTCTTCTTTATCCATTTACCTATCAGTGAACATTTAGGTTGTTTCCTTATTTTGGCTATTGTAAATAATGTTGTGATAAACAGGAGTGCATGTATCTTTTTGGATTAGTGATTTTGTTTTCTTTGGGAAAATTCCTAGAAGTGGAATTGTTGTGTCCATGCAGTATTTTTAGTTTTAGTTTTTTGAGAAACCTCCATACTGTTTTCTGGCTACACCAATTTACAAGCCCACCAGCAGTGTAGGAGGGTTCCCTTTTCTCTACATCCTTACCTATGCTTGTCATTTCTTATTGGTATTAGTTATTCTGACAGGTGTGAGGTGATACCTCATTGCAGTTTTGACTTGCATTTCTCTGATGATTAGTTATGTGGAGCATCTTCTCACATGCCTGTTGGCCATTTGCATTTCTTCTTTGGAAAAATGTCTATTCAGGTGCTTTGCCCATTTTTAAAATCAGCCTTTCTGTTTATTTGGTGTTCACTTGTATGTATTCTTTATTTATTTTGATTATTAGCCCCTTCTCAGATACATCATTTGCCAATATATTCTTCCATTCAGTAGGTCGCTTTTTCGTTTTGCTGATGGTTTCCTTTGATGTGCAGAAGCTTTTTAGTTTGATGTAGATACCACTTGTTTATTTTTTGCTTTTTTCCTCCCATGCCTGGAAGACATATCCAGAAAAAAAAATTACTCATGTTGATATTCTAGAGTCTATTGCCTATCTTTTTTTTTTCTAGAGTTTTATGGCTTCAGGTCTTATACTCAAAATGGGTTAAAGAGCTGAATATATTTTTCTGTATGGTACAAGACAGTGATTCCATTTGCATGTAGCTGTCCAGTTTTCTCAACACCATTTATTGAAGAGACTGTGTTTTCCCTAAGCATATTCTTGCTTTCTCTTTCATATATTAATTGACTGTATAAATGTGGGTTTCTTTCTGGACTCTCTGTTCTGTTCCATTGATCTATAGGTCTGTTCTTGTGCCAGTGCCATACTATTTTGATTACTGTAGCTTTGTAATACAGTTTGAAATCAGGAAGCATGATATCCCCACTTTGGTTCTTTCTCAAGATTACTTGGGCTATTCAGGATTTCTTGTTGTTCCATACCAATTTTAGGACTATTTGCTCTAGTTCAGTGAAAAATGCCATTGGTATTTTGATAGGGATTGTATTGAATCTATAGATTGCTCTGGGCAAGATGGCCATTTTGACAATATGTATTCTTCCTATCCTTGAGCATGGAATAGCTTTCCATTTATTTTGTCTTCAGTTTCTTTCATGGAAGTCTTATAATTGTTAGAGTACAGGTCTTTCACCTCTTTGGTAAAATTTATTCCCACATAGTTTACTCTTTTTGATGCAATCATAAATGGGATTGTTCTCTCGATTTGTTAGTTCATTATCTGTATATAAAAATGCAACATTTTCTTGTATATTGATTTTGTATCCTGCGACTTTACTGAATTCAATTATTCTAGTGGTTTTTTGGTGGATTACTTAGGGTTCTCTATATATAGTATCATGTAATCTCCAAATAGTGACAATTTTGTTTCTTCCTTACCAATTTATATACCTTTTATTTCTTTTTTCCTTTTCTTACCTGGTTACTATGGCTAGGACTATGATGAATAAAAGTGAGAATAGGTATCCTTGTCTTATTCCTGATTGCCACTAAGTATATGATATTAGTTGTAGATTTATCCTATATGATCTTTATTATGTTGAGCTTTGTTCCCTTTCTACCCACTTTGTTGAGAATTTTTATCTTGATGGATGCTGAATTTTGTCAAATGATTTTTCAGCATCTGTTAGATCACCATATAGTTTTTATCCTTTTTTGTTAATGTGGTATAGCACACTGATTTATGGATATTGAAACATCCTTGCATCTCTAGAACAAACCCTGCTTGGTTGTAACTGACTGATCCTTTTAATGTATTTTAAAATTCAGTTTGCTAATATTTTGATAAGGATTTTTGTATCTGTAGTCATCAGGGATATTGGTCTGTAATTTTCTTTTTTTTATGTCTGTTTTGGTATCAAGGTGATACTGGCCTTGTTGAATGAATTAGAAGCTTTCGTTACTCTTCAATTTTATGGAATAGTTTGAGAAAAATAAGTGTTAACTGTTCTTTAAATGTTTGGTAAAATTCTGTGAAGCCATCTGACCTGAACTTTTGTTTGTTGGAGTATTTTGATCACTGCTTGAATTTCAGTACTAGTTATCAGTCTATTCAGATTTTCTGTTTCTTCCTGGTTCAGTCTTGGGGGATTGCATGTTTTTAAAAATGTATTCTTTTATTTTAGGTTGTCCAATTGTTGGCATATGATTTTTTCATAGTAATCTCTTATTGTTTCTGTGGTACTTGTAACTTCTCTTTCATTTCTGATTTTGAGTCCTTTCTCTTTTTCTTAATGCCTCTAGCTAAAGATGTTATCAATTTTATATTTTCAAAGTAAGCTCTTATTTTCATCGATCCTTTGTATTGTTTTTTCATATCTATTTTATTTCTACTCGGATATTTATTATTTCCTTCCTTCTATTAACCTTGGGCTTTGTTATTTTTGTAGTTCCTTTAGGTGTAGGGTTAGATTATTTTGAGATTTTTCTTGTTTCCTGCAGTCAGTCTATACTATAAACTTCCCTCTTAGAACTGCTTTTGCTGGAGCCCAAAGATTTTGCATTGTGTTTCTATTGTCGTTCTTCTCCAGGTGTTTATCTATTTCCTCTAATTTCTTTGTTGACCCATTGGTTGCTTAGTAGCATGCTTCTGAGCCTCATGGTTTTATATTTCTTACAGTCTTTTTTCCCATAACTGATTTCCAGTTTCATGCTGTTGTGGTCAGAAAGATGCTTGATATGATATCAGTCTTCTCTAACTTATTAAGACTTGTTTTGTGTCCTAACAGGTGAACTGGAGAATGTCCATGGGTACTTGAAAAGAACTGAGTATTCTGCTATTGGATTGGATGCTATTACATATTAGGTCCATTTGGTCTAACATGTCATTCAAAGCCACTGTTCCTTTACTGATTTTCTGTCTGGCTGATCCATCCATTGGTATAAGTGGGTGTGGGTATTAAAACCCTCTACTATTGCTTTATTGTCAATTTCTACCTTCATGTCTGATTATTATTTGCTTTCTACATTTAGGTGCTTCCCTGTTGGGTGCATATTAACGATTGTTATAACTTCTTGCTTGATTGAGCCTTAATCATTATGATGTCCTTCTCTGTCCCTTTTCAGTCTTTGGTTTAAAGTCTGTTTTGTCTGATATAAGTACTGCTACTACAGCTTTTTTTTTTCATTCCTGTTAGCATGGAATACCTTTGTCCACCCCTTCTGTAGGTGTGTGTCCTTAGGTCTGAAGTGAGTCTCTTGTAGGCAGCATTTGGATGGGTCTTTTTTTCTTATCCATTCAGTTACCTTATGTCTTTTGATTGGAGCATTTAAACCATTTATACTTAAAGTAATTAATAGGTATGTACTTATTGCCATTTTGTTAAAACATTTACTTCTGTTTTTGTCATTCTTCTCTGGTTCCTTCCTCTCTTGCTCTCTTCCCTTGCATGTGATGACTTCCTTTAGTGTTATGGTTGGATTCCTTTCTTATTTTTGGTGTATTTGTTACAGGTTTTTCATTTGTGGCTGCTATGTAGATTATGTATGATGTCTTACATATACAGCATTCACTCTCTGTGGGTAGTTGCTTAAGTTTGAGTGCATTCTAACAGCGGGAAATTTTTACCTTCTCCTCCTCCATATTTTATGGATATATCTTTAACACCTTTCTTTTTAGTGATTCCACTAATTTTTAGAAGTAGTTGATTTTACTACTTGGTCATTTGGCCCTCATCCTAGCTTTTAAGTGATAGGTCTGCTACATCTGCTATGCATTTGCTTTTACCAGTGAAATTTTTTCTTCATATAATTTTCTTCTAGTTATGGCCTATTCTTTTTCTTTTAAAGAAGCTCCTTTTTCTTCTAAGACTGGTTTAGTGGTGGTGAACTCCTTTAACCCGTGTTTATCTAAGAAGTTCTTTCTCTCTCTCTCTCTCCTTCAGTTCTGAATGATAACCTTGCTGGGAATTCTTGGTTGTAGGTCTCTTTCAGTGCTTGAATATATCATGCCAAAGTATAGAATTTCTGCTGAAAAGTCAGCTGATAGTCTTATGAGGTTTCCCTTGTAGGTAACTCATTGCTTTTTCTCTTACTGCTTTTAAGATTTTCTCTTTGTCTTTGATCTTTGACATTTTAATGATGATGTGGCTTGGTATAATGCTCCTTGGGTTCACCTTGTTTAGGGCTGTCTGAGCTTCCTAGACCTGGATGTCTGTTTCCTTTCTCAGATTAGGGAAGTTTTTAGCTATTTTTTCTTTAAATACAATTTCTACACCTTTCTCTCTCTCTTCTCTTTCTGGAACTCCTATAATGCAAATATTTGGACATTTGATATCCCCGAGCCCCCTTAACCTATCCTCATTTTTTTTTAATTTTCTCTTTGCCATTCAGCTTGAGTGCTTTCCACTACTCTGTCTTCCAAATTGCTGATCCAGTTTTCTGCATCCCCTATTCTGCTGTTGATTCCCTCTAGTGTATTTTTTGCTTTATTGTATTCATGTATGATTATTTTTTATTTATGCCCATCACTTTGTAGAGGTTCTCACAAAGTTCATCCACTGAGTTCATTCACTCTTCTACCATGTCTGGTGAGCATCTTTATAACCATTAATTTAAACTCTATGTCAAGTAGATTGCTTAAATCTGTTTCATTTAGTTCTTCTTCTAAAGTTTAGTCATGTTTCAAGCATATTCCTATGTCTTCTCATTTAGTTTGCCTCCCTGTGTTTGTTTCTATAGGTTAAGTGAAAGGGCTACCTTTCTCAGTCTTAAAAGCATGGCCTTGTGTAGGAACATCCCTTTGGTAGACTATGTGCCCTTGGTGGTTTTGGCTTGCTAGCTGGAGGCCAAGTGGGCATGGACTGGGGTGTCTGCATTCTGGGGCTCCCAGGGTGTGGGTGCAATCTTCTGTGTGGTTGCCAGCTGGGGTCACACTGGCAGTGTGGCCAGTGTTGAAGGGGCACAGTCCAGGGACTTCTCATATGGGCAATGAGCTGGGGTTTCACTGGTGGGGTAAGGACATAGGGGCACAGCCTAGGGATTTCTCACTGGACACCAGCCTAGGCCATCCTAATGGGGGTGGAGAGTGTGGGCAATTGTGAATCTGTGGGAACATTGTGCTAATATCATCTTGATGGGACTGCTGGATCTCTAACAGGCGTATTTAGGTGTGGGTGGTGGCCAGGAGTCCACCTCCCCCACATCTGGAGCTGGTGTGTTCACCCTGCCCCCCGTCCTTACTGTCAGTGTGCAGGAGAAACAGTGTGCAGTATCACTCACCCTGCTGCCATTCACACCAGGAGGGGAGAGAGACTGGAGGTGGTGGGGGAACACTGCTCCCATTTGCACTAACAGTATGGTGGGGAGAGGGGTAGAATGCAAACAATAGCACTTACCAGTACCTCCAGTCCTGCAGGGCTCCAGTTCCCCTGCCATTGGGCAGTGGGCTTTAAACCCTTCAAATGTGTGGCTTTCGGTGCCTCAGAGCAGGTAGCTGAGCCATCTCTCTCCCTGCTACGGGGCTATACTGGGGCTGCGGCTGTGCCGTCACCATGTCTCCATCTCTCCTATTGTTTGGGGTTTTTTTCTTGTTGTCTTCTTATCCTTCATGGTACAGGTGTTCACTCAGGCCTCACTTCTTCCCAGGATGCACTGCTCTGTGTGTAGGTGTAGATTTGGCGTGTACATGGGACAAGGTGGGCTCAGGCACTTTCTGTACCACCAGTTTGTACCCACCTCCTGCCCATCTTCTTAACAGGCCCAGAATTGGCACGATGTCACTTCTGCCATATTCTTTTGGTGAAATTAGTCACAGGCCAGCCCAGACTCAAGGGATGGGGGGTGGGGCAGAGGAAGAGACTCCATCTCTCAGTGCAGAGTGGCATGTGTATATAGAAAAGAAGAAATTGATGGCACTTATCTCAGAGACAAGCTACCACAAATGGGCAGGCAGAGGAAACTCACACCATGAAGACGTAAAAACCAGACGAGGGCCCAAAGGAGATCTGACAGCTTTTATACAAGGAAAATCAGAGTAATTGAAAACTAAAATGAAGAGTCTGGGTCTGATCTGATAAACAGTGGGGTCTGACCGTAAGTTCTTAGGTCACAAAGTGGCTTTCACTTGCTCAACACACTCACATATATTGCCTTCCAGCATCAGGGCAGAGCCATATACATACACATACACAAGACGGGTAAGAGCCAGCCACCACGGAGCAAGAATTCAGTGGGAGATGCAGGCGAGTGAACAGGCAGTGATAGTTCAGTGTTACGACTGCTAGTAGAGGGGGAATGCAGGGTGTTAGGAGAGCATCTAACTCAGAACAGGATGCAGGAGGGAGAGGGAGGGGTGGTTCACCTCTCCCTCAGACCAGGAGGGCTCTTCCTCCGTTGCCTTGGCCCCCGTGTTACCTCTGTGCCTCTGGCACTGCCTTCTCGCTGGCTGAGTCCCTTATTCCCCCCACCCCCAGTGCAGCCCTGTAGCAGGGAGAGAGATCACTCAGCTACCTGCTCTGAGGCACCGAAAGCCACACATTTGAAGGGTTTACAGCCCACTGCCCAATGGCAGGGGAACTACTGGAACTCTTAACCAGATGGCGACGGGGCAAAGGACACTCCGGGTGTTGACTGTTTTGATCCTTACTGTTTTCAGGCACCTCCATTCCTGTCTACTCCTTTTGTTCTTGGCCAGCTTTCTTTCAAGACTTCCCCGGGGCCCAGGTGGGCGTGCAGGGGAAGGGGAGGAATTAGGATCCATTTGCCTCTTAGCTTGGGCTGCTGCTAGATCCTGTCAGAGCGGAAGAGGAGAACTGAAAAGAGGGCAACTGGGGAAATCGGTAGGTGAGGAGTAAGGGGCTGGGGGACAGGCTAAGGTCAGGACAGGAAGTGAGTGGAGACTACTGTGATCTGCAGTTGGCCAGCTGGGCCTTTGCTGTTGTTCTATCATTTCACTGGTAATAGCACCTCTCCTGGAAAGAGATGAAATTTGGGCTCATCAGTTTTAGATATTTAGTTGTTTATGGTTAAATGCTGTTTTCTATTGCTGCTGTAACAGATTACCACAGATGTAATTGCTTACATGTCTGGGGCCTCAGCAAAACAAATTTATTACCTTACAGTCAAGGGGAAAGAAGCCTGAAACAGGTCTTGCTGGCCTAAAATCAAGATGTTGGCAGGTCTTTCTCAAGGTTTCAGGGGAGAATGTGTCCTTGTCTTTTCCAGCACTCAGAGATCACTCGTGTCCCTCGGCTCACGACCCCTCTTCAGAGTGGCAGTGGTGGTTGTCAAATCCCTGCTCACAGGAGTATATCAGGCCCACTGGATAATCCAGGATAATCTCTGCTTTTAAGATCAGCTAACTAGCAACCATAACTCCATCTGCAGTCTTCACTCCCCTTTGCCATGTAACCTAACATATTCATAGGCTTCGGGGATTAGGATGTGGACCTCATTGGGGGAGGGAAGGGAGGCACTGTTCTGTAGCCTCCACACCCACACACTGTATAACCTTGCTGAATCTACACTGTTTCAGATTTTCCCTAGTACTCCTGAAGACCAAGAACACTGAACGTCAGTTGTTTTTCCTCTTCAGGGGTTGCTGGAAACAGAAGTATCAATCCTAGCCATCTGTTATTCAAACAGGGAAGATTTATTGACTAGAAACTAGGCACTTGTCACATTGCAATACTGTACAGTCCGGTATAGACAGAGCCCCTCTCGCAGGTCACCCGGCCCCACCCTCTGCTGACCAGTGCTGTGGTTCCTGACAGCAATGCATCTTTGCAGTCAGAAGGACCCGACGCTCTGATGAAGAGGCAACATACACAGCCATGGCCCTGGGGGCGCCAGCTGCTGTTTGGTCAGTTTTATAGTTTCTGCAGAACTGGGAAGCAGTCCTGTAAAATGATTTGTGACCATCAACATGTCAATCCAAGCAATGGAACACAGCTGCTGCTCTAATTGCTAGCAAGCGAGCGGGGCAGTCTGGTCTCAGGCTAGACTTCAGCAAGGAGACTTACACTGGCCTCTGGTTTTGACAATGTTGGTTGACATCATGATTACACATGGGAGAGAAAGAGAGGAGAGGGTGAAGAGGAGGGGGCAGGGAGGCAGGGGAAAGGGAAAGAGAGGAGAGGTGGGGTACAGGAGGAGAAGCGGGAGGTAAGAACAGAGAGAGAGAGAGGACGGTGTCATTTCTGTTACATTCTGTTTGTTGAGGCAGTTACAGAGCCACCTAGTTTCAATGGTTTAGAATACAGGCACTTTTTAAGGAAAAAGAAGTAAATAATTTGCCAATGTTTTTAAACTACCACCTTTGGTAAAAGGAAGGCTTATAAACTGTTGTTGAAACCATGCTCTAACCTACGGCCCCATATGGCAGCAGATTCAGTCACAAATCTGAGTGGTGATGGTCAAAAGCAGGTCAGGGGTCACATACATTCAAATGTGTTAAAGTATTTCAACTTTTTATTCTTCAAAAACCTATTTATTTCTTCACTTAGAGAGAGAAAACATCAAATGTTCCAACAGGAAAGCTAAGTTCTAAAGCAGGGGTCAGCCACTATTGCTGCAGGCCAGACTTGGCCCGTGACCTGTTTCTGTATGGCGCTCAAGCTAAGGACGACTTCATGTTTTATAAAAGGAGGAGGAGGAGGAGGCCACAGAGGAGAGCAGCAGCAAATGCAGAGAACCACACGTGACCCATGGAGCCTAAAATACTCTCTGGCCCTTCACAGCAAACGTACCTCTAGGATGCTTTTAATATATATAGTTTCCTCATAAACTATAGAGTAGTTTAATAATACAGGATCTTTTCCTGTGTGTTGAATCTCAGATCTCAAAGTCCCTCTCATTTTTCTTCTATCTGCTTAACATTCTCATCTCACAATAAAATCTCATGGTGAACAATTCTGTACCACCCCCCTCAAGTTTTGTGTGGGCAGTTTTCTTTTCCCCCTTATGTAACTTCCCCCCTCAAAAGCCCTGTTTCTTTTTCCTAAAGAATAAAAAGCCAACCTATATGGGAGAAAATATCTGGAAATCATATACCCAATAAGGGGTTAATACATAAAATACATAAGGAACTCCTACAACTCAGTAGCAAAAAAAACAAATATTAAAAAAATGGGCAGAGAATCTGATAGACTTTTTCTAAGACATACAGATGGCCAACAGTTACATGAAAAAGTGTTCAGCATCACTAATCATTAGGGAAAGGCAAATCAAAACCACAGTAAGTTATCACCTCACATTGGTTAGAATGGATATTTTTAAAGACAAGAAATAACAAGTGTTGGCAAGGAGAAAAGAATCTTTGTGCACTGTTGGTGGGAATGTAAATTGGTGCAGACACCATGGAAAACAGTATGGA
Source organism: Manis javanica (assembly GCF_040802235.1). Classification (NCBI taxonomy): domain Eukaryota; kingdom Metazoa; phylum Chordata; class Mammalia; order Pholidota; family Manidae; genus Manis; species Manis javanica. The sequence continues at coordinate 74,488,844 of NC_133165.1, forward strand.
GCTTCCTCAAAAATTAAAAACAGAACTACCATATGACCCAGCAATTCCACTTCCAAATATTTATCCAAAGAAAATGAAAACACTGATTTGAATATATGCACACCCATGTTCACTGCAGCATTATGTACAACAGTCAAGATATGGAAACAATCTACGTGTCCATCAACAGAAAAATAAATCAAATGTGGTATATATAGTATATACAATGGAGTATTATTCAGCCATAAGAAAGGAAATATTGTCATTTGCAACAATATGGATGGACCTTAAGGGCATTATGCTAAGTGAAGTCACTCAGAGGAACACAAATTCTGTATGATCTCATATATGGAATCTAAGAAAATAATTTTTTTTAAAAACTGAATTCAAAGAACGGGTTGATGGTTGCCTGAGGTGGTGTTAGGGTGGATGAAACAGGTGAAAGGGGTCAAAGGGTACAGATGTCTAGTTATAAATGAGTAAGTCCTGGGGCTGTAATGTATAGCATGATGAACATAGTGGTTAATACGCTATTGCGTATTTGAAAGTTGCCAAGAGTGAATCTTAGACAGTTCTCACCAAAAGTTTTGTAATGATATAGGATGATGGATTATTAGACTCATTGTGGTGCTCATTTTGTAATATATACGTGTAAATAGCTCATTATGTTGTACACCTGAAACTAATGATACATCAATGATATCTCAAAAAAAAAAAAAGTCAAAGCTCCTTACTCTTGCAGGTCACTTGTAAGCTAGCCCGTGACCAAATTTCCAGCCTGTCTACACCATCCATGCCGTGGCTCAAGATCCCTATGTAACATCCATATTAGACTTTATGCTGGTGGAAAGTCCATGCTTTTTCATATACCCCTAATTTTTCTCATGCTGTTTTTATACCCAGGATGTACAATTTTATTTAAACTACACAGCACTTGCTTTGTTTTCAGTTTCCTCACAGAGAACAGCTCCTTGAGACCAGGAGCTATTTCTTACTCATCTTGGTAGCTAATAAATACACAGATAAACTTTTTTTTTTTATGTTTGAGGAAGTGAATGATCCCAGATCCTTTTTCATTTTTCCTGAAAATCCACCCCTTTCCCAAAATTCTCCTAAGGGTGTAGCTCTGGTGTTCAAGTTGCTCTCTTATTCTTGCTCTCATGGCCTGTCTATTCCTAGAGCTTCTCAATGCTGGAATAAATCAGTTATGTTCTTTCTGACGATTTTATGGCCCGTTTCATTAAATCATTTTCTTAGCACTTCAAAACTCCATCTGGCTCCCAACATGACTTCCCACTTAGCCTAACTCCATGCATACATTTCATCTTCAATAACTCCTTCCAACTGATTCACAGTACACAAACCACATGTGTACCCAAAAGACCACCACCTGATTTTCTTGCTTACCTTGTCTTACATTTAAAAAATATACAAGAGCTGACATCTCATGACAACCACCTTCATGTGGCCAACTGACCGTGACATTTGGAGAAGAGAAATATTTTTGCTACAGTCACACAAAGACATAAAAATTATTAGTAGAGAAAAAGAAGAGGGACATGATAAAGGAAAAACGATGGATATTGGGCCAAAATCCCCAGAGGTCACTTTGGAACTTGCATTACTAATTTTGGGGATATTGTGTGTTTTGGGTGTGTGATTTCCTGCGGGAAGTGGAGGACCTTTTTGCTTCTTGAATCCCTGTTTATGACCTGACTTGAGTACTGGAGAATGCCTAACCGTGAACACAGTGGCTTTAATTCCCTAAAATATAATGGTAACAAAAAACTCAATTAACAAAGAAAGGATCCTAACAGAATCAGTAAGAGTTTAAGGAATATTTAGTCAATTCAACCTGAATGAACTCCATAGGGCTCATGAATAGTAACCAGAGGATACTAAAGGTATTAGTAGTTTTAACATCTATACAAATAGTAATTATAATTAATATTCCTATAAGAATAAAATAGAAAATGCCCATGTATGTAGTAGATAGGGTCATGGCTAAATTCAAAGTCTAAAATTAATGAGTCCAGATAGGCTAAGTATACAGAGAAGAGGTACTTAGAAAGCCAGCAGAGTGCATACTTTGAAACAGAAACTAATAGTGACAACATTTAAAACATACAGTGAGTGTTAAGAATAATTTAAGTAGAAACTCAAAAATTTAATAAACTGCTAGAACAATTACTACACCTGATCATTTAAAATAAAAAAAGGACCTAGGCTTATGGTTAGGCAAAAAAAAAGAAAAAACCTTGTTTTTCTAGTAAGTTGCTTTAGCTTAGAATACTTTTTAAACTGTTTTAAAAAAACAAGTTTTTTAGAGTAATAGGGTAACATCAAAGCAAGTATTTTGCACAAAGTACTTAATAGTGCAGTTTCTAAATACATGCCTTATTAATTCAATTTAATTATTAGTTTTAATTATATCATTGTTACAAGTCAACAAATTTGTCCTGGATTGTTAAGAAAATGGACTGATCCTGTGATAAGAGCTCAGGTGATGCTTCAAAGCAGTCTGGGAAGACACCCTAAGAACACTTATCCTATTAATCTGTGGGGTTTCATATAGGTTCCCATTCTTCCCTTTGGTTCTCCCTCAACTACAGGATTCTCTTGTTGGCTTGCTGTTTTTTTAAGTTTTCACTATGGAATATAATATAAAACGTATACAAAGTAGAATATTAAAAAGAACCCCCATGCACCCAAGCTCAACAAAAATCAACACAAGGGCAATCTTTCATGTGTATTCACACCCATATACATGCCCCCTCCAGACCATGTATTATTCTGAAGCATGAAGCAAATGCTATACATCATATCTTTTCATTGGTAAATTCTTCAGTAGGCATATCCTAAAAGATTAGGATTTTAAAAAGATAACCATAATACCATTATTAAAAATTAACAATTCTCTAATTTCAACTATTCGGTCAGTATTTCAATTACTCCAGTTATTTCAAATAGTTTTGTAGTTGGCTTTGTTCAAATCAGGATCCAAACAAATTCTGTACATTGCAACTGACTGCTAATTATTTTTAAGTTCACATTAATGAAAATGAAAGCACAAACTCAAGAAGATATGTGCAACTGAATGTTCACTGCAGCACTATTTACAATAGCCAAAATATGGAAAAAACCTAAGTGTCCATCAAGCAGGTGAATGATTAAAGATAGTATGGTATAGCTAAGTGAAGTAAGAGAAAGACAAACATATGATTTCATTTATATGTGCAATCTAAATACAAATAAATAAAGCAGAAATAGACCCAAAGACACACAGAATAGACTGGGGGTTGCCACAGTGGAGGGGGTCGGGAGACAGGCAAAATTGGTGAAGGGGAAGAGAAACTAGAATGTTTGGTATCTTGAGCTGGTGGTGGTTACTTAAGTGTATACACATGTCAAAATTCATCAAGCTGTACACAAAGATTTGTGCATTTTACTGTCAAGCACCTCAATATAAATAATGGAATATTATTCAACTATAAAAGGAGGAAAGAAATCTTGCTATTTGGAACATGAAAGACCTTGAGGGCATTATGCTAAGTGAAATAAGTCAGAGTGAGAAAGACAAATACTATATGCTCTCGTTTATATGAGAAAACAAAAACAAAGACCAATCTAAGAAAAAACAAAAACTGAGCTCAGAGATACAGAGAACAGAATGGTGGTTGCCAGAGGTGGGAGGTGGGAGTGGGCCAAACAGGCAAAGGGGGTCAAAAGGTACAGATGTCTACTTAGAAAATAAATCCTGGGGATGAAATGTACAGCATCATGAATACAGTTAATGGTACTATATTGCACATTTGAGTGTTCTCATCACAAGAAAAAAAGTCATTTTACAATACATACAAATAGTGAATCATGTACAACATAATCCTATGTCAATCATACTTTTTATAAAAAGCAAAAGAATGGATTGAATATACATGGTGATATCTGAGCTAAAAGAATGAATCATAGAGAAAAACGGAGGAGTCATAATAGGTGAGCTATTAAGAAAAAAGGTATGGGAGTGAGGTTGGAAATCTCAAGTGATCACTAAGTAATGATTTTGGCCCAAAACATCCCGGTGCTCTCCAGAGGGGTCAGTTAAGGGTATGAAGGAATCAGATGTTGACTGCACTCATCTCTTCATATAGAACATTTGAAGATATGCCCCTTAATTCACAAAGGTTTTTAAACTGTAAAGAAAAATATCTGTGTGATACAGTGGACCCAGAAGAGAGATACCAGAGAATAACAAGAAGTACAAAGATGCCCCTTATTATGTGACATGTTAATCATGTATTTCCAATCTTGTATGTATACTAGAGAGCTGCAGTAAATTAACAAGAGCTGTAATTTTTTTAAGTCCATTTTAATCTGTAGGTTTCCCCTCCCTTTTTACTTGCACTTTTTGTTTTAAAGATCAGGTCATTTGTCCTGTAGAATTTACCAGTGTGGAGTCAACTAACTGTACCCCGTGGTGATCTTATATGTTCCACTGTATCTTACATTTCTTATAAACTGGTCATCAGATCTAGAAGCTTGAGAAGTCAGTTATTTGAACTTCATGGATAGGGTTCTGTACTTCTACTGCATCACCTCAGGAGGCACAGCATGTCTAGTTGTCTCTGGTTCAGATGCTGCCAGCCTGATCCATGCAGTGAATCAGTTTCCATCAGCATTTCAGTTAATTTTAACAGCCACTGAGACCTACCTTAATTATTTCATCAGCCATTCCAAAATGATAGCACCCTATTTCTAGCATACCACCTAAGTATTTTTAAGCTGCAATTATTCTATAATGAGACAACCCCCCCTCACAACTACTTAGTTGCTCTGATATGTAGGTTTGCATAAGGCAGGACACTGATTCTTCTCTCTCCTGTACTCAGTCCCTGCAGGGCTAATTGGCTCTCCATTGCTTGTACCATCATAACCTGATCCTTCTGTTCCAGAGGTGCATTCTGAGGCCAGCTCAACCACCAAGTCACAGTGCACAAAATGCTTGTCATTATTGACAAATGTATTCCACTTAGAATATGCATTCCATTAAGGACAGAGATCTGTTCATTTCAGTCCACTGAGTAGCTCTAATCTAAGCCTTGCACATGTGTTTGAACTGCATGGGTCCACTTAAATGCAGATTTTCTTCAATAAATACATTGGAACACTTTTTGGAGATGTGCCACAATTTGAAAAAACCTTTTCTCTAGCTTTATTGTAAGGATACAGTACATAATATATATATATATATATATATATATATATATTTTGGGGGAGTTTTAAGTGGATTTTTTACTGCAGGGGAGGGAGGCTGGGCCCCTAACCTCCCAAGTTGTTCAAGGATCAACTGTAGTAGGTACTCAGTATACTTGTGGAATAAATAAATAGAATGAATGGATTTATCTGGACCATATTCCGTATGAGTTTCATTCACACAAAAAATTAAAGGGATCCTTATTCTGACAATTCAACTAACATCTTACTAAAAAAAGTATGTAAATTTATTCTTAAAAATGGGAAAATATATTTCCATTTGCTTATTTTTAGGGTTTAGTCAGCTCTTTCTACATCCACTTGGGTAACATTAAGTCAGTGTTACTACTACAGTTAGCCCCTGCCCTGTATCTATATAATACTTTTCTGTTGAGTAAGGACTTTTAACCCTGTGTTCAGAATACTGGAATAGCAACCTATCTTAATACATTTTTTGCTAATTATGTTCAAAGTGGTATGAAACACACATAATCATAATTTGTTACTCAACCAGAGAACAGTTAAAGCTTTTTCATTTATAACAGAAAACAGCATTACAACTACATGAATGATCTAAATTGCCAATGTCTATGGACATTTTTTAGTCCCTAATTTACCTGATTTCTCTTTGACATTTGACACTATTCGGCCTTGTAAGAAACCCTGACCTTCATGATAAAACATTCTCAATTGTTATAATGGAAGTAACAGAATTTGAAACCTGACTAAAAGCAAATGGTGTATTGCAGAAAGTGTTGTTTGAAGTTGAAAAGAACTAGGAAGTTATCCTTTAAAATCAAAACATGACTCATATTTTAGGTTTCTTAATATTTGATATAAGTAAAGGACCAAAATTTGTACTGTTGGGTACCAACGGTGCAGCTTAAAATGATCCTTTTCACAAGGTTAGTGACCAGAAGTCTGTGTAGGTAGTCTCATTACATATAAACAAAAGGGCACTTTTATGAAAGGTTATTTATAAATGAAAATTTAACTAAAGACCCCATATGTATTAAAGAACTCTCAAGGAGAAAGCACACTATATTCCATGTGAAATTAGCAATATTTCTCTTAAATTCAGGTAACACCCACCATATTAGCAAGATAATACGAGATTAAAATCTAAGTCACCTAGAGCATTACTCAGTCACTACAAATTGCATAGCTCCAAGACTCCAGTTCCACTTTTAGACTGACCACTGAAGGCAACAAACATAATCGAGACCTCTCTGTTACACAAGCTGGTCTAGTCTCCACACACCTCTCCTTGGCTCCATCATCCACTTTTTTTCCTGCCAGGTCTCAAAGGTGAGGTATGTCACTAATATATGTTTTCTCACCTGCCCCATTTTCATTTTTAAGCACTTTGTGTTGTATCTCTTCCAACTGCATTTTCCTTTGGGGCAGTGACCTAGCCATACAATCATTCTGCTTACCCCATAGTGCCTAACAGTGATAATCTAACAAAAACACTTCATGAACTGCATTAGCCCATCATTCAGGTGATATTAATATTTTTACCTTAATCATCTAATATCAGCGGATCCTATAGTTTTTTAGATTTTTTTTTACAAGTGATAATTCTTCTTTTGGGTATTACTAATCTGGCCTCACTTCTGACAACTGTCTCACTTTTCTTCCGTTGCGAAATTAGTGTTCAATGGGCTAAGTAATGGTAGCTCCCCGGCCAGGTTTCTTTACTATGGAGGGGGTGGGGATAAACAAAAGTGGGAGAGAATGTGTAGCTATGAAGAAACCTCACAGCCTTCTTGGCACCTTGTTTGTATACACTGAAGAGGTCATCTCTCTCTCTGGCATTCTTTCAGTGCTACTTCACAAGACACAGTAGGTCTTGAATGCACATGCTGGCCAGTCTTGCCTACCTGCCAAAAGGTAATTTATTGTTAGTTTATAAACAAACTGAAGATTAACAATCAGAAACTCTTAACTTTGGGGCATGAAGCAAAACGGTTTCCCCAACAATCTTCTCTAGGTATCCTGTATATACATCTGTAATTACATCTGTATTTACATGTTCCCCAGTTGAGGATGACATTTAGTAGAATGTTACCATAACCCAGCTTTTCTTTGGTCTAGTACTGAGAAGGGCAACCCAAATACTGCCTTATTCTTTCCCATCGGCGGCTTTTTGCAAACACAAATTACTTAAGTGCTGGACAGTACGCCCTTAACAAAAAAAAAGTTGATGGTGCCAAGTAAATGTCAAAAACACCAAGACTGAAAATTGTTTTTGATAAGGCAAATTCATCTTGTAGGAAACTGTCAACAGTTCAGTAGGTCATTTTCATTAGTGTGTGGAGACAGGTAACAGTGAAAGGCTGATGTTTTTCAATTGACAATTAGAGTACAAATATAACTATGGTACTAAAACAAGTGGATGGCAGGGGAGGGGCAGTATTTTTTCTTGTAATTTAGCAAACAAGAGTAACATATAGAAGTACCTTTACATCCAACAACTCAAAAATATGCCTACTACAAGGGCAATATATAGTTTAGGAATAAATTTACTTTAAAAGCAGAGAACAAACTATGAATACTTTATCTGTACAGTTTTCCTATGTGCCCATTCCTTTAAAGATCAATACATTACTGGCAGGACTTTTAATAGTGAGAAAGATAAGGATTAGCTTGGTTGGGTGAATGAAGTGTTTTGGAAAATGTAAAGTATTACAGTACAATTAGAATTGTATGATTAGTTTCTACATAAATCAAGATTTGACAAAGCACACCAAGATTTTAATCATGAGAAAAACTGGCAGTTAATAAACTTAATGAGTTTACTTTGCTCTTTGATATCAAGAATAGCAAATTCAAAGTCAACATTCAAGCATTTTCTACATTTTAAGATTCAACATAAGGTTCCTTCCTGTCCTTCCCGCAAGGAGGCAGCTTCATACAGTAAGATCAGATTATGTAAGGTTATTTCTCAGAGCTAAACCAAGCCAAATCAAGGCACACTTATTAGATCACTTCTGAATTACAAAAACATCAAACTCCCATTAAAGAGGTCAGAAAGGATTCAGTTCGTTCTAAAAAATGTTTTCTTCGAAAAGAATTGCCTTAGTTCTTAAATTACGCATCAAAAATTAAACCACAGAAAACTGATTAGATCGATTTTTACAGGTACTAAAATCTCAAGTGAAACTAAAAATTTTAAAACCACATTACCTTCAACTCAAACCCAAGAGTATTTAAAATATCAAATACCTATTCAAACTACATTTTCTTTCTAAAAATTGTACTTTCCTATCTGGAGTAGTAGTAGTACCTCACGAATCAAAATGGGTGTTACTACCCCAAATTTTAAACCCCAAATATCCAGAAACCATACTTTTAACTTCTATTTGGATGCTTTCCTCCCATACTGAAATGGGACGATACAAATAAAAAAGTATCACAAACATGAGACTTAAAGGCAGAAACAAAAAGGAAAACATACAAAAACCCCATTACAGTAGCAGAATGAGCCCCCAAAGTAAAACTAAAAACAGCACACTGCGGTAAGAATTTATTTGCCTCATACATTAAAAAAACTCAACAGAGTATTTAACTATAGGTTCCAACCTCAAAGAGTTGCAAATAAAGTTTAAATATAAACTTTTAATTGTAGGTTTACATTTTTTAACATTCTTAAATTTACTGTGGGGATATATTGTAAAAGGTATAAGGCACAAACTTTATCATTAACGGGTGTGCTCTTCTGCCTGCAATGCTAGCGCGCGACAGGAGTGCTCACTGCAACCCGACCTCCATCTAAGAGAGTAAAACAAGTACAAACTAAATCCTGCATTAACTGCTGAAAAGAGGAGTTAAGATTATTCAGGGTGGAAAAGTTACGTGCATCTTACACAATTTCACTCCTTCAAGAGTGAAGAGCAAGCCCAACGGCTTGGCCCTCTCCCCAGCTTTAAAGACGTTCCCGGCGGCTCCCCTCCCGCGATTCTTTCCTCTCTCCCGGAAAACGTCAAACTAACGGTTTCGGCGGTGGCCGCTGGCAGGGGCTCCGGGCCACCCCCGCGCCCGGAAAACAAAGGGGATTCCCAGCCATTGTCCTCCGCGGCGCCGAGCATCACCAGCACTAGCAAGGCAGTAGCTTGCGCAGTTATCTCCACAGCGGGCAATGTCACAACCCGACCAACAGCACAAACTACTACCTCAGCCAGGGCCCTGGTGTCGGGAGGCGCCGGCCACACGGCGATCCTCCGTCCTTCCTTCGCCGCCGACGTCGTACCGGCGCCCGGCCCCTCCCCGCCGCGCCCCTCGAGGGCTCCGGGGTCCAGAGATGGCACCAGGCCCGGGCGTTCTCCCCGGGCCGCCCGCTCTGGAAGGAGAAAAGGTGCGGAGGTCGCCACTGCCTGGAGGGAAGCGCGTCCCCCGGGCTGCCCGAGCAAGAAACGGGCGGCAGAAGCGTAGCCGGACGCCAACTGCTTCCAGACGGCCGAGAGGCTGCGAGCAGCGCCTCCCGCGCTTCCTCCGTCGACCACCAGGAGCCCCAGGCCGGCCCGCCGAGCTCCCGCCACGTCTCCGGGGTGCGCCTCCCGCGCCCCTCCCTGCTCCGAGCCCGTGGCGGGCGCCAGGCGGCGGCCGGGCCCCCGCCAGCGCCGCGCTATCGGCACCACCGCCGGGCCGGCTCCGCGCGGGGAAACGTCCAGGGCTCTTCCCACAGAGGCGGACACCGGCTGTGGTTCCGCGAGGAGAAACCGGGGCACAGCCTGGAAGTCCCCGGCCAGCCGCTCCCCAGCGGCCTTCGGGGGGAGCCTCCACACTTCTGCAGGAGGGGAAAGAAAGCAAAACCCCGTAAACTGAAGGCCAGGCGGCGGCAGGTAGGGCGGCACCGGGCAGTCAGCGCGCGCGGACACACGCCGCGGCTCGCGCTCCGCCGCTCCAGTGCGTGCGGACGAACCATAGAGATCACTTAAGGAGGCTCGCGCGCTATCTCCACCACGTGACCGCTCGCGGGCCGCCCCCCCGCGCCGCCATCTTACATCCGGGGCAGAGGCGGCGTCCCCTTCCCCGCCTCGGCGAGCTCCGACGTGTCACTAGAATTCGTCCCACGAGGGGGACCCCGATTCTACGTCACCGAAGCTCTGCGGCCGCGGGCAGTGCCCTCCCAATCCGCTTCACGAGGCGAGCTGGGGCTCCGAGTTCTCCCGGGCTCTACCCCCAACGAAAATGGCGGCACTTACCGCCGTCTAAGTGAGCATGTTGTGCTCGGGCTGGGGTTTAAAGTTTCCGGCGCCTCCTTTCCGATCCCGCAAGAACACAGCCGTTCGCGCTCCACCCCGCGGCCGCGGCTCCTGCGCTCCCCAAAAACCGGCGGGAAAGCAGCTGCGCGCCTCGCTTTTATGCGCAGACTCCCGGGACTCGTAGGTTCTTTCTTTAAATTTAAAGGCCAAGTTTGGGGAAGGCCGAGTGCCGTGAGCTTTTATCTGCTGTTAGGCCCAGGCAACTTAACTTTTTTGCCTTCCATTTAAAAGATTTTTGCAGGGAGGTAACAAAAATTTTAAGGAGAAAGCAGGAGTTGATAGATAAAATACAGGACGTCCAGTTAAACTAGAATTTCAGATAAACGAGTACTTTTTAGCCTATTTTTCAAGTTGAGCTAGCCGTTCCATGCCTTTATCTGCCTTATCTGCCAATCCTAGTAGTCATCACGCTCCTGAAAATCCAGAGTACACCCACCAAATATGCGCAGTGGAGAAATTGAAGAGACTTGGGACAGACTTTGCACAGAGATTTTGATCCTTTCACGGAGGCCAGAGGGCTAAGATTTAGTCTCCAAAATCTGGCAACAACACATAGGGGGCATCCATGTATTATTCCTTTTTGAAAGTAGAATTTTTTTTTCCCTCTTAAACACCAGCACAATATAATTTGAATAACAGATCCTCTCAGCCAAGAGTCTCATTGCAAATTAAAGATGCATAAGTGTCTTTTCATTTCTATTCTATATGCTATTGGTGGTGGAACACAATTTCTTGAAGTTTTCAGATTAAAAAGCATCATACCTGATGTGATTAAAAATAAAATAACATTTGTATGTAATATGCAAATATAGATAATAAAATGCACTTGGATATGCCCACTAACTGACAGATCTCAACGTTAACGCTTATTACACCTGTTTTCAAGGAACTGCAGGAGGTAGTTTTCCTGGGATGTCCAAACTGAAGTATTTCCAATTAATATTCATGTTTATTTTTGTGTGTATATAGAACATACTTGGAATTAAATGCTTTACTTGACAAAGCATAAACTTGACTATGCTTCACAGTGATGCCTATCAGAATGTTTATAGACTTCACTAATTGTTTCTATGATTCACATACCACCCTGTCTACATAAACTATGATTGGGCTGCCATGGCATCAGCCCCACTGCTCATTCACTGCACAGTGGACCACACTGTCCTACACCATAGCAAACGTCATTTGTCATAATGGTACATTTTTTCAAATGGTATAACTAAGCAGTTGTTTTGTGTGCAGTATACAGATACATTAAAGCAATAGTTCCCAGCTAAATTCAGTCATTACACTACTTGAATTGTATCAAATTCCTTTCCACAATTAACCTATTTTGACAGAGCTGACACCAATGTACTTTTCAGACACAATGTGCTGTTACCAACTGTTTGTTTTTCTCCATCCATAATATACAGAATCTAAGTATCCTTTTCAAATGTGACTGCTCTCAGCATATCCTTTATCATAATCTCATCGTATCTCACAGCAGGAAAATTTCAACAGCTTCCTACCTTAGATTTCCCTACTCTATATTCCCTCCACTCTATTCTACTTATAATTACAAGTTTATCTTCTTTAGTTTCATAATTGACTCCCACACAATAACTCCAAACCCCTGCCATCTCAAATCTACTTTCTTTGCTTTCAAAGAATTTCATGAAAGGGTCTCAGTCTCTCACAACCAACCTTTTTTCACACAACACTCTGAAATGTACTATCAGTTTCCTTATATTTTACAAATAAGCCTGCTCACAGTATTTGTCTTTACTTGAAATACCCTCCATTATCTTTTGGACCCATCCAAACAAAATCTATTTAGCCATCAAGGCTCATTTAAAATTCTGTCTCCACCATTGAGCTTTTTCACTTCCTTCTGATCTTCCTTCTGAATACTAACAGCGTAACATCCAGAACCATAGAAGACTAAGCTAAGGTTCCCTTTATGATACCATATTGATAGTACTTGAATGTACTTGTCTTTCCCAGTACTTTGCGCACTTGTTAAAGGTCTGTATTCTCTGCAAAACCAGACTCCACGAGGGCAGAGACTAACCCAATGGCTAGCAAATAGTTAAAATGTTAATGACACATGAGTACTTAATTATATAGTCTTGCTTTCAGTTATTATTTTATGTATGTGGTTTCCTCAGTTAGGCCTAGTAGGCACCTGAGAGCCCCCAGTAACATTTGTCACTTACAGCAAGAACACAGTTATGAGTATATGTAGATTCTTAAATTTAATACACAGTGGTTGCCCTATGAAAGGCAAAAAACTCACCCTTTTGTGAGGCCTCTTTTCTGGCCATTTCTTGAATGATGTGTGTTAAAAGTGTCTTTTATTTATGTAACATCAACCTAGGTACCATGGACAGTGCCTTACAACACTCCTTTTTTATTTGTTTTTTAAGTGTACAATTATTACATAAAAACCAGGTAGTTTAGCCAAAAAAACTGACCTTAACTTGCCCAAGGTCACAACATCTGTGAATAACAAAGTTGGGAGTTGAACTTACAAAGCCTGGCCCCAAACTGGGCTCTTAACCTCTATGCTATTGCTTGTAATATAACCTCTCACAACAAACTAAAAATCAGTAAGATGTTTTAAACTATCCTGAACCAATAATAGAAGCCCAGTGCAGCTCTGGAGGCCATAGTCATTAGACAAAAATTTTCTTTGACAGAATTCGAAGTCTTTTGTTCTGTTCAAGTTTGTATGTCCCAGTGCCTATTCATAGGAAGAGTAACTGTCTAAAAAATATTTTCAATTTATTTCAGTAAGGCTTGGATTTTAATGGAGTAAGAATCTTTTTTGTAAAATGTGAAACTATCATGTTGTAGTACAAAAAACTGCTTTTGAAGCAAGACATGCTAGTTTATACACTTTAGCTGTATACCTTTAGGCAAGTCACTTCACCCTCTGAACCCTGGCTTCCTCCTCTGTAAAAGGAGTATAATATGTAATACTTTCCTTGCAGGACTGCTGTGAGGATTAAAAAGAAAAATATAGGTAAAGCCCTGGATGACATATCCAGGAATTATTAAAATTATAAGTTACAAAGATCATTTTCACTATACCTGTTATATATACTATGTAAGAATTTTTCAGTATCACACATTACACAACTCAGGTTCTCAAAAAAAAGAAGTTTTAAACTTTTCTTTGAGACGTGGAGGAATGGTCTGACATTACTATAGGAAGGCAGTCTCAAAATTAGCCTCACTAAATTAAAAATAAATAGGAATGCTCATAAGTGATTAAGAGTCTAATCCACATGAGGATTGTTTTTTACTTGACCTATAATTTTTATACAAAACTCTAGATCAACTTTCCTTCCAAACTGCTGTTTCACAATATCCTTCTGACTATATATTATTTTACATATTAATAGTTTCAGCAAAGCTCTCAAAAACACATCTCCATTATTCCATTTTGTAAGTTCTTCCAAATGGCCATATACGTAAGCAATCCTAAACATACTTGAATCATTATGAAGTCTATAATTGTGTGGAGTGCCACTCATATGTTGAACCTTGTGGGGATAAGAAAGCAAACAAAGTACATTAAAGAAAAAAAATAAATCACTTATCAGGTCTGCAAGTAAAATCTCTAAGTGGTTATGATTTTAAGTTATACAGAAGACTAGTACTACTAGAACATAATTAAAAACATTATGCCTAGAATCATGCTGCATGGTAACTAAAGCAAATTAAGGATCTTTGTAATCACAGCTCTAACTATGCAGTTTTTGTGAAGACTCTATCCTAAGCCACAAAGAAAGTTTGGGTTTGAGGCCAAGAGACTTTTATGATTATAATACATAAATGATATATCTCAACAACATAAAAATTTGAAGGAGAAAGTGTAACAACAGCAGTATTACTTTCAAGAACTGTGTTGGGAGCTAAAAGAGAATCTCACAAAATTAGATAAATATATCTAGTCTGACATAAACACCATATGGTAACTGCCTTAAGAGACAGGAGTTGTATGTTATGCGTTAAAATTATGACACAGAGGTAGTAAAAAGCTGGAAAGCAAATGCAATTTGCACAGTTGGGTCTGAAACCTAATATTTTATTATATTATTCTAGTTAAAAAGAGTAAGATTGCAATATTAGAGTTTTGGAATTTTTTCTCCCATCTAGTAAAACTTCATAGAAAGAAACAGTTGTTATATTGTAGAAGTTTCCCAAATAATATCACGGTTTAGCAGATCTTCCTTGGTTGCACTACTTGTTGAATGTTAATTTAAAATAAAACTTAATGTAGGTATATTTGCAGAAACCAAAAATGGTCTCAAAATTCAAGGATAGAATCATTTTCCTTTTCTCACCTGAGGAGCTTGGATCAGTACTATCAAGTGTAATTAAAAGATTCAACTGACCTCTGTCTCACTGTAAGCACCAGGCACATGGATATCAAATACATCCTAGAAAAACTTGGGGATGAGTATTATAACATTTTAGGTCTTTCTATTAAAGAATACTGCTCTGCAAGAGAAAAACAAAAACAGCTGAAATATATGGGCAATATGCTGCCTCAAGTCCTTGAAAGTAGGCAGTGCAAATATTACAAAATAGTAAGCACTATTTAGATAACATACATTTAAAATAGTTCAAAGCATCTGCCTCCAAAAACAGGAAAAACCCCCCTAAAAGGCAAAGAAAAATAAACTCATGCACATAAATTTTAAAGCCTCCCTTTTGAGAAAAATGGTATAATCTCTCTACACACATAAAAGGAAAAGACATGGTTGTTCCAAGTTTAGCTGCTGAATTCACATTATTTACAGCAATCCCATTTTGTGACTGTTCTGGCTGCTGAATCCTATGGATTCAGAAAGATGGTAGGAACTATAGTCACAAATTTACTTGTTCAGCTAATTTGAAATGGCAGGGTGACTTCACCTTTGCAAAAAGCAATAGAGGTCAAAGTAGAAGGTATTTCCAGAATCTTATTTATTAGAAAAGCTACCATTAATAGCTCTGCTTCTCTTGAACAGCATACAGTTGACATTAGAGGAAAAGCTGGAAAAGAGGCAAAGAATGAAAGAGGAATGAAAGGAGAAAAACTGAAAAACTGGAAGAAAATATAAAAAAAGAAGGTAAGATAAACACAGAACGAAAGAGAAAAGGGGAGGAAATGGTGCAGGAAGAAAAGGAAGAAAAATATAGAGCAAAAGTCTTATTAAGCATAGAGAAATAAATTTATCAAACAACTTGAATATTTACCCTAAGAAGCCATTATAAAACCAACTCCAAATTCAAACTGTGTATTTTTTTCTCAAAAGAATTAGTAACTCATTATCATCTCTGTTGCAGAGATAAGAGAACAAGAGGCTTTGAGAAGTTATCAGGCCTTGAAGTTAAGAGGCAGAGCCTCCACTCTTCACTGCCTCAGTTAAGATTCCTAAGAGTGTGTGTATTTGCAAAACGACCCACTGCAAGCTCCTTTAAAGGCCAACCCTGCTTTTGCATTCAAAATTACTAGATACATAAGAAAACGATATTTATCTAACTCCTCTCAAACAGTTTTTAAGTCAAGAAACAAAGACATAACTTTCCTTCTCTATAAAACTTGTCATTCACATTGAAAGCACTACTCTACTTGCCAGAAGTAACAGAATTTTTAATTCAAGCAATTCTCAAGTCTTGAGAAAAACTGTCTTCCCTTAATAAATTAGTAACACACCATGTGGTATGAACTCCTGTTCTTCTCATGGTGACTTAAAAAGGAAAATTCTTTCTACTATACAAGCCCACAACACTAAGAGTAGTAAAGCATGGGACTTTACATAAGGTCAGCATATTTGCCAAAACACCAAGCCTAAGCAGAAATCCAGAGAATACACTAGTCTGCTAGCAATGCTTTCATGAGACCATTTTTTCCCACACCTGTGGCAGTTATGTATAAAAAACAATAATCGACAATATTCTTGGCCTGGACATTGATTCCTTCCAGGGGCTTCTAAATCTCTACTATTAATTTTTTTATAGCAGTCACAGGCATTTGGTCACTATATAATAACTACACTGTCATTAACACGAATGCAATAATGACAACTTCATAATACTTATGAGTTGTTTTCTAACACTGGTCAGTAATTTATGCTGTTTCATCCCGTTTCTTAACTGACCCTTTGGCCTGATGGTTTTGGCACTAGTAGTACCAGACTGTGCCAATAAATGAAACAGTCTCATGTTACACTGAGAAAGGACAAATAACCTAGTTGTAACTGGCCTACTACAGAATTAGTTTAAGGGAATTATTATTCTTCAGAATAAAATACGTACATTCAATTGTAAATTTCTTCTTTGTGGTGCCTCATAGGACTTAAGGGATACAGCAAGAGTTGAATCAATAACCATATAGGGAAAACCACGTAAGAAACCACACAGCTGTTAATATAATACAATTTACAATGAAAGCAAGTGAATAGTGGTTCTCATTAAGCCAGACTTTTAGGCATTTTTTGTTTTGATACCTGAAAGGCTCCTAATAAGTGTTACAAATTATACTTCTAATAAGTGTTACAGTTAAGCCAGCAAAACCAACACTAGTTATAAAGAATACAATTTAAGGCACAACAAAATAGCCTATTCTTTTCTTTTTTGGCAGTGGTAGCATTATAGGAAACTCAAAAGTAAGCTATTCAAGTTGAAAATTAGTTTGTTTCCTTTATAATGGAAAAATGTCAGAAAAGAACTTTAATCCAACTGTTGGTATATGGCTGTTGTCCAGTAATCTATATAACAGGCACTGTCAATGACAAGTGATCATTGCTATTTATAATACCCATCCCAAAGGACTTTACTTCTCCCACTGTTCCAAGGACTAGTCATGGTCTCAACTGTGCTGAAAAATGACTTAGCTTTGGGGGCTTCCTTTTTTAATCTCTTAGCATCCAGTATCTCTCACACATTCTGGTTCTTCCAGTCACTAAAGAACCCATTTATACTAAGACTAGAGCAATGTGTTAACCTCCCCAGGGATTAAGGTTTTTCAGAAAAGGCAGCCTAAAGGAATGCTTGACTCAAGGGAATGAATTGTTAGCATTGACTCCTCAGGGTGGCTAGTGTTTTTCTGGGAGGGAAAACATGCCAAATTATACCACCAAGGAAGGGGGCAGTCCACTTTGCCTGTCACTGAGACTGATGCGGATTACTACATTATATGGTATTAACACATTTGCCACATTTATATTGTGATCTGTAGGGCACAGCCCTTGTATTGAAAACTGATATAATATTAGCTAACACTGCTCAATTTATATAAATACATGCTGCATACCCTTGACTCATACTTAATTTTCTCTGGAGAATAATTATTATGATTGTGATTGATCTGTTATTTCTCAAGAATAGACATGTTTTTACTTCATGTAAATCATGGCAATATTTTTAACATGTACTTAACTGGTAACACTACTCATTCTATTTCAGCATTTATCAGTGACACGCAGATTTTTCTAATCTCCAACTTAATTTATCCAAATATAGAAAATAAACTAATTACACAGCTTGAACAATTTTTTTTTACAACTTTAAGGAAAATGCTGAAGAGAGAATCTAGGAAATGTCATATATTTACTTTAATTTCAGGTGAAATTATAAAATAGTTAATTAATTCACATAAAAAAAATAACTTCTCAAAAAAGACCTTACCACATGTTTACACAATTACAGTTGCCTCAAAATTGTATCTCATTTGTTTCTCAAATCTAGTATCTTCTTATAGTTTTATAATTAATCTGTAGAAGCTAGAACGTATAAATTCTACTAAAATCAAAGGCCTTCTAGCACACTAAAATAATACTGATACCATTATGATTTCTTATGAATAATCACTGTTTTAAACATCTTTGAGTCTTCCCATAAATTATTATGAAAATTTAACTCAGAAGAAAAATATGAGACCATAACCCATTAGACAAAAAATACAGTAAGCTAGGTCAGTTTTTTAAGAAACAATTAAGTTAATGTACTCAAGGGCACTTCTTCACTAGATAGGAAAGTGAAACAAAATTAACATTTTATTCCATGATGGAAAGTTTACTGCACTTCTAAATGCTTCATTATCTCCAAAAATACACTTCTCATTGTTTTAGAATACACACACATGCTGTATTTGTGGGCTACTATAGTTATTTTTCTTCTCAAGAAGATATTACAAAACACAGCACTGAAATGAACATAACTTCACAGGCAAAACTTTAGGAAATAAATCTGAAATCATCTTGCCTGGGTCATAATTCAGAGATAGTGATAAATGTTCTTAGTGGGAAAAAAATCAGTAGAAATATAAAATATGAAAAGTCTTTATAATCCAGACAGCAGATATAAAAACAGTCACACTCATGTGAAAGCTGGGGAAGATATTCAAAGAAATGAGGTATGATAGAGTCATAGTGCTATAATATATCTCAATGTATTAAGTTAATAACCTATACTTCCAAGTTGCAAAATCAGCAAATCATAAACTATTTGGTGCTGTGTTCACATGACCATTCCAGCCAGATGTTTAATAGTCACTAGTAAACACATTTAAAATAAGCATTAAGCTAGCTGCATGATCATATGGTGAGCACATCTACCACTTAAGGTGGCAAACTGTAAGTAAAATGTAAGCAAACAATTTTGTATTAATAATAAATACAGCTTTAAGCATTTAGCATTATCAATATCTTAAAAATTTAAATAATAAATGCAACTATTTTATACAGAACTGTACCATTTATTATACACACAAGTATGTATCAATCAGTTCCCTTTGTTTACAAAGGCTGGTTATAGATAATATGGAATGTTACAGTACCATCTTGCATAAAATTTTAGTACAATTTTGTACTTGAAAAAAGATGCAAAAACCCCAGCCTAATAAATCTGACTGAATGAAATAGCTTTTCTTTCTTTTTAAAAAGTACATCATTAACACACACACCACAAACTGTACACAAGCTCACTTTTAAATCACCAGTTGAAGACAGGGTGGCGGGTGTGCTGTAGTGTTAACTATCTCTGCCATCAGTTTAACTGCTCAAAGGCTCACACTGCTACTCACTCAGGAGCCTTTGTTGACGTTTAAGTGTGTAGTATGAATTACTGAACACAGGTAAGTACAATTTAAAGGAGGCCAGTAACAGCTGCCAAGAATTATTTGTATTAAGAAATGTCCTTCTCAGAAAAGACTCTCTGGGGAGCAAACATTCTTCAAATATCTTCTTAAAATTTTTTGTAGCCGGTCAAGATTCTCCATTTTGGACTTTGGATGCTGGTGGTTGCATGAAATCTTTAAAGGGAACTAGGGCGTCTTTCAGTGCAGAGCAGACTTCCGACGATGAGCAGGTGATGCATTCAACTAACGTTGGGTATAAGGCAATTACTTGTGCCCACGTATTTCCATCAACTGTAACGAGAACATATAAAACCTCAAAAAAGAGTGGACTTAAGTGGTAGATTATCCAATCAGCATAAACACAATCCTTTAAATACAATGCAAATTTAAACATTCCAAAATATGATGGCGATTCCACAAGCCAGTAACTTTTCCTTTTTTAATATTTGGAAAATTTCCTGCAGTACTGAGTAAGATATGAGGAAAAAATATACATTGTGCAGAGTCAACAAAACCAGCAAATTTAATAAAATCCATTTTAAATGATACTGCAACTTGTGAAGGCCTTGGAAGCTAACAACCTAGAATCTAAATCTTTGTCATTTTTAGTGTAACTGCCAGAGAATGCAATGTATATTTCAAGGACAATTAGAAAACAATTCATTTTTTCTGCATTTCTATGGTAAAAATATAAATATTTTAAATGATTTCCTCACGAATGTCCCTGATACTGATTTTAGTTTCAAATGACCACACATTTGAAAAAAATAGCCATTCTTTTCTTGTAATGTTTGCTAACCTTTTAACGTGTATCACTAGATTTAAATTGTCGTGGGAAGGGACATGTATGCCTTCCTCACCACTGTCATGAACAACTAAAACAGGTGAGTGCTATTTGGTAAATGGCCAAGTGTTATATCCCAATTAGTTTGTAGTTTCCTTATACTCTGAGATCACATATTACATTTCTATTTTCCTGTAAGTACTGTGCATATTGTTGAAAGCAAAATATGCAATAAAACCTGCTAACAGATTTTTCTTACAGTTTGATGTATGTTACACTTTGTGGAACGAGTCTCAAATCTGGTAGGCTGTACATTATAAAAGAAAGAATCTTCTAACACATGTAAGGAGCTTTGATTCTATTTTCCATTCCAGTTTAATGAGGGTCAACTAAGTGCCTGGTCAAGTCATATAATCTCTTTATCTTAACTTCCGCTATAGAATAAAGGAATGAGTTTCTCAAACTATTTTTCTTCAAGTTACTTCTTAAAAAAAAAATCCATGATCAAGTAAGTTTTGCAGACATTGTATATATTATCTTCCCTTTTGGGGATTCATAATTAACATGAATTTATCAAAGGATTGTAATAAAATTACAGTTTTAACTTTAATCCAGGGTTTCCAAAATTATTTTATAGAATTTTTTTTCATACAGTATCTACTGACATAATTTACCATCATTTATATTTGTTCTTTAGTACATGCTGTGGAGAATGCTAGACTGTTTATTTAATCCCTTCTCCACCCAAACAGGGGTATCCTTGGAATGAGGGTAGAAATAGAAAGGGAGAGTGTAGCTGATGGTATTGGTGAGGAAGGGGATGTCAGGCCAGAGCTGTTCTTTTTATCTGTTTTACATGTTAGGGTTAGGGTTACACTCTTATGAAGATTTTACAAGAAAAGCAATGGGTTATTACATTCACCCTTATTATCGAGTCCCCCCCATACCCTATTGCACTCAGTGTCCATCAGTGTAGTAAGATGCCACAGAGTCACTACTTGTCTTCTCTGTGCTACACTGTCTTCCCCATGAACCCCCCGACACACCATGTGTGCCAATCATGATACCCCACAATCCCCTTCTCCCTCCCTCCCCACCTGCCCTCTCCCACCCCTCCCCTTTGCTAACCAGGAGTCCCTTTTTGGAGTCTGTGAGTCTGCTGCTATTTTTTTCCTTCAGTTTTGCCTCATTGTTATACTCCACAAATGAGGGAAATCATTTGGTATTTGTCTTTCTGTACCTGACTTCTTTCACTGAGCATAATGTCCTCTAGCTCTATCCATATTGCTGCAAATGGCAAGATTTGTTTCTTTCTTATGGCTGAATAGTATTCCATTATGTATATGTACCACATCTTCTTTATCCATTCATCTACTGATGGACACTTAGGTTGCTTCCATATGTTGGCTAGTGTAAATAGTACTGCAATAAACACAGGGGTGCATATGTCTTTTTGAATCTGAGTTGTTTTCCTTGGGTATATTCCTAGGAGAGGAGTTCCTGGGTCAAATGGTATTTCTATTTTGAGTTTTTTGAGGAACCCCTATATTGCTTTCCACAATGGTTGAAATAGTTTACATTCCCACCAGGAGTGTAGGAGGGTTCCCCTTTATCCACATCCTCACCAGCATTTCTTGTTCCTATTCTTCTCTATGTTGGCCATCCTAACTGGTGTGAGGTGATATCTCACTGTGGTTTTAATTTGCATTTCTCTGATAATTAGCAATGTGGAGCATCTTTTCATGTGCCTGTTGGCCATCTGAATTTCTTCCTTGGAGAAGTGTCTGTTCATATCCTCTGCCCATTTTTTAATAGGGTTATTTGCTTTTTGGGTGTTGAGGCATATGAGTTCTTCATATATTTTGGATGTTAACCCGTTGTCAGATATGTAATTTAAAAATACATTCTCCCATACTGTAGGATGCCTTTTTGTTCTGCTGATGGTGTCCTTTACTATACAGAAGCTTTTTAGCATGATATAGTTCCATTTGTTCATTTTTGCTTTTGTTTCCCTTGCCAGAGGAGAAGCGTTCAGAAAATTTTCCACTAATATTTTTTCTTTTAATTTTAATTTTTTATTTTGGTATCATTAATCTACAATTACATAAAGAACAATATATTTACTAGACTCCCCCCTTCACCAAG
The DNA here is from genome assembly GCF_040802235.1 of Manis javanica. Taxonomy (NCBI): domain Eukaryota; kingdom Metazoa; phylum Chordata; class Mammalia; order Pholidota; family Manidae; genus Manis; species Manis javanica. The sequence continues at coordinate 74,511,384 of NC_133165.1, forward strand.
TCCCCTGCACATAACACTTCACAATCACTGTCCAGCAGCATAGTAAGATACTGTAAAATCACTACTTCTCTTCTCTGTGTTGTAGAGCCTGCTCTATACCCCCTCCACATTATACATGCTAACTGTAAAGCCCCCTTTCTTTTTCCTGCCCTTATCCCTCCCTTCCCACCCATCCTGCCCAATCCCTTTCCCTTTGGTAACTGTTAGTCCATTCGTGGATTCTGTGATTCTGCTGCTGTTTTGTTCCTTCAGTTTTTCCTTGCTCTTATACTCCCCATATGAGTGAAATCATTTGGTACTTGTCTTTCTCTGCCTGGCTTATTTCACTGAGCATAATACCCGCTAGCTCCATCCATGTTGTTGCGAATGGTAGGATCTGTTTTTTTCTTATAGCTGAATAATATTCCATTGTGTATATATACCACATCTTCTTTATCCATTCATCTACTGTTGGACATTTAGGTTGCTTCCATACCTTGACTATTGTAAATAGTGCAGCAATAAACATAGGGGTGCATCTGTCTTTTACAAATTGGAGTGCTGCATTCTTAGGGTAAATTCCTAGAAGTGGAATTCCTGGGTCAAATGGTATTTCTATTTTGAGCATTCTGAGGAACCTCCATACTGCTTTCCACAATGGTTGAACTAATTTACATTCCCACCAGCAGTGTAGGAGGGTTCCCCTTTCTCCACAACCTTGCCAACATTTGGTGTTGCTTGTCTTTTCAATGATGGCAATCCTTACTGGTGTGAGGTGATATCTCATTGTGGTTTTAATTTGCATTTCTCTGATGATTAGCGATGTGGAGCATCTTTCCATGCCTGTTGGCCATCTGGATTTCTTCTTTAGAGAACTGTCTATTCAGCTCCTCTGCCCATTTTTTAATTGGATTATTTGTTTTTTGTTTCTTGACGCATATGAGCTCTTTATATATTTTGGATGTCAATCCTTTATTGGATGTCATTTATGAATATGTTCTCCCACACTGTAGAATAACTTTTTGTTCTATTGATGGTGTCCTTTGCTGTACAGAAGCTTTTTAGCTTGATATAGTCCCACTTGTTCATTTTTGCCTTTGTTTCCCTTGCCCGGGGAGATATGTTCCTGAAGAAGTTACTCATGTTTATGTCCATTAGATTTTTGCCTATGTTTTTTTCTAAGAGTTTTATGGTTTCATGACTTACATTCAGGTCTTGGATCCATTTGGACTTTACTTTTGTGTATGGGGTTAGACAGTGATCCAGTTTCATTCTCTTATATGTAGCTGTCCAGTTTTGCCAGCACCATCTCTTGAAGAGACTGTCATTTCCCCACTGTATGTCCATGGCTCTTTTATCGAATATTAATTACCATATATGTTTGGGTTAATGTCTGGAGTCTTTAATCTGTTCCACTGGTCTGTGGCTCTGTTCTTGTGCCAGTACCAAATTGTCTTGATTACTACGGCTTTGTAGTAGAGCTTGAAGTTGGGGAATGAGATCCCCCCCCCAACTTTATTCTTCTTTCTCAGGATTGCTTTGGCTATTTGGGGTCTTTGGTGTTTCCATATGAATTTTTGAACTATTTGTTGCAGTTCGTTGAAGAATGTTGTTGGTAATTTGATAGGGATTGCACCGAATCTGTATATTGCTTTGGGAGGATGGCCATTTTGATGATAATAATTCTTCCTAGCCAAGAGCATGGGATGAGTTTCCATCTGTTAGTGTCCTCTTTAATTTCTCTTAAGAGTGTCTTATAGTTTTCAGGGTATAGGTCTTTCACTTCTTTGGCTAGGTTTATTCCTAGGTATTTTATTCTTTTTGATGCAATTGTGAATGGAATTGTTTTCCTGATTTCTCTTTCTATTGGTTCATTGTTAGTGTATAGGAAAGCCACAGATTTCTGTGTGTTAATTTTGTATCCTGCAACTTTGCTGAATTCCTATATCAGTTCTAGTAGTTTTGGAGTGGAGTCTTTAGGGTTTTTTATGTACAATATCATGTCATCTGCAAATAGTGACAGTTTAACTTCTTCTTTACCAATGTGGATATCTTGTAATTCTTTGTTTTGTCTAATTGCCGTGGCTAGGACCTCCAGTACTATGTTAAATAACAGTGGGGAGAGTTGGCATCCCTGTCTTGTTCCCGATCTCAGAGGAAAAGCTTTCAGCTTCTCACTGTTCAGTATGATGTTGGCTGTGGGTTTATCATATATGGCCTTTATTATGTTGAGGTACTTGCCCTCTATTCCCATTTTGCTGAGAGTTTTTATCATGAACGGATGCTGAATTTTGTCAAATGCTTTTTCAGCATCTATGGAGATGATCATGTGGTTTTTGTCGTTCTTTTTGTTGATGTGGTGGATGATGTTGATGGATTTTTCGAATGTTGTACCATCCTTGCATCCCCGGGATGAAACCCACTTGGTCATCGGTGTATGATCCTTTTGATATATTTTTGAATTAGGTTTGCTAATATTTTATTGTTTTTTATTGAGTATTTTTGCATCTACTTTCATGAGGGATATTGGTCTGTAATTTTCTTTTTTGGTGGGGTATTTGCCTTGTTTTGGAATTAGGGTGATGTTGGCTTCATAGAATGAGTTTGAGCTTGGGAGTATTCCCTCCTCTTCTATGTTTTGGAAAACTTTAAGGAGAATTGGTATTATATCTTCTCTGTGTGTCTGATAAAATTCCGAGGTAAATCCGTCCGGCCCCGGGGTTTTGTTCTTGGGTAGTTTTTTGATTACCGTTTCAATTTCTTTGCTCGTAATTGGTTTGTTTAACTTTGTTGTTTCTTCCTTGGTCAGTCTTGGAAGGTTGTATTTTTCTAGAAAGTTGTCCATTTCTTCTAGGTTTTCCAGCTTCTTGGGTTTTCATAGTAGTCTCTAATGATTTTTTGTATTTCTGTTGGGTCCGTCGTGATGTTTCCTTTCTCGTTTCCAATTCTGTTGATGTGTGTTGATTCTCTTTTCCTCTTAATAAGTCTGGCTAGAGGCTTATCTATTTTGTTTATTTTCTCAAAGAACCAACTCTTGGTTTCATTGATTTTTTTCTATTGTTTTATTCTTCTCAATTTTATTTATTTCTTCTCTGATCTTTATTATGTCCCTCCTTCTGCTGACCTTAGGCCTCATTTGTTCTTCTTTTTCCAATTTTGATAAAAGTGACATTAGACTATTCATTTGGGATTGTTCTTCCTTCTTTAAAGATGCCTGGATTGCTATATACTTTCCTCTTAAGACTGCTTTCGCTGCGTCCCACAGAAGTTGGTGCTTTGTGTTGTTGTTGTCGTTTGTTTCCATATATTGCTGGATCTCCTTTTTAATTTGGTCATTGATCCATTGATTATTTAGGAGCATGTTGTTAAGCCTCCATGTGTTTGTGAACCTTTTTGCTTTCTTTGTACAATTTATTTCTAGTTTTATACCTTTGTGGTCTGAGAAGTTGGTTGGTAGGATTTCAATCTTTTGGAATTTACTGAGGCTCTTTTTGTGGCCTACTATGTGGTCTATTTTGGAGAATGTTCCATGTGCACTTGAGAAGAATGTGTATCCTGTTGCTTTTGGATGTAGAGTTCTATAGATGTCTTTTAGGTCCATCTGTTCTAGTGTGTTGTTCAGTGCCTCTGTGTCCTTACTTATTTTCTGTCTGGTGGATCTGTCCTTTGGTGTGAGTGGTGTGTTAAAGTCTCCCAAAATGAATGCATTGCATTCTATTTCCTTCTTTAGTTCTGTTAGTATGTTTCACATATGCTGCTGCTCCTGTGTTGGGTGCATATATGTTTATAATGGTTATATCCTCTTGTTGGACTGAGCTTTTTATCATTATGTAATGTCCTTCTTTATCTCTTGTTACTTTCTTTGTTTTGAAGTCTATTTTGTCTGATACTAGTATTGCAACACCTGCTTTTTTCTTCCTGTTGTTGGCATGAAATATCTTTTTCCATCCCTTGACTTTTAATATGTGCATGTCTTTGGGTTTGAGGTGAGTCTCTTGTAAGCATCATATAGATGGGTCTTGCTTTTTTATCCATTCTATTACTCTGTCTTTTGATTGGTGCATTCAGTCCATTTACATTTAGGGTGATTATTGAAAGATATGTACTTATTACCATTGCAGGCTTTAGATTCGTGGTTACCAAAGGTTCAAGGTTAGCTTCTTTACTACCTTACTGTCTGAGGTTCCCTTCTGTTGGGATTTCTGTGTGCTTCCACAGTCTGAGCAACTATTTCCTCCCCCTGTTTGGGGAAGTTCTCAGCAATTATTTCTTCAAAGACACTTTCTATCCCTTTTCCTGTCTCTTCTTCTTCTGGTACTCCTATAATGCGGATATTGTTCCTTTTGGAATGGTCACACAAGTTCTCTTAATATTGTTTCATTCCTGAAGATCCTTTTATCTCTCTGCATTAGCTTCTATGCGCTCCTGTTCTCTGGTTTCTAGTCCATCAATAGCCTCTTACATCTTATCCATTCTGCTTATAAATCCTTCCAGAAATTGTTTCATTTCTGTAATCTCCCTCTGGACGTCATCCCTTAGCTCTTGTATATTTCTCTGCAGTTGTATCAGCATGTTTATGATTTTTATTTTGAATTCTTTTTCAGGGAGACTAGTTAAATCTGTCTCTGCAGATCCTCTCTCAGGGGTTGTCTGAACTATTTTGGACTGCATTAAATTTTTCTGCCTTTTAATGGTGATAGCAGTGGCTGTAGGCAGGTTGCGGGTGTGTCAGCTGGGAGAAGAAAGTCCTTTTCTGCTTGCTGGATGCCTTGTCCTTTTTCGCTGCCTGTGTCGGTTACCCACACTCCTGGAGCAGCCACCGGGTCAATCCCCTAAGCTGCTGTGGGTGGCGTCTCCGTCAGAGCAGCACAGAGCCCTGCAGGGAGTGGCAGGAATGCCAGGTGCGCTCCTCCATGATAGCAGCGCCCCTGCCAGGCTCCTGTGTGCCAGCAGCAGCCTTTGGGTCTGGCCTGGGCAGCTGTGCGTCAGGCTGGGATTCTGGTCAGCTGCTGGGAGTGTGGCTGCTTCCTCTGGCACCACTGCAGGTGCACGCGGGCCTCTCCCGTGCCCCTCTGGTGCCACCACCACCGGCACGCATGGGCTGCTCCTGGGCTCCTCTGGCACCGCTGCTGCTGGCATGCATGGGCTGCTCGTGGGCTGCTCGCTTGCCGCTGCGGTGGTCTCGCATGAGCCACTCCAGGTCCTCTCTGGTGCCACTGGCACATGCAGGCCACTCCCAGTCCCCTCTGGTGCCGCTGCCCCTGGTATGCGCTGCCACTCTCCAACTACTGGGCTGGTGTGTTGGGTTCCTCGCCAGTTGAGGGAATGACTGGCAGGCTGCTGAGTGCCGTGAGAGGCTTCAGAGCTCTGCTGCCACCCAGGGGGTTAGGGCGTCTAAAGTTCCCTGGGATTCCCAGATGCTGGCTAAGACGACTTCGTCCAGCTGTGGGGTCCCTGTCTCTTTAAGACTTACAGAAATTACTCTCTTTTCTTTTGTCTCAGGGGCGCCAGTTGCATGGACCTGCCCACAGGTTTTGCTTTTCCGTTTCTCTAATATCCAGCACCCCATGCATCTTGTGTCTGCGCTCTGGGTGCGGATTTCTAAAACTGGTTGTTTAGCAGTCCTGGGCTTTCACTCCCTCCCCATTCCGACTCCTTTGGTCCTGCCAGCTTCTGGGGTGCAGGGGCATTTGCATCCCGCCTGGCCGCAGCTTGTATCTTATCTCCTTCATGTGAGGTTGAGTTCTCGCAGATGGAGATGTATCCTGGCTATTGTACTGTATCCACTGGTGTCTCTTTTAGGAATAGTTGTAATTTATTGTATTTTCATAAATATATATGTTTTTGGGAGGAGATTTTCACTGAACTACTCATGCCGCCATCTTCCCATAAGTCTCCACTAATATTTTAACAAAAGACTGAGTAGAGAGGATTCTGGGAAAATGGCAGAGTAGAAAATACCATGAATCTGAAATTGTCTGCCCACATAGACAAAAAATGCACTGGCAGAATCTGTTTGATCAAACTTTTGGAACTCTGGAGTCCACTGCAGGCTTGCAACTTCCAGAGGAAGAACTGGACAGGATTTTACATTTAACTTCAGTCTATTTCAGCTCTTAACACAGTAGCAGCTACCCATCCCCCACCCCAGCCATGTGGTAGGCAGCTGTGCAGGCAGCTTATGGGAGGCCAGAGTGGGCAAAAGGACCCTGTCCTCCATATATCAGGGATCTGTGCTCTGGTGGCTGGTTCTGATCAGAGGTGCATAGAGGCTTCAATTGTAGAAGATAACTCAATTCAAAAATAGTCAAGGGATTTGAGTAGACATTTTTCCAAAAGAAATACAGAAATGGCCAATAAAACATATGAAAAGATGTTCAACATCACTGATCATTAGGGAAATGAGGATCAAAACTATATTGAGATACTACCTTATACTAATTAGGATGGCTATTATCATTAAAACAAAACAAGTGTTGATGAAGATGTGGAGAAATCAGAAGCCTTGTTCACTGTTAGTGGGAATGTAAAATGGTATGGCCATGTGGAAAAGAATATGGTGGCTCCTCAAAAAATTAAAAAAAAAGAATTGCCATATGATCTAGTACTACTACTTCTGGGTATATACCCAAAAGAAATGAAAGCAGGGCCTCCAGGAGGTATCTGTACATACCATGTTCATAGTAGCATTACTCATAATAGCTAAAACATGGAAGCAACCCAAGTGTCCACCAATGAATGAACGGATAAGGAAAATGTGGTGTGTATATATATATATATATATATATATATATATATATACACATATATGTATACACACACATACAGTGTCATATTATTCAGCCTTCAAAAGGAAGGATTTCTGTAATATGCTACAATGTGGATGAATCTTGACATTATATTAAGTGAAATAAGCAAGTAACAAAAAGACAAATACTGTAAGATTTATCTTAAGTGCTGTACTTAAGGGTAGTTAAAACCACAGAAACAGAAGATAGAATGGTGATTTGCAGGGGCTGCAAAGGGGGGGTAATGGGAGTTATTGTTTAATGAGTATAGAGTTTCAGTTACAAGATGCAAAAAATTATGGAGATGGATAGTGGTGATGGTAAATGTAATTAATACTAATGAACTGTACACTTAAAAATAGTTTAGATGATAAATTTTGTTACATGTGTTTTGCCACAATTTAAAGAATTGAAGGAAAAAAAAGACTGCATAGACTGAAACTATCTAGATTGTACCAGGTAGTCAACTGATCAAATTAATTCTTGATTTATTACAGGAAAATACAGAAAAACATTATTTAAGATAACATCTTAAGCTCAGAGAAAGCTACTCAAATTTTTAAAAATATTTTGTTGGTGGGCACTTTGAATTTCATCAAAAAAATGAAAAAATGTATGTATTGACATTGAAGAATCTTCATGATGTTTTATGAAGTAGAAAAAAATAGTGTCCAGAATATTAGGTATAAGTATGGGGTTATCAGGCATATTCATTCATGTTAAAATGTGGGGGCTTATTGGAGTATATGTTTTATATTTATGTAATCAACTTATGGAAAAATCCACAAACTAATAAAAATGGTTGCCTATAATAAGATAAGAACTGAGCAGATATAGAACAGGGGAAAGATCATCCCTTGTATCTTTTTATATTTCTGTATTTTCAAACCATGTATATGTTTATTAACTATTGCAATTTTTAAATACTGATCAACTAAAATTATAAAAACAAAATCCTTCCAAACTAAAAAGTCTAACAAATGGCCCATATCACATTAGAAAACCCTAAAACAAACAAACATTTTAAGCAAATATTGGGTATATTGGTTCTAAACCTTGTGCCTGTCCTCTAAATTAATTCTGATTGGCTGTGAGCAGTCTAACATACTTTTATGCTGGAAAGGCATGGCTTTCTCTATCTTTTTTTATGTTTCTTAATGAAGTTTACCATACCTTTTCAGTATATTATAATGTTACCACAATCATCATTTACGATTACATTTAATTTAAATTTTCACTTTATATACCCAGAGCCATAATTCAAACTCTCTTAAACAATTTTTAACATTAGTTTAGTTACAACACCTATCATTAATACATTGCCCTATCCATAGCCCATTGGCTTTGTTTAAAAAAAAGAACAAAAAACAAAACAAAGGTAACTGAGTTTTCCTTCCCTTTTCTTCCTTTCTGGTTAACTTCTTGACAGCTGTCTAAAGAGCACAGAAAATAATGTAAGTACTATACATTGAAATATACTGGTTATTTTTAATATATCTGTAGCAAAACCTTGGGAAAGAGAGAATTTCCTGTTTATTTCTTAAGTATATTTTTAAGAATCATATTCTATCCTGTGATCTATTTTACTGATCTCTATGAGGTCAATACATGGTTTCCCTCTTTGAAATATCAACCAGAACATTTTTTAAGAGAACTCAAATTTGAACTTGATGGATTGAATTCAGGATATTGCTCCAGGATTTTTCTTGGAAATTCTACCCTTTCCTCTGGGTTGAATAAATACAAGCCTACTACCTCTTAAAATTTAGTGTAATACTCACCTTTTCTAGGCCAAAATGTCAATAAGGTGGATTTTGAAAACAGAAAAATATGTATTTATTTTAATTATAAAATAACTGACAGGAACAAATATCTTGTGACTCATTTATTAGGCACTTATTAGAAACCTCTTTTTTCTTGGGTATTATAAAAGCAATGCTAACTAAAATGCCAGTCTGCTGAAGTGCTTATGCCAGATTGTAAACCAACACACTTTCTTCTTTAGCAATGTCTAGTTGTATAAAGAAATGACAGCAAAACCAGTATACTTAGTGACACATTATTCTGGTACCACCTCTTTATCTTGTCCTTGGCCAGTAAAAACTCTTAAGACCAGTGGCTGGTCTAACAAACCATACTTTGAGGAACAATGTTGCAGAGTATTCAAAACAGAACAAAACTTAGTCTAAAAATCCTCTCAAAAAGCTTACAATTTAAGGACAATGAGTCATGTGTATAACTGTACTGCAAATCGAGTGCTTTTAGACAAAGGTATGCATAAAATAGCTTGAGTTCAACAGAAAGAGAAATCACTCATCTTTAAGGATTAAAAGCAAGCCTTAAGTGGAGCGGTATTTGAAGTAGTTGGACATAGGCAAGAGAAGGAATAAGCAAAGGGCTGGGAAAACCTGGACGGACTGAGTATTTAATTTGGTGGGAGAATAAGAGACATAAAGTCTAGTGGGATATAAAGCATGACTAGAATGGAGTCAGACAGCAGTTCTCTTTATATGTGGCAGGTAATGGTAAATGAAAATACTGTTTTGTTTTGTTTTGTTTTACAAGGATGGGAAAATGAATCATTAGAAAAATCATTTCTGGCAATAATGTAAATAGTGGATTGGATAGGACAGGATAACAGAAAGGAAACAAATGAAAAAGAGCTACAAAAATAATTTAAAATTATTTATATAGTTTATATCTATATGCAAGTCAGTACAAATATAAGATGGAAGCCTGCTTCTACCCAGAAAGTCAGTGATGTTCTACATATATGAAACATGAATTCCATGCCACACCCTGAATTCAGACTAATTTAGTAAAAAAAGAAATAAAACTTAGCCAAACTGTTGTTCAATCTAAAGAAGACAAAACATTACTAATTAATTTAACTTAATTGACATCTTAATGGACTTGATGCTTTGATATCAAAAGGATGGAAGAAAATGTTTAATAGCTGTTATGTTCCTAAAATTCAGTTAACTTAATAGTAATAGAAAAGTACATCACAAATAGAACATAATTGTTATGAATTTAGAATAACTGAGTTTCCAAGCACTTACCATTCTCAGGCTGAGTTTTCTTAAGTGAATCAATGAGAGTACTGACTGCTTTCAAAACAAATATGATTTCTGTTACTTGTTGCCTAAAAAAAAGATGGGAAATTATTTCTAAAAGAGATTTTAAAATATGTCATGTGTATTTTTTACTAGGTTTATACAAATAAATGTACTTTGGAAAAATACTGAACACAATACAATGCAAAGTTAATGTTAGTTTTAAATTCTTTTTTTTTGACAAAACTTAAATGGGACTAAAGACTACTATTGCCTTCTAGGACATATTTTATCATGCTGTTTAAAGTACACTTAAAATTACAACAGTACTTACTTATCTAATAGAACAAATAAGAAACATGCTCAAAATCAATCCCAAAGGGGCACTATTTGGAGACATTAGCAATGAAGAAAGAACATGGAGTAAAAGATCAACAAGAGCAACTTGATTCCCTTTTTTCTCCTACAGAACTAAAGTTCTTCTGCTCTATAATGCCCCCACAACCAACTTCCCAGCCACCACCCCACTCTGCATCTCTATTCCTGGTATGAATCTGTGTCACCATTCTACAGGTAAGATTTTTCTAACACTATGACAGGGTAGTGTTTCAAAGCCTCCCTTTGTAGGCATGGAAGTATTTTATTGTGTTGCAAAATACAGCTTTTTAGAAAATAATGTAATGATATTGCATCAAACATAGGATGATACAATATAGGATAACTATAAATAAGTTTTAATTTAAAAGCAATAAGCACTAAAAACATTAAAAAATGAAGGAAAAGTAGCTTTCTGAAATCAAATAATATGTTATAATCTAATGAATATCCCCCCTTTGATTAGCCTTGGCTTAGCTGATAGGCCTAGTGCCCTTTCCACTGGTATGGCTTGGCTAGATGAGAAGCAAATCAGTTTAGGTAAAAGGGCTTAATTAAGCAAATTAGGTGAAAAGATCTAAGATGTTACATTGAAACTAGAACTTCAAAGACACTGAAACCTAGAAATTACTGTAAAACAAACTAGGCAGTTCCTAGAATATGATTTATCTGTTATGTTCTCTCTAGAGAGATCTATTCATGTGCTCATACTGACCCACAAGTCTTTATCCAGAAATCCTTGAGTGAAGATGTATTTTATAATTCAAAATTTCCTTTCTAATTCAAAAAGGTAATTTGGAACATATATCATATATTACTTACCTTCCATAAAGAGGTTGAAAAACCACTATAATAAAAAACATTAATATATTTTCAGCAAGACATGAGTATTTACTAGTATGGGATAAATAAAATTATTAACAGCTTCATGTAAGTTCAGATCACTTATAAAACAACTTGGTTTTTGGAGATTTTTTATTATTAATAACTATAATAATGCATTTCCCTCTTTAATAAAATAAAATACATACCTTGGAAGAGGGCATTTACCACTTAATCTTTCGTCCTCTATATAGCGGTGCAGTACATCTTGAGACCTCTTTAGAAGTACTGAGAGAGCCATTCGTGAGATGTAACCTTCTTGAGGTGTTGTGACTTTATTACTGAAGGAAAACTGGAGCAATGTTTCAAAACACATTTTAGAAAATTCCTCTCTTAAACGAATATCAATCTCTGCTTCTGTAAAATTGACAATTTTGGATGGTTACCAAAAGGTTAAATTAATACACCTTAATGATAAGAACTCTTAGCAAAGTAGAAATATAAAGAAATTCTTTGACCAATGAAGGGTACCTGTGAAAAACTTATAGCTAACAGCATACACACATGTTTTCTTTGATATGTGTGTATGGATGTGTGTGGGGAGCGGGATTTAATAAAAAATTTTCTCTCTTACAAGACCAAAAAAAAGGCAAGAATGTACACTCTTAATCATTTACTCTCATCTACTCAACATTACATCTCATTCTACTCAACATTTTTCTTGTCTTCATCTTTTTATACTCTCTGACAGCACTATTAAATAGTTTTCAGTGGTTTTCCACATGGTCAAACTTGTAATAATGTGTTGTGTGTGTGTGTCTCTCTCTCTTTTTTCCTCTTGGCAACATCTTTCTTGGAGGCTGCCCTCTGCTCCAGTCTGAACTAGTTGCTCTGTAGACCTGCTATCTAGCTATATCCTGCAACTAGTCTTTGTCATACCCTAGGAATTGTGTTTATACCCCACTTGCTAGATCTCATGCCCTTTCTTTTCTTGGTTTACTCCTTTGTTTTCATGGAGCATATTCTGTAGTACCTGAGAAAGCATAAATGGGAAGTAAAGTTTTTTAGAACTTTCGTTTCGGAAAATGTTATCACTTTACTGTGGTACTCAAAGTATGCTTTCTAAGAGCATTAGCATCAGCAGAGAACTTGTTAGAAATGCATATGCTCATATCTTACCCCAGACCTACTGAATCAGAAATTACAACGGTACAGCCCAGTAATGGCTTGCCTTATAGTTGATTATAATGCACACTGACATTTAATAATTACTGTTCTACACTCATACTTGGCCAACAATGGGCCTAAGTATGAAACTCCATGTTAAAAATCCTGTCCATTTGTAACTCTGAAACCACTGCCTCAGTGTCTTTCAGCATCTAGTGTTGTTACTGAGAATTCCAATGTCATTTTGATAAAACTCTTTTGTGCTGGACTTTTTTTTTTTTCTTTTTCAAATCTTTAGAGGATTTTCTCTATATCATATGTATTTTGAAATCTCATGATGACATGCCTTATTGTGGGTCTTTTTCCTTTCACTGTTCTGGGTACTGAGGCACTATTTTTAATCTGGAGATTTATATCCTCAGTTTAATTCTTTGATAACTACCGGTTCTAGCTTTGCTCTGTTCTTTCTGTAAAAGCTGTTGTCAGACGTTAGACCCCTTCAATTAATTTTATTTCTTCTCACATTGTCCACTTTTTTGTCTTTGCTTTAATTCTGGCTATTTCCTGAATATATTCTTCCAACCCTTCACTGAACTTATTTCAGGGGTTACATTTTTAGTTTCCATGAGCTCTTTGTTTTTCTGACTATTCCTTTTTAATAGCATTTTTTCTTGTTTCATGTATATAAAATCTTTTACCTTTTTTAGTATCTAACTGTAATTGTGTCTTTACAAGAAAGACTTTGCATGTATATATTTAAGGAAAACTCCAACTTAGAGCTTAAAAGTTTGTGTCCTGTGGTAAAGTCACTGAAACAATATCCATGGAGCTTCCTTATCTCTTGGTACATTTAATACTATAAATGGCAAAAGATATCAGCGGAAAACTGCTAGAAAAAGTATACAACGATAACTCAGTAGTCCTTGTTTACCACAGAATATTTATATCTAATTATATTGTCTTAATGTATATTTTACAAAAATCTGCCTAGAAATTTTTATATACTCTTAATTATAAAAAGTTGATTACATTAAGATAAGTGGACCTCAAATTTTTCCCTCTGAGTATCTCATCTTTATTAACAATCTGCACTTTACCCGATCAGTTTTTAAAATTGTCTGTGCTAGGGAAAAGACCTAGTTTGTGAAGTAAGCAGTATGAGAGACACCTAGTGGTCAAACTGTGCAGATAACTGCTCTTCAAAGTGATCAGCACAGCTTAGAAGGTTAGTCATGGTTCTGGCAAATTCTGGGGATTAAGGATATGAGTGGCACATGAGTGGCACAAACTTACAGTTTTTTAATTATTTCAGAAAAATCACATTATGATGCCATGATTACATTTAACACTTGAGCACAGATTTCGGAGAGAAATAAGAGCAAAAGGCAACTTAAATACCATCCCCAATACAGGAGCATGAGATATTGAAGAGAAGCATTTAGTTATTTTTAAGGATGAATTTTGGACTCCAGCCTTCAGACTGTGTAGTTTTCTTCAACCTTTCCAAACCCATTTCCCCTCTGCAATATGGTGGTGCCTATTCTCATAGAAATTTTGTGAGGAATGACGTAACATTCTAGCATAATACCCTGCATACAGATGGCATTAAATTGTTAGTTCCCTAAAACAGGTTAAGGCATCCTATTTTTTTAACTAACTCTGCAACTTATAGTTCTGAGAGGTTGATACTAATATCTTTATTTTATAGGTGGCAAAACTGAGAGTCAGAGAAGCTAACCAACTACTAAGTGGCAAAATACACATTCATTACTTCTCAGTAATCCATGACTTCACAAAACTGGTAACTTGTGTCAGCCTACAGTGACTTAGGCAGGTCTCATAAGTGCTCACCAATTTAATTCATTACATATAATTCACAGAATATTCACATTTTCCCCCCATAATGCTTAATGTTCTATCACATTCTTAAAAATCCTCTTGCCATTCTTCCAGTTCACATTTTACCAAAATCATAGGTTTTCTACAGTCAGTTTCTTCAAAAGTACTTCAGTACTTACTAATATTTTAAATAAATTGTTAAAATTAACATACCTGTAAATGAAGACGATTGAGAATGTATTGAGCCCTTATTAAGCATAGTCATTATCTGACCAACAAATTCCTTAGGAATAAAATTTGCATAAGGCAGTATCTCAGTGCTGATAAGCTGAACTACCTAAAACAAAAGGGCAAATTGAAAAGCATTTTTTTTTCCCTTCAAAGAAACTGGCTCATATGATAATTTTTACAGTAAAATTTAAATTTTAGTTTAAAAGAAAATCAGTTAAAGAATCTTAAAATTACACAAATGTTTTAATGTTAATATACAGGATGACAAGTCTACTCATCTGTCTTCATAAATAACTTCATTATAAAATAGTCAACAACACTACAAACTGTTTACTATGCAGCCATTTTAATAAATCTTCAACATGATAAATGCAGAGTGCTCTAGACAAAAGTCAGCATATGAAACTTATCCATGTTAGAATAAAATATCCAAGGTAGGATTAAAAATAAAATTTAAATCATCTTTTTATAACCAACAAGCTAGCTATAAGAGAAAGTAAAATGATATAATTTTTAAAAAATATCTATTTCTAAAATATAATCTGTAATTTGCCCTTTGAAAAAAATAAGAAAAGTTAGAAGTTTACAAGTTTTAATATAGGGGTAGACAAAGCGCAATATTTTGTATCTATATGATGCTTATGTTCTTTATGTACACTTAGATTTACTTAATTTTATTTACTTGAGAATCTTCCTATCCTACTTAAAGCAAATGATCAAAAACAACCCCCAAACAAAAATTCATAACTAAAAAACTACTTTAAAATGACTTTAAATTCCATCAACAAAATACATTCTTTATAAAACACTCATTATTTGCCTCAAGAGTTCTAGAGTCTATATCTACAGCTGGTTAAAAACAGAAAAATCTAAGCAACTTATTGATTCATTTGAACCACAAGTGCCTGGTTTGTCAAACTGTAGAACAAGCTCTAAAAAACATGCTCAGTGACTAAAGGACTTATTTTACTGAATTAGCTGCTTTTTAAAATTATTAAATGGACACTACTATCTATACAACATGTACACAAAGTTAACAAATGTAAGGAAATAATTTTTTTAGTGTCAGTGCTTTAAAAACTAACCTTTAGCCTTTGTGAGAATTTTAATGCTTTTAGTTCAGTCTTAAACAATTACTTTACTTTTTAGCAATTTTATACTTTTAACATTTCTAATACTTATTTTTCACAAATGGTAAGGAAAATGTTTTGAATAACTTTCTCACCTCAACATCAATACTTTCATTTCTTTGAAATTCTTGAATAGAGAGATTATCTGGAGGTATGCTAAGGGAATAAACAAATAAAACAAGTTATTTTTAAAAGGTAAAATATTTCCTGGAAATAAACAGTAATTAAATAAAAAAATATATTTTTTCACTCAGGTTGGGACATTACCATTTATTTGAAATAGAGTATTTTTAATTAAAGTTAGTATAAATGACTAAGCTAATTACAAACATGAACTTCCATCTATAAAAATACTTGCTCCAATCTTGAACTATATGAAATCTGTACAACTAAACTTTAAGTACTATGAATTAAAAAAACAAGGAAAAGTAAAGATATTATCATCTGCAGCTACAGCAAAAATACCTGAATTCACTTACAATATTGTCAGTGATTTAAATAAGAGGGCCTTGGTCAAGTTGCTGCAATTTTCCCTCAGGGACAGCTCATTAATCATTAATTTGTAACAAACACAATGTAAAGATTTTTACAATAAAAGAGAACATGTGAAAAAAAAAGAGGACTGATTCAGACTTTCTAAAGCTGAAAATTATCCCAGCAAGATAGGAGGGAATCAATAGCTCTGAAAGAACCAAGGTGAATTCTAAACCCTGTGGCTCTTACCAAGAATGAGCAATAAAATGGTATTAAACATATGAAACAGTGAAATATATTTACTTAGGAACAGTTGAGGATGGTAATGATTAATTACTACAGTAAATGACAGCTAAAATTAGAGAGCCAGTCACTGTACTAAGAGCATGATTTGTATAATCTCATATGTCCCCACTGTAACTACACGTATTATCATCATATAATTGACAGAGAAGCAAACTAAAGCTTAAAATAGCTTGTTATACCCACAAGAACACACTGTAAGTAAATGATAAGGCTACAGTTTGAACCTAGACTTACCTGCTTGAGCCTAACTTCTCTTTTATGTTCTAAATGTAAAAACAGTATTATCATATTTGGGTTTACAGGTCTAGTATAGTTTTGTATCTAGGACTTCTTCTGCTCTACTTGGCATTATTTGGTTATCTATTTACAGGTATTAAAATACACACACACACACACACACAAACATACTACATTACTACATTTTGGGGACCAGATCTTGGTTTGCCTGATGAGGACATTTTTCATCCAACAAATATTTACCATGTATCAACTACTTTATGTCAGGCACCAAACAAGATCCAGTGTAAACAGGATGGACTCAGTCCCCATTTCACAGAACTTACACTCTGGTGTGCAAGTCCTAGATTATATCTAGTATAAGGAACTATAGGAAAAAAAATTTAAAGACATGTACCTAAACTTGAACCAATAGTGGGAATTTTACAACCACTACTATCAAGGTAGCTTTATAGATCCTATCTATATCTCTGGAAGTAAAAGCTGTGTTTAATTCTAATTTATAATCAAGGAATATAATTTTTTAGTGATAAAGATGGTGATGATGGTAGAGGAATCTAAGGATGGCTGACTACCCCCCAAAAGCTCTTTAGGAACATACACCAATGATTTTAGTGCTATTGGGATCATATATCAGGAACACTGAACTGGATTCTTAAAATATCTTATAAGGGAAGAAAGTAGCCCACAAGGCTAAAAACTGAAAGGTTCACTAATACCAATGATCAATAAATCCGCAAATTATTTGATTGTGCAGATTCTGATTTCAGAACACAAATTAGTGGTTATTCATTTTAATTTATTAGTTTCCTTACTAAACACTTCGAGCATATCAAAAAACACTAGATGAACTTTAAAAAAACACTGATGATTAACAGAGTTTACCTATAATTATATAATAGGAGATGGTTATATAAGATTTATAGGCCATATAAGATTCTTAAATTCTCTGTTTGAGGAGTACAGCAGTTAGTGGTTTTTAAAAAATTCTTCTCATGAGTCTATTAAAAATAACAAGTCCTCGAACTGACAAAAAAAGTTGTGTTTTCTGGCAGCCATTAATCTATTTTCTGTCTCCATGAGTTTGCCTTATTTTAGATATATCATTTAAATGAGATCAGACATTATATGGGCTTTTGTGTCTGGTTTCTTTCATAATATTTAGCATAATGTTTTCAAGATCCACCTATGTTGTAGCATGCATCAGTATTTCATCCCTTTTTTGTAGCTGAATATTCCACTGTATGGATATACCACATTTAATTTATCCATTCATCATTGATGCTGATGAAGATTTGAATTGTCTTTATTTTTTGGCTATACTGCTGTGAACATTAGTGAACTAGATTTTTGTGAACATGTTTCCTTTCAATTATATTGGGTAGTACTTAGTGATTTTTAACTTAAGGTCCACAGACCATTAATTATAGAAAGTTCCACTAGGCCATGTGTCTTCTAGAGGACAAGTACCATGTTTTGATACTCTGAAGCTGGCTGAATGAATTCCTAATAGACCATGAGTGTCTGCCAGATTACGGTCCATATGTTTTTTACCTTTGTGTTTTTCTTTGCTCATTTAAACTGTTTACTTATGATAGCCTTCAATGATGTCCAAAGCCTTTCTTCTGGTCTTACATGTATTTCTTTGTTATAGTAATGCCTTGCCAAAGCAGCTGGCAGACAAAAATAAATTGGGAAACATCAATGAAAGGTATGATAAGTCATTGAGTCTTACTGTATATATTAATTAGGTTAAAGGACTTACAAAAATTCCAACATAAAATATACTCAAGTATTAGTATTATCTAAAAAACTGAGTTCTTGTTATTTTAGGTAACATTCCTAAATACGCTTCCTACTATTCAAATACTACTGATATTCAGTTATAGAACACAGTATATATGTGGCATAAAATAAAATTTTGTGATTTCCAAAGCAATCAATTATTTCAAAATCAGAAACAAAGATACAACATGAAGACCTTCTCATGAAACTGTGGAAATGTGCATGGTTTTTAAGTTTTCTTTGTGAACACTGCATTTTAGTAAGAACTGAGGAAAGCTTTCATTTAGTCTTGAAATACTTGTGGACTATGAAATAAAAACTAAACTGGTTAAATTTATCCAATAAAAGCTGTTCAGTTAGAATATTCATTAAAACATTAAGTCAAACTATACAATTGTGGACTTTTACAACGAATTCATTTTGTTTTGCAACTAAGAAAAATGATGCCTAATGAGGGGAGATGACCAGATCATCAATAGAAAGTAGGTAGAAGAGTCCAAAGTAGGTCACAGGTCTCCTGTTACCATGCAGAAGGCATAACTCTGTAACTAGAATAACCATAATTGTGAACACTGATTCTGTGTTATCTGATAGCAGAATTACTACCTTTATTATTTTCTAGCCATTATAAACAATTCAAAATTTAGAAGTAAATTTCCTGATCCCAGTTATTTAGAGTTTTGATCTTTAAAATTTCGGTTTAAAAGATGACTGCTTCATGGGAAATGTCACTTTCTCTTAAGGGAAAGAAATAATGATGAGAATAATAATATTGGTAGCAAGTATTTTAAAGGCAATGTGTACCAGATACTATTTTAAGCATTCACATATTTTAAGTGACTTAATCCTCACAATAACCCTGAGTTAGGTAGCATTATTATTCCTATATAACAGATGAGGAAAATGAGTCACTGAAAAGTTAAAATAACTTGTCCAAAATGTCACAGTTACAAAGTAGTACAGTTGTAATTTGAATCCAGTTGGTCTGGCTCCTTAATCAGTGCTCTTCTTCACTGTGCTAGCTGTTTTTTTAAGCAATGTGATTTTTTAATGTAGCCAATATACTCAAATCTTTCATGTAAGTAGGGTCTAAGTCAGGTAAAAGATTGTTATTCATTTAAACTACAACTTCATTAATACATTGTTATTCAATTAAACTACAACTTCATTAATACAAAATTACATAAAATGTAAATTATCTATGAGTAGGCCTTTGGTTCCATTGTCTACTTTCCTACACACACAAAAAGAGTACTTCAGAAAACTGAAATTAATAAAATAAGAATAAAGTTTGGAAAATGAAGAATGTTCAACAAGAGACTCAAGAATAAGTAAGGTGGTAGAAGGATTCAGCTACAGAAAAAGAAATTCTTCAAGATGTTTCACTCATTGCAAAAAAAAAACTGATCCAAAAGTTTATTCAATTTATCAGTAGGGCAATATGCATAGAGATAGATAACTGGGAAAGAAACAGAAAAGTTTAAATTTCTAAATCTGTTTTCTTCATACAAATTAACATAATGATCTGGGCAATGAAATCTGCAAAGAGCTTAAATTTTCAGAGTTATTTTAAAGATGAAAACATAACTGTTTGAATATGCTTTGTGAGTCCCTATGATTTTCTTGCAAATGAAAGAGTATGTGTGCATTGATATCAATAAGATTTCTAAAGATGAGAAATACATATGAAAGCAAAGCAAAGTCTGACCATTTGTGGAAACAGAAATTAGGATCTTGTGTCACTACTTTCAAGTTTTTTTTCATAGCTTTTACAGAGAAAAACAAGTTAACACTTCTGCTTTGCACAACTTTTCTTAACTGAATGGCTAAACTACATTAGAAAGGTAGACAGGATTTCTTCAGTTAAGTCATTTTATAGTGGACTCATCAGATCATTATCAATGTGCCAGTGTGTTTTTTTCTTTAAGCACATCAAATTCATAGTTTAAATGATTTCAAACTAATAATTTAAAATTGTTACATAGTACTGCATGGTATGTTTATCATTCTATAGTTTTAAAAAAATGATAAATGGATATAAAAATAGAAAAATTTTTATTGTCACAGAATTTTTTATTACAACATAAAGGAAAATTAGATTGATTATAGGAGTGAAAAGTACCTGGCTATCATAGCTATGACAGATAAGTCCATTTTTAATAAAATGTCAAATTTTAGATCAGTGCTGCCCAATAGAACTTTCTGTGATGATGGAAATGTTCAATAATCTGCACTGTCCAGTATGGCCAGTAGGTACACATGGCAATGAAAATACAAAATGCAGCTAGTGAAACTGAAGAACTGCCTTTTTAATTTAACTTAACTAAAAATCTCAAGTCATCGCAGCTAGTGACCAATGTACTGGATAGTACAGCTCTAGATGGACGACCGCAGATTCCTCATTCAAAAAAATTCGAGTCTGTATTTCAGTTATCCTACTGTCACTCAGTGAGGGTCAAAATAGCACCCTTAACATAAGCCCTCAGTTAGACACCACACAAAGATAATTCCATTCTTCTTTGCCAAACCTAAAAGCTTAAAGAACTGATCATTATCACCACTGATCTTACTTATTCTAGTAAAACACTGATTTTCAGAAATTGTTTTCTTCTTGCAATCTGCCAAATGGACTTCAGCTTTTAGAAACGGATCTTCTTAGCTTCACCAAGTTAAAACCATGATTTCTTAATTATGATGCATTCATATGGTCTTCTATATAAATTTCTGTCTTATAACCAAAAACACTATAAAGAGTAAAAATCTCTATTGCTTACAGATAATGTACCCAGTGGATAAATGCCTAAGTCAGCTGTGCTTTGTATACAATCTAGCAATCTTAATAATCAATTATTTTGTAATGAATAACAAAAAATATTGTTTTTAGAGCAATTACAAGTATAATGTGCACTTCTGGAAAGTCTTAATTGTGAAAATGAAGGAGCTGACCTTTTAGTAAAGAGAAAGTCTTCAAAAGTATTGGCTAGTTCTGGCCACATACTGTCAAATTTTCCAGAGGAAGCATGCTGCCGAGCAACAGGTAGCCCAATAGAAAGAACTTTGAGGAGAGAAGACACTGCCAGTTTCCATGTGCTTTCTGACGGGCAGGAATACTTCAAACTGAGAGGAACCCTAAGGGTCTGTGAAAATACAGACAGTTTAAGATAAGTATTCATCTAAAAATACATATACAACTTAAATTACTGAAAAAATATATAACAGAGAAAAAATAGCAGAGGCACTTTCATTTAAGAAGGATGTTGTTTTCTAGAAAGACCAAGTCTCCGACATGGTCCTAAATCCTACTACCTAGAATGCTGTACTTTTAAATCTTGTCTCCATTTTATTAACAATGACTCTGAGTAACAACTTTTTAGAACCTCAGTTTCTCACAGTGAAAAATTGGGATGTTATCTGAAAAGTTAAGAATAAGACTAAGAAACTTAAAGCTTCTCTCAACTTGATGTTATGGAATTAAAACATTTTGCCACAGTTATAGAAGAATATAATTTGATGGAATTCTGTCATCCAAGAGAATTAATAATGCTTCTATTTTTTGACTAATGGTTAGGTAAGTATAGTCTAAACAAGCATCATTACTTTCAAGTCTTATGTTTTATCTCCAATAGTCTTTGAATTTTATCTTCTACTTTAACATTTTATGTACTTTTTTCCTTTTCCAAATATTTCAGTAAAAATGATAATTCAAAAAGACAGTTTCTTTTATCTTTAACCCTAGAGGAGCAGAGCATTTGAGCTTTATAGCTACTAGGATGTTGAGACTTACTTTTTAAATAGTCAACTTTTAAGGCAGGTTGCTGTTAACCATTAAAGAACTAATTTGGTGGTTCAGAATGGACTTTTCTTGTCATAGTTCTGTCCAGCAACTAGAACTCTAGACTGACCAAACTACCACAGTGAGCTATCCCAGGGCTTATTAACAGTTTCAGCATTCCACCTAATAATTTGTATTAGAATAAAAAACTATAGTCTGAGACTATTTTTTCTAAAAAGTATTGTCTGAGAAAGAAAATAAATAGGAGATAAATTTTCCTACTTCAAGGTGAGTGAATATAAAACCCAATTTCATCATTGTCCACAGAAATTATTACTGAATCCTCACAAAGTAAACAAGCCATTAATATAAGCATGAAATTGGGCTCCACTAACAGATAATTAGCCTACCCATATTTATTCCTTTTCCCTCCCCTTGTGTTTTGGGGGAAGTTGACCCCACTTCCAGTTGGCAATTAGGGTTAAGGGGATGATTAGCTTATTAAGCCAATCAATCTATCCATTTCCCTGGCCTTAAGCACTGGTTCATGACTGGGCATGGCACTAAAGCTGGTCCATTTAAAGTTAATTTTAGGAACTTAAGAAAAACGCGACAGAAGCATGCACACACACACCCCTCCTACTGGACATATTATCCCTTTATTAGCCTACAACTATAAGGAGAAATATACATAGGATGCAGTCAACCCTTGGAAAGCAGAATAGAGAGGAAAAAAAATTGGTTTCTGATGATTCTACTGAATCACTGCATATACCAATTCTAAAGCCCTCACTCTATCTCTGAATATTCCAACTAAGCATGCCAATAAATCCCCTTTATTGTTAAAGCTAGTCAGAGCCTGAACGTATGTCATTTGCAAACTAAATTATATAAGGGCCATTCTGAGTTAACATTTTATAATTAAAGATTAAAGTGTGGTTTACTACCACAATATTTTACTAAATTTAAGGAAATGTTAACAACAGCATATCTGTTTATTACTTTTAAACATAATTAAGAAACTAATACAGAGATTGGCATAAAGTATCTACTCAGTAAATCTATGTAGAATTGGGAAATTCAGTTCTTTTTGTCACAAAACTCACAATTTTTTAGAAGGGACGAGCCTTGTCCAATTAACCACAATACAACATAGTGGCAGCTACAAAGTATTTGGGAGTATAGAAAAGGGACTATTTAATTCCTTTAAAAATACAAACTGATTCATGTCACTCCTCAACACTGAACCCTTCAGTGGTTAAAGAATAAAGTCTGATTCTTTATGACAGCTTATGACACCCTTAACTACTTTTTCAGACTTATTCCAAGCCGGGTCACCTCCCTAAGTGGCATTTTTCAACATTTCTTGAAAATATACCATGATCTTTTACATTCTTCAATTTACCTAAAGAAGATTTACCTAAATTAAAATACTTTCTTCCTTTTTACCCAGCAAACTCTATTACCTTTTTGCAAGTTTCACCTCTGCTAATCCTTGCTAAAATCCCCTAGGCAGTGTAGTTCTTTCTTTCCTTGTCAGAGGGAGAACTTTTTATTCAACACTGACTACTTGGCAAGTATTAAATGATGTATCTCAATTAATTCTCTTAATAGTTAAGAATGTAAGTGGTATTGGTATTATTCTACTTTTACAGATGAGAAACACTCCTGGGACGGGTTCATTTGCCCAAAATAACAGAGCAGCAAGTAAACAGGAGTGCACTCTAAGCCAGGTCTATCTGAATACAAAGCTGTGTTCCCCTGTGGTGTTCACTTAGCACTTAACATACTGTACTATTTGTTTTTCTATAGTCCCTTTATTCAATTATTAAATGTAAGAATTATTATCTCTACTTTTCATTTTTTAAAGCAATTTTTTTGTTGTTATCGTTAATCTACAATTACATGCAGAACATTATGTTTACTAGGCTCCTCCCTTCACCAAGTCCCCCCCAACTCTACTTTTCATTTTTATCTCTAATATTTAGTTAGTGCCTGGCAAGAGATGTGCTTAAAAAACATTCTCAAAAAATGAGGAGAGAGGACAGGTGTGATGGGTAAGTAGTGAGGGGTAGTGGTGAAGGGTAGAAAAATATGGCAAAAGTCAAGGGAAGGAAGAGTTTTAAGAAGGCAAAGGCAGTATCATGTTAGAGAGAAGATAAAGAATTATAAAAGGGCTTAGGGTGTGAAGGTTTGGTCTTCTCTAAGTTTAGTTTTGTAGTACATGGAAGTAAGGCAACAAACATTAAGTTAAAAGTGAGCAGTGGTTAGGTGAAGGCCACACCATTTAAAGGAGTTTGAAAGGATGAAAGAGGATAGCAATTTGAGTAGGAAGTAAATCGAGAGAAAGTTCTGGTATAAAAGGTTTAATCATCTTTCCAGGAGAAAGTAAGAGAGGCTAAAAGGACAAAGAAAGAATCACCAACAAAGAAAGGCAAGAAGAGGAAAGGATGAACACGAAGAGAGGGATGAACCTTGGACAGAGAAAGGCATTCCTTCTTGAGGGAACACATATGGCCCACATTTGTTCAGTAAATAGAAGGCACATCCACCCACTAAGGGAAGAGCAAGGCTTAGGTTTACCTTTCAAAATAGAGGAAAAAAACAAAATAAACTTTGGTGGAATGCAACACAGTTAATAAGGAATGAATTTTTAAAATGATTGTCCATCATTAAGAAACTGGCTTAAAAAAAGAACAACAGTATATATGAGTTCCTCCCTGAATGCTCATCAAGTTCAAAGTATAAGTAATGATCTAAGAAACAGGATCCTCATCCATTGTCTTATGTGGCAAAAATGAAGAAATGTAAAAAAATTGACTTCTTACTTATTAAAATATTATTCATTAAAAAAATTCTCATACTTTAGAAAAATAACTTTCTATATATTATTATGAACATTGGAGACAAGTCACTACACATAAGTTATATTTTCCATTTATCTCAACATATATTATTACCTAGAGAATAAATTCAAGAATACTGTTCAACATCAAATGAAAGTACAGAAATTTAAAAAAAAATACCTTAATAATGTTCTGGAGTACTTTTTCATTCACCACTGCTTTGTGACAGGCTGTTTTTTGGTATAAATCCACAACTACTTCTAAAGACCTTTCAGCAAATGGTACATAATTCAAGGCTACCCATTCTGCCTAAAAAGTAATATTTTCACACGGAGTTAAAAATAAATGAGATTAAATGAAATAACATTGTTTTCAAAGAGAAAGCTTCTTTGTCTTAAAGTTCAGACCTTGGTTTTAAGTCAGATTATATTACATGCAAAGTCTTCAAAGAGAAATGACTTCGTGAAAGAATGATTTTCAGCCAGGCAAAAATTAAAACTATCAGGAAAAGCACAGAGAGCATTCTACCAAGAACTGGGAAAGATGTACTTTACTTGTTGCCAATAGGATTAGGACAATTTTAGGAAATTTAACTCACCGGTGCAAATAGTTGGATCTATTGTGATTCCATTGTGTTGCAAGACAAATAGAATGAGAAAAGTTAATACACATTAAAACTACTCTTCCAACCATGTAAAATGATAATTTTAATGTTGAGTGAACAAAATTAGCATGTCCATGCATTCAAAATTTACTTTTCCCCTAAGCCAGAACAGTTAAAATTTGCCAACTATGGCTATAAAAATCTTTTATGTAAAATCCAACTACATTTCACACCAGTAGTAGATAATTTCTTAACAACACACAGATTTCTTCATTTTGCACTGCAGGTATCTATTTTTGATACGATTGGGCTTAGGGATTTAGAAGCCATTTTGTAGTGGGATGGGGCAGACAAGAAAGGAACTTTGAAGAAAGATGTACTACAGAGTAACATGAAATTCTCAACTTTCTGGACAGCCACTTGGGAAAGGAAAGTCATAAAAAAGAAAAAAAAAGAACACAGAAAAAGTTTTCCAAATTGTGTTTCTTTTCAGCTTAAACTATTAGCAGACATGAAAGTTTATTTGTAGATGAAAAGTTTGAGATAAAGTCCACCCAAAGTGAAGCTATTTTTATAAGCCATAAGATTTTACAGAGAAAATATAATTGATAGTAAATTACCTGATTGTATTTTGCATTGGCAATGTGCTTTGTTTCCAACTGTCCATATTGTGGAGGTTTACAGGAAAACTCGACAAATGCCAGTAACTGGTCAAATATGGCTGGATACATTATCTGCATGTTTTCTGAACCTACACAGATAGCCTGAAAAAGCAAAATATGAACAGCAGAATGCATACTATGAACTCCATCAAGCTCTTTAAAGCATATGCATTTGTTTAACCAAAGAATTTTAATGACTATCCTATCTTATGTAAGTATTATACAGTATTTTATAAGCCCTGAAGGACATAGCTGTTTATAAGCTTTTAAAAACTATTAATGAATAAAGTGTAGGCTAAATGTGTTAATCTGCTAAAAATAGTTTTTTAATAAGTGTGATTTATTAACACAGTGGGAAAAGGGCAAGTACTTAAAGAGAAGTTCCAGGCAGTCCTGAGTTTCTACAATCTGATCATGCAATACATTAAGTAATACAGCCTTTATTTAGACCATTAGGAATGCTTTGCAGACCAAGATGATATTGCTGATATTGACTTTTACTTAAGTGATGATATCAGCTCATCGAAATGACAGCCAATTTCTGCATTATGCCTGGGCCACTGACTTTAACAAATAAGCATGTGCATGCATTACAGTTGGGAACATAGTAATGTATCAAAATTTGTTTCTAAAAGAAATGCATATATCAATTTTTAACAGGGCTTTGTATATTTCATGTCCATAATATTTGCATACACAGACAATTTAAAACAAAAAAGTAAAAATATTTAATAGAGACTAAACATTACAAATAATTTGATAAAGAATACAATGTATATCCTGACACTGCAAATTTTAGTTACTTTAAGTATGTTGAAAGTACTTAAAATAAATTTTATGGATTTTTTTTTCCCTAGCCATAAGTGTGTTTTCTTATCTCATTCTTTCATATTTGTCTGTTTTGGTGTTAATTTTTCTCTGTGAAAATAATATTTAATGATATTTTTAAGTAGAGTCTAAAATATACTCATGCTTTACAAAACAAAAAGTAGGATCATTCTACACTTGAGATACCCTCATAATATAAAGTCAAAATTCAAAGCATTTTCTTTTAAAGGTTGTGCACATTTATATTATGCAAACCATTTTTAAACCTGTCAGATAATAGTTTCATTTTTCCCCACAGATGTAACCATTTCACTGTAACTGAAGTTTTAGATAAAACTAACTTTAGCTATAAAGTACATAAACAGATAAGTTAGATCACCCTTCAATTACAATATAAAAAAGTAGAAAAAAGATATCTAATAGCATCTCTCAATAATTCATTACTTTTCTCAGGCTTAGACTATGTACATTCTGGTTTTCAGTGATCCTTTATAAAAAGAAAGCATACTAGTAGCGTTACAGTTGATTTATAAAGCAATTCTGGGATCCTAAAATACGTAATATGGAACATTTTTTTTTATTCTTTACAACAAATTCCATCTAAGAAAAAGTTATTACCTTTCTTCAATATTCTGAAGTTTGTGTATGAGAAAAGCCTACAATGTGGATCTATTAACAGATTTTAGTCCAAAAGCAGAGAATCAATAAGCAATATGGACAATGTTTCCTATTAGTCCTTTAAAACTGGTACATGTAAAACCAGAAAAGGAACTGGACATCTAACTTCTGACATGGTTCAAGGCATCTCCTAAATCATTTAACAGTAATTCATTCTGTGTCTTCCAGGTCCTAAGGCCTTTGCTAGAAGACTTGATGAAGAAAGCAACTAACATTTCTTGAATGCTTCATTATGCCAGGAACTAACTGCCTTACAAATACTATCCCATTTAGTAGGAAAAAAGTTGCAGATTTATTATTTTCATTTTATCGATTAGGAAGCTAATGTACCGAGAGATTCAGAAACTTGCCGCTACTAAGTAGAAGGCAGGAACTCATTGCACAACTCTACAGGCAACACTGACACATAATATGACAGTGTCTCCTGGAGTACCATTCAGCAGCCTTGATGATGGAGACAGATATGGTATCCAGCCATTGACTTTAGGAAGTTAAGCAATAAGTAACACAGATACAGTCGCCTGATCTCAGAACTTAGAGAAAGC
The DNA here is from genome assembly GCF_040802235.1 of Manis javanica. NCBI lineage: Eukaryota > Metazoa > Chordata > Mammalia > Pholidota > Manidae > Manis > Manis javanica. The sequence goes on from NC_133165.1 coordinate 74,539,508, forward strand.
AAAAAAAATTCCCAGGTTCCACATATGCCAAAATATCTTTGCCAAGATAACCCTAAATTGATTAGCATACATTAGTAAGTGAACCTGCCTGGGAACCAGAGATTTGCAAACCAAAGACGACTGTGATCCCATAGCTCTAAATATAAGGGTAACATGAAATCAGAAATGAATTTTTCCTTTAGGAAAGAAAACATCTTCCCATCAATAAAATGTTTCACCATTCCAAAGCAAGTAAATTTTTGAAAAAATTTTCTGACATTTGTGGGGGAAAATATAAAAATTCTTACTGATGAAATATGTTAATTTTTCCCTGTTAGGAAACAGTAAAGACCCATAAGTTTGAATCATTTTCAAATACTATGAAATATCATTTAGGTAATCATATAAGTAATAAATAATGGCTACAGGAAAATTAGTACTACAAAATGATATCAACTGATATAAATGAACAACAATAAAGGTTCCCAAGTTTCAGATTGAAGGCATAATATTCTTTACATCAAAAGCTCCAAACAAATGCCTAGTAGTTGGGATGAATGATTTTACTTGTTCTCTTATTGATAAAGCAGAATTTTTTTGTATCATGAATATACAATTACATGAGCAACATTGTGGTTACAAGATTTCCCCCATTATCAAGTCCCCATTACAGTCACTGTCCATCAGCATAGTAAGATGCTATAGAGTCATTACTTGCCTTCTCTGTGCTATTCTGCCCTCCTCGTGCCCCTCCCTACATTATGTGTGCTAATTGTAAAGCCCCTTATTCCCCTTATCCCTCCCTTCCCACCCATCCTCCCCAGTCCCTTTCCCTCTGGTAACTGTTAGTCCATTCTTGGGTTCTGTGAGTCTGCTGCTGTTTTGTTCCTTCAGTTTTTGCTTTGTTCTTATACTCCACAGATGAGTTAAATCATTTGGTATTTGTCTTTCTCTGCCTGGCTTATTTCACTGAGCATAATACCCTCTAGCTCCATCCATGTTGTTGCAAATGGTAGGATTTGTTTTCTTCTTATGGCTGAATAATATTCCATTGTGTATATGTACTTTCTCTTCTTTATCCATTCATCTACTGATAGATACTTAGGTTGCTTCCATTTCTTGGCTTTTGTAAATAGTGCTGAGATAAACATAGGAGTGCATATGTCTTTTTCAAACTGGGCTGCTGAATTCTTAGGATAAATTCCTAGGAGTGGGATTCCTGGGTCAAATGGTATTTCTATTTCGAGTTTTTTGAGGAACCTCCATACTGCTTTCCACAATGGTTGAACTAATTTACATTCCCACCAGCATTGTAGGAGGGTTCCCCTTTCTCCACATTCTCGCCTACGATTGTTGTTGTCTTTTGAATGTTAGCCATCCTAACTGGTGCGAGATGATATCTTATTGCGAAGTGTGGTTTTAATTTGCATTTCTCTGATGATCAGTGATGTGGAGCATCTTTTCATGTGTCTGTTGGCCATTGGAATTTCTTCTTTGGCAAAGTATCTGTTCAGATCCTCTGCCTATTTTTTAACTGGACTATTTGCTTTTTGTTTGTTGAGGCACGAGAGCTCTTTATATATTTGGATGTCAATCCTTTATTGGATGTCATTTATGAATATATTCTCCCATACTGTAGGATGCCTTTTTGTTCTACTGATGGTGTCCTTTGCTATACAGAAGCTTTTTAGTTTGATATAGTCCACCCCATTTGTTCATTTTTGCTTTTGTTTCCCTGGCCAATGGAGATGTGTTCATGAAGAAGTTGTTCATATTTATATTCGAGAGAGTTTTGCCTATGTTTTCTTCTAAGAGTTTTATGGTTTCATGATTTACATTCAGGTCTTCGATCATTTCAAGTTTACTTTTGTGTATGGAGTTAAGACAGTAATCCAATTTCATTCTCTTACATGTAGCTGTCCAGTTTTGCCAACACCAGCTGTTGAAGAGGCTGTCATTTCCCCATTGTGTATCTATGGCTCCTTTATCATATATCAATTGACCATATATGCTTGGGTTAATATCTGGACTCTCTATTCTGTTCCACTGGTCTACGGGTCTGTTCTTGTGCCAGTACCATATTGTCGATTAGTATGGCTTTGTAGTAGAGCTTGAAGTTACGAAGTGAGATAACCCTGCTTTATTCTTCCTTCTCAGGATTGCTTTGGCTATTCAGGGTCTTTTGTGATTCCATATGAATTTTAGAACTATTTGTTCCAGTTCGTTGAAGAATGTAAAGCAGAATTTTTAAAAAATAAAATTATGTACTTTTTTTTCCTTGAAGAATTTTTTGGGATTTTCTTTGTTTTATTATCCTCTGCACGTATATAAAAACCTCTCAAACATCTGAATGAGAGTTCTAGAATATGGGCATTCAAAAGGCTGGAACTTTTTTCTTTTCTGATAGCTTAATTCTTCCATTTCCTCAAAAGCAGTCTATAAGCAACTTATGTGCGTGGTCAATCAAGGGAGGAAAGTAATTATTGACAAGGTATTTCTTTTTTCCCCACTGAAAATAAAAACAGCTATTTTTATTTCAGTTGTGGAAAACTGATATCCCTATATAAATTTCTTTAAATGCCAGATTCAAGATATTCTATTATATTTTTACAAAATTTGTTTCTCTGCACAAACCAAGTAGGGTTAAAGAGATCAAAATATTACTGCTCAGCTAGACCTCCTCCAGAGGCAATTAAGAGGTATCAAGGTGTAAAAACTACTATTCTTACTGTGAAATTTTTCATCATTCCAATTGGATATGATGCAATTAATCAGAAAACATGATTAAGCAGTACACAAATGGCTACTGATAACATGTGTAATCAGAATCCAGTTCAATTATCATTTTGTTAGAACATCATAGCTGTTTTGTTGTCATTGCTAGCTCTTCAGTTGGCATTATTTGTTAGACATTTTAGTTATTGTGAATTGTGTTAACAATTACCTTGACAGTTTAAAGAATTCTTTGATTTTGATCAGGTCTTGCTTACTAATTGGTATTTTTAGGTCTCTCTGTTTTAAAATTTGTTTGCAATAACAAAACACACATAAGTAAAAGTGTATCTTTTTAAAATTTCTGTGAAAAAAATATTTTTTAAATTATTGTTTTTTAAATATAAGCTTCTAACAATTCCAGAGCTAAATTTAGATTTATATATAAATATATATATATGTAAAATCTCACTTATTAATTTTCTAATTACAGAAGTACTTACTGAAGTTGTTATTCCAAAAACTATATATACGTTCTTGTGAACAAACCAAAAATGCTGGTGAATAGAAACAACAGGATATAGGCAGTTTCCTAAAGGCCCTCAAAACAAAATTTTAATTATCTTTTCAAATATATCAGAAACCATTTTTTAAAAAATAACTGGATCTTTACAATCCTGAATTTATCCCAAAGTATATATACACAATAATCTTGATGATCCAGAATTTATCCCAAGAAATACACATTAAGTAAAAAAATTCCAGAGAAACATACACATTATCGCTTAGATAGCCACTAAAATCCTATTACCTTTTGGAGAACATCTAAAGCTGTAAGTACAGCTTCCTGTAAACTTGTCAAAACTGCTTCAGTGTAAGATGGAAGAATAAAAGGGGATGCATCTGAACTTATTGGGACTGAAACAGCACTGTGCAGTATGACTCCCAACTTCTGCAAGTCATCCATGTTGAAACCAGTTTTTATGTGTTGGTAGAGAGCTGGAAATATCTGAATTAAAGCTGTGAGAAAAGGCTGGCTAGGAATGAAAGTCAGTTTATCAAAAGTAACAGGAGGCTTAGTGCTTTCAGATCCAATTCTATACCAAGTATTCCATGCTGCCCACCAAAGATTCAAATCTTCAAGCTCATCGGTAACTATGGGTGGCTCAGAGCTACTGTATCTTCCAAGTCTTTCTCCAATGGAATCTGTCCTTACAAATGGCCTGCTCAGGCCAGAGCCTGACATGGACCCTATAAGAACAGGGACAGTTACATTAATTGCAGGTGGTGTCTCAGGCTTATCTGAGTCTCTGACAGGGGATACAATCTGTAAAATTTCCTGGAAGCTCTTCAGGGCAGCCAGAGATACTTCGTTGTTTTTGCTGAGTGCCGCTGACTGTATGTGGTCAAGAAGAACATCCCATGCTCTTGAAAAATCTCCTGTATTAGGAAGAGAAAAAAATAAATCTATCACCATAAAAGTGATCAGATTTTCTCTATTTGCTTTAGCTTTCTGCTTAAATTCCTTAAGAACTAGAGAAAAAATATCTTTAGGTAGTAAGGTACTAACATTGTGAATCAAAATCATTACAACCTGAAAAATTCAGTAAAAAATTTCTTTCAGATATATGAACAAAGGGGCCCAAGAAGAGAATAATGGGTATACCAAATAGTGTTTTGGTTTTAAAAAGAAAACTTTATGAATGTGTACACATGCTATGCATTTCCTAGTACTTCTTCCTGCCTAAGGAGAACAGAATAAAAACATAAGGTGAAAACAAAAGCCTTTTAGCAACATCTTCAGTTTGTCCTTTTACAGTCTAAATTTGTGCCTCTCATGTGACACTGAATCTGGTGATCCAGCGTCAGCCCAGCATGGGCCGAATGGTCGTCGTCAGGTTATCACTGATCAGTTCAATCTCTTGTTCTGTTCCTATGACCAATGGAACATATTTAAAATGAAGCTCTCTGTGGCCAGGAGTGGTCTGTTTCTATGAAGTCCAGCAAAAATGACCTTGTTCCTGCAGCAATCTAGTCCAATGGCTTTGCTAATAACATGGACTCTATTCACACTAGTTGTATTTAAATAATGCAAAATCAGAGGAACTGACATTCTCCAAAACAGGATAACATGAGAAGATCATGAAAAATTTAAATACTGAAAGTTTAAAGACTTTCACTTTGCAAAGGCTTTAAATGACTTTTTTTTTTTTTTAAAGAAGGAATAAACCCATATGCCCGAGGAAGCATTCAGTTAATAGGAATCTGGAAGTGGGTCTGGTATGAAACATTAAGTATTACTCAGCCATTACAGAACAAACTATAACACCTGCCCAGTTACACCTGCCCAGTTACATGCCTGTTTCTCTCTATACTCTATTTTTTATTAAGAATTGAGGTGTAGTTTACATACAATCAAAAAACACAGATTTTTTTTGTCAGTGAACTGTTCACAGTATTGACAAATTACAGTTAAAGACTATCAAAACAGCTAAATAAAACACTCCTGCCTGTTACTCTTCCAGTTCAAAAATCAGATGAAACATTACATTTATCAACCAGAATAGTGACCTAATCTTAGATTTAGAGTATTTCAAGCCCAAGGGGGAAAAAAACTCTGGAATCCCTCTAATAATGTATTCTATGTCTTGGAAGAAGTCCTCTTTCTCGAAGACTAGGTATAATTATATACTGCACAAGGTTATGTTATAAAAATATGAACCTTATCCTAAAATAATAATAAAATTTTATTAAAAAATTTTCAAAGCTACAGCAATGTCTTATGTCTTCATTTTAAAAAATAAAAAATTATATCTATTACTTCTTAGCTTTTGAAATAAACTATCATGAATGTATTAAAAATGATGCAAATGTAGTTTACACTGGTGCATTTCATTGTATGTGAATTTTACATGAAAAGAGAAAAGATGGAAAAAAATATATATATTAAGCCCTACGGTTCAATTAGGATCAACTGATCAAATGGATTAGACACCATAAATTGCTGTTTTTGAAAAAAAAAAGGGGAGAAGTATACATGAAGAACACACAATACCTGGGAAAAATAAATATGCTTATGTCTTCACATAAACAGGAAAAAAAAGTGAAATGTATGTACAGCATGCTCACAATTATGTACAAAAGTATTTCCATTTACCTTTCTCTACTACTCCCATGACTATGACCCAGGATTGAAGGTATTTTAATCTGTGCTGGGGTTTCTCAATTTCAGTACTATTGACAGTTTGGGTTGGGTAATTCTTTTGCTGTGGGGTCTCCCCTATGCATTCAAAAACAGAGCAGGTCCCCTGCCTCCACTCCCCAAATGCCAGCAGTGCCTGTTCCTCCCAACTGAGACAACCAGAAATGCCTCCAGACACTGCCAGATCTCCTGTTGGGGGAGCAAAATTGGTCCAGGTTGAAAACCATGGATCTACACCATCAACAGCTTCCTAAACAGTCTAATAGTGTCCTGCGATCCTTCCCTGCTGCCAATTCCATTCCACACATACCACAGTGATCTTCTTGAATTGTGTATCTGTGTATTTCATATCATGGATTAAAATCTCTTAGTATTTTCATTGCTCTTAGGAAGAAGTTCTAACTTTTTAACATGGCCTACATAGTTTTTACAATGCCTCGCCTCTCTCCACCTCTATAATCTCATCTGGTATCACACTTTTCCTTATTCTCTTCATTCTAGACCTTCAAACATGCTAGGGTTCCCATCATCCCCTTCTCCTCAATCCTCTCCTATTTTACATATTCTCTCTGCTTATAAAGCTCTTCACATTTCATCTTACCCTTGCCTGATGTACTACTTCTTACTCTTCTGATCTCAGGTAACATACCACTTTCTCAGGGAAGCCCTTCCAGTTCTCACTGGCCTGGTTAAATACCTATTATAAGCTCACAACACATCATTCCTTTGTAGCATTTCTCACTGGAGCTATTTCACATTTATTTATGTAATTACAGTTCTTCCCTCAGTCCAGGACACCAAAGACATTGTGTATTTTGCTTATCATTGTATGCCCTAGAGGTTAGGCCACAATAGGTACACATCACATATTTTCTCAGTGAAATGAATGAAAAGGTATATGTTCATGCACATACCACATATAAACACGAAGACACGCAGTTAAGATTGATTATCCTTAGGGAGTAGCACTCTATGTGTATTTTAAAAGAATCTGCTTTATTTTCCAATTTTCCTTTCTATACAGAAACAAAAATGTACATATACCTAAAGGTTGCAGTAAATATCTTCTAGTGTTGAAGATTCTTGCTACTCCAGCCAATGTTAAAACCCATGTCTCAGCCCACTGCTTCTCTGCTGTGTCCCTTGAATGATGAATGAGAATATTGCCACCTCCAGACTCAATCTTTTCTTTGTCTGCAGTGGTAGAAGACTCTCGAACTCGGTCCAGCAAATGAAAGAGAACCTGTTTATAAAAATGCATTAAAAAGGCATTAAGAACATAGCTTAAGTAAAAACATAGTAAATTAGGAATTGTTACAAGAAGTTTTACCTGACAGTCTGATTAATTCCCATATATTAGAAAAAACTGAATAATAGAAATATTTTATATTTATAAGTTTATCCTTAAGGTCACAGAATGTCAAAAATTAAAGTAAATTGGAAAGAATATTGTCTAAGACTTGTTGAGATGTCAATGGAGCATCTGTGGGGTAATGTGTAAAAGAGAACGAAAGGATGCCATGAAACAGAAGCCAAGGGAAGAGAAATTTCAAGGAGAAAATAATCAACAGTGTTAAAAGTTACAAAAAAAAATGGGAGTAGGATAAGAATTAAACTTAGGGCGAAACTTAGCAATCATTAGACCACATGTAGCCTACAAATAATTCCTGTGGCTCTCAAAATAAAGTCTCAGAACCAGCAGTACTAGTATCACCCAGGAGCTTTACTAACATGCAAATTCTTAGGCCCCATATGGGGGAGAAAAATCAGAAACTCTGGGAAGTAACGGGTGGTAGCTCAGCCATCTGTGCTTTAAAAAGTCCTCTAGGTGATTCCATTACATACTAAGGTTTAAGAGATTCTGAGATAGAATAATCTGGAAACCAATTTACAAGGGATAAGGGAATGCAGAGATGGTGAGGAGGGGAAGAACCACTGAGAACTGGGCAGCAAGATTAACAGTGAAGCTGTTTGAAAGGAAAACAGGAATCAGAGAAAATACCAGCATTTTGTTTTTTAAAACAAAGAGGAGACTTATGTTTGTGATCTGAGGAGGAGCAAGGGGTTGGAGCTGAAATAGAAGACCCAGGAAGGAATGGGACTTTTAATCATTTTTATTAGTGAACATAATACCATTAATTTTTTAAGGACACATTTTGGACTTTTTATTAAATGGAAAACTTTGTTAAATACAGTTAAGGTTGGTTTACTATGCTATTGTCAAACTTAGTGATTTCAAAAATTTACAGAAGAATTTTATTAAAATGAATACTGGGGAAAGGGAGAGCCTTTTAGTTAAGAGGGGATATTTATAGTAAGCTATTGATTCAGAAAGTTTTAAGAAGATGATAAAAATGAAATGGTAGATTTAATGAACAAACAGAATTTACCAACTGGAAGTTACTTTTGTTTGGTGAGTCCTCAAGTAACCGTCACTGTTGTTATTCTTTTATTTATAAAATTCTCATGTAATTATAGTTGAATTATGTTTAGTGGTTTACCAACTCCTGGTTTTAGCACTTAGAAGAATGGAGAAAAATGGGGAGAAAGGGAAGGGCAAAAGCCAAAGTCAGAGACAGAGATAAGAAGAGATAAAGACAGAAAAGGGAAGGGCAAAAGCCAAGTCAGAGACAGAGATAAGAAGAGATAAAGACAGAAAAAGAGAAACAAAGCCTTAAATATTTAATTTGTTCTGCATGAGGTGCAATTTAAAATATGACAAAGCTGGCATTTGTTTTGTCAAATGCACAAACACATGGAAATTCTTTAAAAAAATTAATAGGAACAAGCTGCATTGAAAAAGTCTATAGGCATGTCTCAATTAAAAGCTGACAGGCTATTTTATACTACCTTCCAGATAACAGTGTGCCACGTTGAATGCTGTAATAAAGTTCCATGCGCACCAATTGTTGAAAATAGAGTTTGCCCTGCACTCTTCCTGACAGCAGGCCGCGGATCCACACACAGTTCACCCAGTTTTGCATAAAGACACAACCACAAGCAATCAAATGGTGGTGCAGGGTGGAACGGCCGATGCAAAAGCACACCTTTCTCTTCTGCCTGCTTTTGCTGTGCTGCCTCTTCTTTATTTAATTCTTTTTCAATAACCTCCCCTCTTTGGAAAAAATAGTCTGAAATATTCCACTAAAAGCAAGGTAGAAAAATGTCACTTTACTCACAGATTTTATTTTGCACACACAAATAAATATGCCACACATGATTGTTTTACTTTTCAGAATAAAACTCTTTAAAAATTTAGAAATCCCTTATCTAGTAGAATGGATCTGAAAACATCCCTCTGTCACACATCTATGATTTCAGGAGATTTTGGGAAAACAATCTTGTGCTAGCATTAATACTCTTTAAAAAAAAATTATGAAAAATTTCAAGAACATACAGAAAAACAGGGAGAATATATCAATACATTAATATACCCACCACCTAGAAATAACAATTGTTAACATTTTGTCATTTAACTCACGCCTGTATTTTATAATCTGTACTAGATAAAAGCTTTAAAAAAATATAACCATACTATTTTCACCCCAACAAAATAATTAATAATTCCTTAATATTATTTAATAAAATTTTGTGATTCCATATAAATAACTATCTCTAGACATATCCATGACTATTCTCAACCACAATTAAGTATGTAAATTAAAAAGAATTATGTCATGATAAAAATGTTGAGAATTCAATACCTGTGAACATAAATATAAAATAAAGGGGGTGACATCTAGCAATAATTCAATCAACTGAATTAACTAACCACTCTATAGGAACAATTCTATATACACCATGCTTATGTTTTTTCCTATGACTACATTTTTAATAGAGAAGAATTAACTTAACTTAGCTTGTGGGAGAAATTTAAGCTTGACTTTAATAAAAACTCCTGACTTACAATAAACATTTAAAGAGTCTAAATAATAACCTTTAAATAAGTATATATTAGGAACAGTTCTCTGTATGTTTACTTTGGTAGTATTAACAATGCCCTTAGATATTACTTCTATATTTGAGTAAAATGAGGCTCAAGAAGTCAACAATTTAACAATTAACAAGAGACAGACAAAATTAAAATATGTGTTATATCTGTTTCCACAGTCTAAGCTCTTCCACTATCACATGCCCTCTCCTAATAGCTAATACAGCAGTATTGACAAACTACAGGACTGTGTAAGTGATAAAGCCTCTTACTGGGGCTTTGTTTACTAAGTACTACATGAAAATGTTGCTACTAAAATAATATTGAAAATCAATTAATCTTTACACTAGAGTCAACTGAATATTTCCCTTGAATGTACTTATTATTAAATCCTTTCATGACAAACCTCGTAAAAGACAAATTTCAGCTCAATATGTTAAAATTATTCCAAATACTCTATTAATGAATTATTTCTTAAATTATGTCACTTAATCCTTTAAGCAAGATAGAATTTTGATACTTAGAAGTCATTTAAACAATTCCTATACTGCCAAAAGTGTACTGGCTTAGCATTCACCCTTAACTGCACAACAGTAGTTTCTAAATGATATTATCATTAGAAAGGCAATGACACTTACCAATAAACCTATGGAAGTTAAACTAATATTAAGTTCTTGGTTATGAAGTCCAAAGCTGCCTGCAACATCGACAACTATCTGCAGGCAAGTGCAAGGCATTGTGGGTAGAAAATCCGTCACAACCAACTGTAGACACTGGAATGCAGTTCGGATCAAGGATTCTCTGAACACAGAAGAAAAGAAATTTATACTCATATGTTTAAAAGAAACACAAGTAGAAAGACACACCTTATAATAATTTAAACCAAGAAATATTTTGTTAAAATTTGAACAATAAATCTTCTCTAATGTAGTATTTTAACATATTCAACATACAGTATTTCAACTTTTACATAAATGTAAAAAAGGTTATCTTATTTAGACAAATTAACAAATAAAAATAAAGAGGTCACAAGTGTAAGAAAATAGTAGACCAAAAATAGGGAAAAAAATATTAACGCTATATTATTTCTATTTGATTTTGCATCAACTAGCCAAACAAAACCCAGACATTAAATAATTAAGGAAAATTGGCTACAAGCAACTTTACAACTGTATCCCCAATATCTAGCATGGTGCCCAGCATATGTGAATGAAATGTCCTGAATAAATGCTGAACTTCACTCTTGCAATGAAGATGAGTTCCTCATTCTTTTATATCTAGACTGTATCTTGTATGAAATCCTACATGTGTTTGTAAAAGAGTAAATTCTGAATTTCAAATGAAGAGAATAAGAAGTATTTGTTTCAGAAATAAATCCTAGTGGTAAAAAAAAATAATGAAAGCTAATTACAATAGCTAATACTTACTGAGTGTTTACTATGTCAAGTACTTTCTCAGTGTTTTACAAGTATAAACTAATTTTATCCTTACAACAATGTCTTATTTATAATTGCACTGTAGGTTGGGAGGAGAAACTTCAACTTGACTTAAGCTATAGCTACTCTCTTTCCACTTTAATCATCTCAGTATTTTGTAGTACTTAAGGAAATCTCAGCATCTCAATCACATAAAACTCCTAAAGCTAGTCATCATATAAGACAGTATGAGTACTGCAGAATCATAAATATATCCAAACTTCTGCTAAATCTCTCCACTGTAATGTCCTACCTTAAATTAAACAAGTGGTTACATTTCCTCCAGTTGACTCTTCTTTCAGTATTCCCTATTTAGTTAATGATACCACAATTCACTGTACTGCCTAAGTTAGAAACCTTGGAGTCATTCCTGATTGCATTTCCTATTTCTCCCTTTACCCCTACAGCCAATCTGCTAAGTGGCTCAAATCCATTTCCTCCTCTTTATTTCTCGAGAGCACTGCAGGCTCTCTTTTCTCATCCTGCCCTTCATTGCTACCGTCACAGTGATGTACCTCAAATGCATATCAGATCACATTGTTCCTCTACTTAAAATCCTAAAATGCTTCCCAAATGTATTGGGGATAAATTCAATAATTTATAAAAGCATTAAGGTCCTTCATAATTTTGTCTCTGTGCCACTTCAGTGGCACAGACCCCTCCCACTGGAGTCCTGTTCTTCTGCAGCATGACGAACCACTCACTTACAAGGATCCTACATAGGGCTTGTACTTTTCTGTGGGATTCTACTTTTAGAGCAGGAGCTATTGATCTGTGAAATCAGAATAACTAGGATGCATAGTATTTGGAATACATCAGGCACACAATAAATGTTTACTTTTAACAAATGAATGACAAAAGCCACCTAAAAGTAATTTCTTAGACTTCCTAATAAATGCAGTGAAGTCCTAAATGTTAATTCACATCTTACCAAATATTTTAACAAAACAAAACCCAGTCTTTGGATGTGTTACAAAATCTGTCAGATTTGTGTAATTATATTATTACAATTAAAAACCTTGTATTCTTATATAAATGTCAAATAAACAGCAATTCTGCCAACCTTCCAAAACAAAGGTTTACCCTAATAATTCCCTATAGTCACTTGGGGGTAGAGTTAAAAAAAACTATTCTAGATCTTAGACTTAAGCAGAAAGGGGACACACAAAAAATTAACACTACTGCAATATTTTAGGACAGATTCTCTTTTTCTCTCTCTTACTTTTTCGATGTTAATTTTAGACACTTACCCTTGATCATTTCTGATTGCTCCCATAACTCCAAGCACTAAAGGCCATCCAGGCCCAAGACTGTCTCCCTGACTCTGCAGAATCTGCAACACACATTCTAATTGCTTGAGTCGGATATCTGGGTGGTTAATACTGGACATCTCCTTTAATGGGTTCAATAAAAGCAACTGCAGCCTCTGAAAAGGGAGCCAGAAACTAATTAGGAAGAGAAGCCCCAAAAGATGGGAAGGCTTTGCGGTCGCCTTTTTAAGTTTAAATTCACCTCCATTCAGACTGTAATGGTACACAGAAATTTTTCTATTAAAATAAACATTAAATATAATTTCTCCAGCAGTAATAATGAGGTTTATTTTGCCATTTATGTCTTTTTTAAAAAATTAGGGAAAATAAAAATCAATCTTCAGGATAATAGATTTCAGGATAAATGGAGAGTGACCTTATGTTAAAAGATATTAATTATAGACCCATATAGAAATGGATCTCACTAAAGGAAATATTTCCATGGATATATCTAGCTGTATTTGGAGGGAGGAAAACAATCCCCAATTTCTCAAACTACCTTTCATTTACTCTATTTATTATATCATGCATATTTAAATTTTAAATTTTCAATACTCCTAAAAAGTGAGTCAGTATAGTAGACATTAATAAACATGATATGAAGCTAAGAAATCTGCTTAAGAGTAAAAGACAAGCACTCCATTCTATTCCTTTCAGCATTTGAAAGCAACTGCTTGATTTTAAACTCCTGTCTCCAAGGTTTCCTTTACCTAGCTCAGCGATTGAACCAATGCTTATTAAGCTCTCACTATGTGCCAGGTATTGAACTGGACACTAAGGATATAGACAAGGGTTTTCTTTTCAGAAAACTTTAACTGTAGCAGGAAAAATATGAAATTACTAAAATTAAAGCTTTACAGGAGCATAGATCTTTTCTGTCTCATTCATCATTCTATTCTAAGAGCCAAACACTGCCTGGCACACAGTATGTACTTAATAACAACTATCTGTTGAGTAAATTTGCAGGATACAATTATCAATACAGTTAAGACAATAAGGGCAATAGAAATAGTGCCTTATTACTACTCAACCTTCAAAAACAATAGAACGTTGTTGGAACATGTAAAAAACTATGTAAGATACGCGAATGACAACGGGAGTAAGGACAAAGGACTCATCACAAAAATAAACTCTGAAGTATAAAACAACTTTAAAAATTATTTAAAAATAAAACTCTCTTGTATTGTGCTTGTCTATTCTGTCACTTGCTTTCTCCCCAGGTAAGGCCAATGAGGTGGAAAAAAAAATCCGGGATATTTAAGGATCAAAGCAAAGAAGGCTAATGAAGTAGGGCCCCAAAATGAAGCCTTAAAACTGCATGAAGAAGGAAACTTCTAGATTAAAAGACCAATTCTAGGTAATTTATAAACTGTAGTTCACTGTGATTCACAGGAAGGTTTTTACAATTTTAAATAAAGATAATCCTAAAAATCTAGGCATTATCAACCTCTGGAAGAGCTCCATGGCCTACATATAAAATAGACTATTATGCAACAACACCACTTACAGAATACCATCTATCTGATAAATTAAGAAAAACATTATATATGAGAGAAGATGGTTTTATGTTAAGTATTCTTTTTAAAAGAACAAGGTAAGTTTTTTTCACCTGGTTTTGTGAAAGTGGAGGATCATGGTTAAATGTTAATCCTGCTTTAATAAGTGAAGTTAAAGCTTCCGCTCCCCATTCTCTCATTCGAGAGTTCGGATGCTGGCAGACCTAAAGACATATATGTTGAAAAAAATTAAATTTTTAATTTGTATACTTAAGCTATGTATCACATATCAATTTGAGAAAAGAGTAATTTAAGTATTATATTTTCTGGTCTTTCAAATTTAAAAAGTTTTATCAAGTGTTCATCAATAAGAGTTGAATGAAAAATTATTTCCAAAATTTAAGTAAGCTTACCTTCTGAATAAGAGGCAAAAGGAAGCAATAAAAAGAAGATAAAAGATGAAACAAAACAAATCACAGAAGAGAAACAACTTCATCAAAGTAAATGATGTCATCAAAGTAAACAAAAGAAGTAAGTTGATACTAAGGTTCCTAACTAGGTCTACCATAAAAGTAATCTAAATAAAAAAGAAAAGAAAAGCACATGTACATTTCTCTTCTTATTAATAACAGTACCTTTCTCAGGTTACTAGAATAATATAAAATGATTGATGTAACCAAACTGCACATAAACATGCATATGGAAAGAGGCAGCTGTTAGTGAGAAGCAACTAATTATTAAGAATCATTCCAACCTGAATACAGGAGAATATAAATTCAGATAAAATACCCAGGTACCATCTGGAATTAGTGATACCAAACAAGTTTTCTCCTTTGTAGAAGAGCAATCTCATAATCATAGGAAAGGCTATAAAAGAACAGTGCTTACTACTAACTCTCAGCCCAACTACCTTGAAGTTTCAGAACTAGCTGAAACTGAAGTGACCAAGAGAGTGTATAATAAAGGAAAGGCGTCCCATGCTAACAGCTGAAGGAGACTTCAGAGATTTCATTGATATTATCACCCATTTTAAGCCAAAAAAATCAACCTACTCTTTCACTATAAAACTTTAGTCCCTGATAAAATATACAGATATAAGTACAAGGAAAAAAGTTAATGCTGACTTTTTATATGGCTATCCAGAATCATTAGTTCAGTGTTTACATCTTTATTCTTAACAAAAAAAAGCAAATACATTTAAGAAAAAGAGGTTACCTCAAGTAGATGGCCAGTCAGAGGTCTCCATAGAATTTCTATGCGGTGCATGTTAACTAGACCAGTTTCTAACAATTTGGCAACTGCAAAAAGAGATGGTTCCTGGGAAGAAAACATACTGTATTGTGATATTATAAGGAGAATTTTTAGTATACTTCAACTGTAAATAAAACTGAGAATACTCTGAAGAGCACAACTATAATTAATATATGATTAGTTAGTATAAAGTTAATAATAATTATAACAAAACTTCAGTTATCATGAGACAAGTCTTTCTGTACACCCCCAGTATCCAGAATAGCTCCTGATTGGAAACTTCGGTTAGGAATAGAATGCTTTAGGGAAAGAGTGAAAATTCAAAACTTAACACTAGGCACACAGAATGGTTAGTGTTCTAGTTAGAAGAAAAGTAGCATTCTGCTATGGACCAAACCATGTTCCCCTAAAATTCATGATGTTGAACCCCTAACCCCCAATGTCATCACCTTGGAGATATTTGGAGATGGGGCCTGTAAGGAGGTAACTAAGGTTAACTGAGCTTATAAAGGTGGGGCTCTGATACCGCTGAATTAGTGTCCTTATGAGAAGAGACGTCAGAGAGTCGAGAGTATGCTCTTGAGTGCTCCTCCCTTGCAATGTGAGGACACAGTGAGCAGGAGTCATCTTTCAAGCCAGGATGAGTCCTCACCAGAACTGACCATGCTGGCACCCTAATCTCAGACTTCTAGCCTCCAGAACTGTGAGAAAATAAATTTCTGTAGTTTAAGCCACCCAGTCCATGACAACCTGTTATGGCACCCAAGCTGACTGATACATGTTCTCATTAATGAAGTCTTCAAAGGTCCAGATTTTATGTGTGAATGTCGGCAAGAATGAAAAAAAAACCAGAAAAGAAACAACAGAGACCAAGGAAAAAAGCATGAAGTCATGAGTACAGCAGAGAACAGAGCTCTCAGTTTAGACACTAATAGAAAAGTGGCAGAAATAGAAGACAAACCTGTCCTCAGCTGCTGGCATTCAAAACCAGAAAGGAAATCCATATACATTATACACGGCTAAATTAGAGTACTGAGCCATGTATTATAAGAACCGAAAATAATCAGTGAAAAGATCAAAGGGCAGCTATCTCTACCCAATATTAATAAAGGTGGTAAAATATGCTTAACTGCAAACTCAGCTGATCAAAACTATGAGTATATTTTGATGGGCGGCTGTGCTATTTCAAATGGAGACACTGCATTAGATTTAAACAAAAGGAACTAAACTTTACAAAAGCATATTATGGGTGAAATAATTTTGTAATTTTTAAAGGAAAAGTTTTTTTTATTATTCTATACTCTTAACATTTTAATAGTGCTGATGAAAATCTAAAATGGAAATGTTTGATAATATCTATCTTTCCTAGCATGAGCCAGTGAACCAAGTACACTGGGGTTTTAAAACAAGTATGTTCAGGTTGACACTTCCTGCTGACCCTTCCTACATGTACTAATGTTGTAGGTACTCTAAAAATATCTAATAGAAAATTTATCATTTTAGAGACAGTCTGACACTGTGGTTAAGACTGACATATGTGAAGTTATAACTTCCTGGGACCTCATTTCAATGCTACCACTTAATAGCTATTGTAACCTGGAGTGAGTTATTACCTCTACTAAATTTTCTTTTTATCTATAAAATAGAGATAATAATGTACATAAACAACCTCTTGTTAGAAAGTATCTGGCACATAATTAGTCCCCATAAATGTTATCTAATATTACTTTCTCTTCTACCTTATTCTTCCAGGATATACACAGAAATCGTGTAGAATTTAAAAGAATATATGCATGTCCAGGCCTCATACCCAAAGATTCTGATTCAGGAAGCCTAGAATGTAGCCCTGGCATTTGTATCTTTTAAAAGCCCTGTAATCAACTTAGATGCACACATAAGTTAGGGCCACTGGTGAAATGGTTAAGAATGGAGCTCTAGAATGAGACATTTGAGAGTTCAAATCCAAGCTCTACCAATTACTAAACAGTGACTCCAAGCAGGTTACTTAAGCTATTATCATATTTCATCTGCAAAAAGGGGTTACTATTGCTGAACCTCACAGAGTTGTCTTAAATGATTAAATGAAGTAATATAAGTTAGTTCCTAGTCTAGAATAAACAATAAAGAGTAGCTGCTTTATTATTTTTTTTGTTGTTACAGTGAGCTTGGTAATATGCCTGCACATCTCACCACCACCTTCTTCTAAGAATGTGTCTAGGGTGGGTGGGGAGGGAGATCAGGATTAAGGGGCACTATAATTTGCAATCAAAATATAGGTAGGTCACAGGGAAGGCAGTACAGCATGGAAGAGACAATTAAGGATCTATAAGATCTTACTACATTGAATGACAGTGACTGCAGTGGAGGGTGTAAGGACTTGATAATATGGGTGAATGTTGAAACCACTGTGTTGTTTATGTGAAAGCATCATTAAGATTGTGTATCAATGATACTATAATTAAAACAAAAGAGAATTAATCTTAAAGCAGGTTTTGGGAGGCGAAAGAAAGAAAGGATGTGCCTGCTTTGTCATAAGCTACTTCCTCAACACAGCAGCACATATTTCTGAGGTGAGGACCAAAAGCAGATGACAGGCCGCTGTAAATCGTGCTCAAGACACTGACTGGTACATATACATACATACGTCTTTAGTCCCTAGAATATTTAACTCAGAACAGCTGATAACAATAAAGTATTTTTTAATGTAGAAAAACATAAAGGTTTCTACTTATTTTAACACCTGCATATTTGTAACAATTTTTACAGAAAGGTCAACTGAATAATAAACCATTTTTGTGCCTCCATCTAAAAATATTTTTATGAAGTTTGGACTTGAATATTTTTATAATCTATTATTTCCATTCCACATTTACCACTTTACTTTATAAAATTAAATTCAAAAGGGAGAGATGAGAACCCATTCTCAAGGATGTCATTTCCACTTCAGTATATAGATTTTTTCAACATTTGTCCCCTCCAAGTCTCTCTGAAACATCGTACCTGCTACTATTACTCTCCTGAAATTATACTCAAGGTGAAGTATAAATTAATAATCAAATTTCCTATTATTTTCTCAATCCTCATTGATCTTGATTTCTCATATATTTTTCTTGTTTGATTTCCATGAAACTGCCGTTTCCTATCTAACTCCTACCATTCCTTCAATATGCAGCAGCTCCAATCACACACTAATTCACCTTAACGTTAATTCAGTTTGGTAGAAATATGTACTAAAAACATCTTACATAACAAGGCACTAAAGATTCAAAAGTGTCTTACATCATTTAATATCTGTAATACTTACTTATATTAAATATTACATAATTTATAAGACTCTTAGACCACCTTAACTGATATTTAACTATAAGCCAAGTAGTTTATATGCTCTTTGAAAGTAGAAATCTTTACTTCCTAGCAGGATGTCATATACACAGCAAACATACTGTGCTTGTTGAGTAAACACGTAAATTCTCAAAGATACTACCTTACAAACTTGATCAGATTTCATTAAGGTACTCTATTAAAAGCATTCTTTGTGTTAGGAACTAATCTTAATGAAGTAGGATCACTGAAGATATCGAGAAATTGATTACTTCACTATATCTTATATTATCCTTACCTTTATTTGCAGTAAACTATAATATATATTCTCAAACACGTATATTTATTTAATTCTCTAGCTATGTGCTATGATATATCAAACTTTGCCCTAGTAATACTTTATTGACTAATCTTCAGATGAGTCACACAGATGACAAGCCACAGTACACAGAATTATAAAGGACTAGGCAAGACAATATTATTTTGAACCTTACAGTTAAACAAGTTTCAAAGCTGCATTCTCTGTTTCTTAATTTAAATATTCCAGGTGTCTTCATTTACTAGTAAGTGCTCAAACTAATATACTTACTCATTTTGGAATGCAGAAAGCATTTTATTTTAAATACTTTCTAGAATATAAATAAACCCAAATATTCCTGTGCTTTACAAGTATAATAGAAAATGACATTTTGAGTATAGAAAGAAATGTTCTAGAAAGTCAATATTCAGAAGTTCTGTTCTATTTAATTAATCAATGAACAAGGCAAAAATTTAATTTTTAAAGTAGGGAGATTCATTAACTTCAGAAAGAAATGATTAGCTCCTATTTCCATCTCAATGAAGGCAAAAAAAACTGAGATATTTATTTCTTGATTTAAATCATGCAT
Organism: Manis javanica; assembly: GCF_040802235.1. Classification (NCBI taxonomy): domain Eukaryota; kingdom Metazoa; phylum Chordata; class Mammalia; order Pholidota; family Manidae; genus Manis; species Manis javanica. The sequence continues at coordinate 74,559,072 of NC_133165.1, forward strand.
GTCCTAATCAAAGATTGCAATTACAAGTATTATTGTGACATTTCATGGAATTCATTTTAAAATATGATGTGACATTTTTCTTTTTGAGATCTCTTTTAAAATATTCAGTACACAAGAAAAACGGACACAGTTCAAAGTCACAATATATATTAGGACATATCACAAGCTACATGGTGTCCTCTCCACTCCCCCTTCAACAATTAATGACCATAAATTGTAAAAACCCAACAGAGTAGGGTTAGCTTACAAGATGAGCATTAGTCCAACTAGTAAGACACTAAGATCATAATGAGTATACACTTTACTTAACTAAATAATGTACCATACTTAAAACAGAAAGGTATGATATCACACCTTATTATTTCCATAGGCCATATCCATTGCTTCCAGAGATAAGGAGCAAAGTGCATTTATTAAATGATGCAATGACACATCATCAAGATACCTACAATGAAAATGAAGAGGTAAGACATTCTGATCTCAAATATAGAGCTAATAATAATATTTCTATCAATTTAAAAAACTGGCTCTTACTGTGAACTTTCAAACAATCTTGAAAGTATATTGGAAATCACTGGTAAATCTGTCATCACCGCTGTTGTTAGAACCTAAGAGAAGAATAAAATTAAATGTAACATGGGAACATACTGAGAAGCAAAACTGAGTAAGACTGACAAGAGCTTACTGTACTGGGTCCTTCTACAGCTCTCCCAGGTTTTAAGGCACCACCACTACTAGGCTTTAATCCCAGAATCCACACAAGATGCTGTAATATTAAAAAAAAAAAATCAAAATAAGAAATACATAAAATTATAAAAATTCTAGTAACTAAAATTGAAAATCAATATTAACTTCCAATAACTCAAATTAAAATCAGTAGCTTTCTAATAACTAAATTGTATATCAGTAATTAAACCCATATAAAATACTTATTACACCAAACAAAGGGAGTAAAACTTGGGCCATTAGGAGAAGCAGTCCATCACTTCATAATACCATATGAGACATGTCTTTTTTCCTTTCCAACTTTTTCTTTCTTCATACTCATTATATATTCCTTAGGCCTGACCAAAGCAACAACAGCCAGTACTTAGAGACAAAAACAACATTGACCACTGACCCAGAGACAACATACCTGTAGAGTTGCCAAGACAAGTTGCCATGATGTTCCAAGTACAGCCCCATGGCAGTGTGCCAAATTAAGTAAAGTCCTCATACACTGGATATTTTTGGAAGTTAGCTATATTAAGAAAGAATATATTTCCAAGAACTGTTATACATTCTTAAAAATTTAAAGCTTACAAAGCAGTATTATTGTATTCAAATATTTTTTAAAATAAAAAACAAAAATATTAAGAAAATAGGTTTGAATGGTTTTGTATAGAACAAATTGATCTGCTTCAAAGTTGTGTTATCATAGTTGGTTATGATAATGTCAACTGTATATTTGACTAGTTTCCTCCAAAGATGTCATCCGGCTAAAACAAAGTATACAACTGTAATGATAAATTTTGGAAAACACACCAAAGAAAAGGTATAAAGGGTTCTCTGGATAGTTAATTGGTAATCAAGAAAACAACAAGTATTTACCATTACTGTCCCTTGAGGCTGGCCTGCCAGCGGCTGACCCACTGCCACAACCTGCTGGTGAGATTCACTTGATGGACTTATCATCATAACACTTTGGCCCTGAATGGAGTAAGCTAGAACACAAAGAAAAGCTTAAATAATTAAAACACACTTTTCATGTTGCATTCAAAGTAATGTCTTATTTTAAATCTTCAATGTGATTAAACTAAGTTAAACTTGACACATATTTATTTACCTATTGTCTATATGCAAACATTTAAAACACTTGAGAAGTGCAAAAACCAGGAAAAGCTAAACAAATTTTAAGTAATTTTCTATTTAACTTTTTAAAATTATAAAACCTTATAGACTTCCTCATAAGCAAAACATAATTAGGACACACTAAGTATTTTAATGCATATTCCTGGCAAAAAATATCTAAAGTTAGAGATGAAAACTCAACATATTCAACTGAGTATCATATTGAAATGTATTTATATTACATGTAACAAACCTCTATTTGTTTACAAAGTATTCAACAAGGAAGAAATTTTGAATGCCAATTTAATCTAAGTAGTTGCAAACATTACTGTTCTACCAGTTCTGTTAAAAAAAAAAAAAAAACCACCATTACAACAGTGTGTTAGAGTTTACAAAAGACTTTGATTTATCTTCTTTTATCCTCACAGTTATTGTTTGAAATTGAGGCTCAGGGACACTACATTCTCACAGAGACCACAGAGTCAGTGAGTCAAACAAAGGCTTGAACTCAGAATTTCTAGAATCTCTTCTCTACACCATGTCATCCCACTAGATGAGCAGAATTTAGAGTATGCCCAAGTCTTACATTTGTTGGAAAGTGCGGCTGCCGTGGTGGTATTTAGTATAGTAAGAGCATAATGGGGAGGCAGGGAACCTTTGCATATTGCTGTTATAAAGGCATCTCTGGAAGTTACAAGGCCCAATCTTCCACAAAGAGCAGCCATAGTCAGTTCAGCTTTTAAAATATTTTCAGTGGCAGCTTCATCTGTGCTGAAAAGATAAAGTATTTATTTAATATGATTTATTTTTAATTATACTGCAAACATAATGTGTAATTAGATATTTAATGAAGTTTTAAGAAAATCTATATAAAAATATTGTCATATCACAGAACCCAAGAATGGACTAAGAGTTACCAAAGAGAAAGGGACGGGGGAGGATGGGCAGGAAGGGAGGGATAGGGGGGAAGGGAGGGGGAAAGAAAGGGGGCATTATGATTAGCATGTATAATGAGGGGGAGGCATGGGGAGGGCTGTACAACACAGAGAAGCCAAGTAGTGACTCTATAGCATCTTATTACGATGATGGACAGAGACTGTAATGGGGTTTGTGGGGGGGGACTTGGTGATGGTGGGGTGTCTACTAAACATAATGTTCCTCATGTAATTGTAGATTAATGATACCAAAAAAAAAAAAAAAAGGTTAGGTCTGGAAGCATCTGACAGGCAAAATAGACACCTTCTTGAGGAGCAAACTAAGATAAAATAAAATAAAAAATAAATTAAATTAAAATAAAATAAAATAAAATAATAAAATAAAAAAATATTGTCATAAATACACTTATGGAATTTTATTGAATCAACAATAATATCTGAAAATTTGAACTGGGTAAAAGCAACCAATATATGATACCTATGTCCATTACTGAAGAAAATAGTAACTCAAAGATTTAACTTAAGCAAGTATTTTAAAATCAGTAAATTCTGCCATTCTGAAGAAAAACACCAAAGAAACTGATAATATAATTTACATCATTGTAAAAGTAACAGTAAGAATTAAAATGAAAAAGGCATTGTGTAATTTTAGGATTGTATTTTCCATTAAAATAGTGACAATTCTGGTGGGTGGCAGAGCAAAGACAGAATAAGGGATGATGTGGCAGAAAAAGAATAATGTTTGACATGTATAAGAAAACTAATGTTAGAAATGATTTCTAGAACATATTTAAGTAAACCACTTGAATGTTTGTTTTCTTTAACTGCCACATGCAATATGAAAATTACAAAGACTTAATACCTGGCATCAAGAAGGAGTGAAAGAGCAGCAAGTAGACCACACCAGCAGGCATTCACCATTTCTTCCCAAACAGCTCTACTAACTTGGAGGAAAAACACATACAATACTTAATGATACTTACAGATGTCACAGAATATAACAATTTGTCAAAGTCTAAGGCCTCCCTAGTCATTTGATAATAAGTCAAATATTCCATCAGAAACTCAATTATTAAATACTAAGTTTCTAATATTTAAAATAGATCTGAATAAATAAAAATTTAAAAATCACACTATAGTTTCAGAATTAAAAAAGTCTTAGAACTAAGTTGCTATAAAATATCCGTGGTGAGATCTTTCTATATGATGACTGGTTATATAGAAAGTTAACTGACTGGTATCTTCTAAAAACAGTTATATATATAATATCAGTTTCTATTCTCTTTCCCTTCATTGTGCCAAACTTTTGGCCTGTGTGACCAGCTGGGAGTGAGGCAGGGTAACAGACTGACTCGGCTAGGAGACCGTTTACATGCATTGGGAATTGAGCAAATAATTGAGTAAAATGGGATCAAATTTCTCACTATTGGAAAAGAGAATTACAAATATGGAAAATAAAAAATAAGCCTTGTAGTACCAAGAATTGGAGAACTGGAGAAACTAGTGTAATCTTTTGGTATGTAATACTGATAGAGAAACAGGTATTTTTTAAATGTAGAAGTGTGTGTGTGTGTGTGTGTGTGTGTGTGTGTGGTACTCATGTGTTAGCTTCTAACTCCTATTTTACACTAAAAGGAAACAGGGCTCCTTGGAAAAATAACAAAAAATAACTGACCCCTGGGCTCGGCAAGAAAAATACATGATAAACTTGGAACATTTTGTTGTGTCAGACTGTAAGGTAATGTTCAGAAATGACAAAAGAACCTGGGGATATGTTATAAGGACACAGGGGCCATCTTGCAAGGAGTCCCATTGGCCATGTCAGAGACAATCTGAAAATCAAACCAACTAATGATAATCATGGATTACCTAGGGGCAACTGACAAAATTTGAATGATTCTGGGATTAAATAACATTGGGTTGGTGCTAAATTTCTGATAATGATTGTACTGTGGCTATGTAGGAAACCGTCCTTATTTTTAGAAAATACATATTGAAGTATTAAGGGATAATGGGGCATCAAGTGTGCAACTTATTCTCAAATAATTTAGAAAAAAGTATAGTGGCATATATAAATAGAATGATGATACAAATATGGAAGTGTTAACAATTTGGAAGTTGGGATGGAGGATATATAGGAACTATTATTTCTGCTTCTCTGTAAATTTCAAATTATTCAAAATAATGCATAATCACAATAATATACCTATTTCCTTATCCATTTGATCTGATGTTGACTGTGATTCTTGTTCTGATGACTGTGTTGGTGAAGAAGCTGCTTCAGTGGTAACTTGATATTCTGTTTCAACCTTTCCTAATTCTTCTTCAATCATACTAGTGATTCCACGCACAAGGTCTAGCAAACAATGGAATGCCACAGACATAGCATAACCTTCTGGTATATTTGGGGGTTCAACTTTGTCCAACATTTCTAGGCTGAAATTATGAAAAAATCAGAGCACTAATTAGAAGCCACAATGGTAAAAATATATATAACTATTTCCATAATTTGTAGTCTATAGAAATTAAGTGTAACAGAATAGCAAAAGTAAATTGACATTACTGTGTCTTTTATCTGGAAGAGGGATCACTTCCGTATTCTAAGAAACTGATTAGAAAATTAAGACCTGACCACTTCCATAACTAATTATTTAATTGATTTACTTCTTGCCTCTCCCACTAATTGTGCCAAAATTTTTATTAACTGTTTATATTAGAAAAATAATGACTTAAATATAAAATAGGATAAAACTAAACAGATCATAAAGCTTAAACTCTTAATTGAGTACTTTTAAAATAAGATGCTGTAAAATCAAATCAATCTTACAAAGAGGAAGATATTTTTGCACTGGGAAAAAGTATTACTGTGAGACATCCAGCTCCTCTATTATCTCTGATATAATCTGTTAACAGGGCAAGAATAATACTTATAGCATCAATATGTAAAGTTCAAATTTCAGAGCAATTTCTACCCCATAGTTAGAACAAGGCTTTTAGTTGGAAAGAGGACAAATCTTTTATCATAAGTAGTGGTAAATAGAGAGTTATGGTTTTAAACTGAAATCTATCAATTTGAAATTGAATCTTGACAAGCTGAAATCTGTCAAGATTAACTCAATGGAGAAACAATAATTCAATAAAAAAGTAGTGGGGCTAGAACAACTGGATATTCACATACAAAAGAATGATGTTGGGCCTCTACCTCATACTAGATACAAAACTTAACTCAAAATGAATAAATGGCCTGAATGTAAGAGCTAAAGAACTAAAAATTCTTAGAAGAAAACACAGACAAAAATCCTTACGACCTCAGATGTGGCAATGATCGGTTAGACATGATACTAAAAGCACAAGAAACAAAAGAAAAATAGTAAACTGGATTCATCAAAATTAAAAACCATTGCAATTCAAAGGGCACTACTAAGAAAATGAAAAGACAATCACAGAACGGGAGAAAATATTTGCAAATCACCTTATCTTACAAAGGACTAGATCCAAAATATGTAAGAACACTTACAACTAAATAATAAAAAGACAAATAACCCAATTAAAAAGGAGCAAAGGATCTGAACTGACATTCTCCAAAGATGATATATGTCAATAAGCACATGAATGAGATGCTCAATATCATCAGTATTTAGAGAAATGCTAAATGAAAAACAGTATGATACCACTTCACATCCATTCAGATGGCTAGAATCAAAAATGGACAATAACAAATATTGCTGAAGATGTGGAGAAATTTGAACACTCATACAATGTTGGTCAGAATGTAAAATGATGGGGTCCCTTGGGAAAACAGTTGGTCAGTTCTTCTAAAAGTCAAACATCAAACAACTTTATGACCCAGCAATTCCACTCTTAGGTATATATCCAAGAGAAATGAAAAGGTATGTCTAAGCAAAAACTTGTACAGCAATGCTCACAGCAGCATTATTCATAAAACCTAAAAAGTGGAAACATCTCAAAATCCCATCAATTGATGAAGATATAAACAAAATATTGTACATATTTATATATACATTTGAATGTTATTCAGTCATAAAAAGAAATGAAGCACTGATATACCCTACGATATAGACGAACCTCCAAAACATTATGCTAAGTGAAAGAAGTCTGAACAAAATATTTATTTATTGTATGATTACATGTATAATAAATATACAGAATAGGCAAACTGACAGAGACAAAAGGCAGATTGGTGGTTGCTAAGGGGTAAGGAAAGGGAGATTGGGGAATGAATGCTAATAGGTAAGGAGTTTCTTTCTGGAGTAATGAAAAAGTTCTGGAATTAGATGGTGGTTATTGCTAAATAACTTCTGAATATAATGAAACCATATATTGTACACCGACTTTATGGTATTCATCTCAAAAACAAAAAAGTCACCGAAGATTACAATAAGAGAAGTTAGTAAAAGTAATTTCCTACCTCAAATTCTACAAGTCCCTGAATCCTAATCAAGACTAGATAAGGTAGATGATTTATAAAGAAATACAAAGCTCACAGTGACTGTAATGGGGTATGTGGTGGGGACCTGATAATGGGGGGAATCTAGTAAACACAATGTTGCTCATGTAATTGTATATTAATGATACCACAATAAAAAAAAAAAAAAGAAATACAAAACTCAGAATAAACAATGAAAATACCTATATATCATTCATTGAGCACTTACTCTCAACCTGGGATGCTAAGGTTTTTTTAAATGTGTATCATCTCATTTAACTCCTCACAAAAACCCTAAAAGAAACAGATGATGAAACTGAGGACTAAGGTGACACAGTTATTAATCAGCAGTTTTTAACCCAAGTCTGACACTAAGGCTAACAATTTAACATGTGCCAACTCTGGGCATTTTAAAATGTAGGTAATCAAGAAAAATATATTTGTATTATTAAGAGATCCAGCCTCACATGGAAAGGTAATATTTATGGGTTTAATCTTTGCCAGGCTAATTAGCCTTGAGAGCCACATTCTAAGCCTATCAGTGATAAACACTTTGTTAGATATATCTCTGTTTCTTAAAGAACATATGATCTACTAGGAAAATGCATCTAAAACAACTAAGACAATCCTAAATATCAGAAATTCTAATTCCCAAATTCTGTATAATTCCAAAATTCTAGATTTTAAGCACTAGAATAGTTAAGAAAAAACAGGTAATTTATACTTACTTTATTTATATTGCAAACCTAAAACAAAGCCTACACTTTCATACCTCACTGTTTCAGTGCTTTTTACTAGATTTATGATATAAATTCCACTTTAAGATAAAATGTAACCCATTTATTTAAATATTTTAAATTTAAGGTCAAATTGTAAAACAAGACCAACTTTGAAGGGAGCCATAGTATAATAACTCAAAGAATATAATGTCACCAATACTTATGTTAAAACTACTTCTGTCTATACAGCACTTAAGTTTTCAAACTATTACATACTTAAGAAGTCAATAAAAGAATACACAACCAAGATTTATATGCATGCTTTCAAAGAAAATAGAAAAAAATCACTTTATTCTGAACTTTAAAATGAATGAAGGAATGAAAGATGCCAATTCAACAGGGAAGCTCCAATGTGAACATACTAACCCGCAAACAAAAGAGCACCCAATATTTTCTGGCCATTTATGACATCAGAAGTGAGTCATCTCAGAATGGATAGCACTAAGCAAAAAAACTGTATGTTCCTTAAAGATAAGAAAGTTATGATTAAGTGAAATTAAGTACTATACTCAAAATCATAGTATATAGTAGCAGAACTAGTTAAAATCCAGCTTCTCAATTGATAAGGACTAAACATTAATTGGCTTAAGACTTTACTGTATTAATAAAAAAGCAATTCCTACAATTTGGCCAGGTATTTACTCTCTTGTCAATTATTTTTCTTCCTCAAGCACACATCTTCACTATACCTTTAATTACATATTTATACAATCTTATTTCCTCAGAAGATCATTTCTGTCTCCATCTTCATCTTGGTCACACTATATCTCTTGAACTTGCTTTTTCTTCAAAGAATTAACTACTACACAAAGGTGATATTGTATTTTTTTGTTGTTCTTATTTACTAACTCACTCACTCAACTGTAACCTCCATGAAGGCAGCAATTTTGTTCTTTGTTAAGGTTTTTTTCTATTTATAAAATTAGGTGGGAAAGTAAATGAGATTATATGCTCCTTCAGTGCTAGGAACCTGATTCTTTTCCAACATTGAGTCACTAGCCTTAGCAGCAAGGAAAAGCCTCTGTTAGACTAGGTAACTTAAATATCTACTAAATGACTAAAAACAACAATGAATTTCCATTAACTACTTTAGTCCCCTATGACTCTATACTTCTCTGTTTTAGGCAAAATAAAGTTGCACAGCAAAGTATCATTATGATGATACACACTGAAGAGTGACATATCATATAAATATCATTTAAACTTGTCAAAAATTCTGCTTCACACTTTGAGTCCTGATTTACTGTCACCGGAATAGTGTTTTAATTATACATACCAATTATTCAAGACATACTAGCTAACGGCCTCACAGTAAGTATAGTAATGTTAAACCTGTACAGTACTGACTGATTTTTCTTAAGTCTTAGTGGAGTGTGCTGCAGGGATAAAGCAATTAATACACTGCTAAATATGTATTTGTTAAATTTACATGGCTAATGACAATTTAAAAAGAATCCATTAAATACTTTTAATTAAATTAAAAGTTCCATGTGTTAAACCCTAACAATATGATTGCTAAACACTTAAAATAACTCTTCTCACTATAGAATCCTGAAAGGCAGGTATCTCACTACTCCCATTTTATAGGTAAGGAAACTGAGATTTGAACAAGGTTAACTAATTTTCTGAAGATAACTCAGTTTGTATTAGAAGACCTAAGTCCAAAGGGTCTGAAATCAAGCCATTACTTAAATCAAAAAGCCATACAGAACACTGGAAAAGTCCTCAGGTAAAGAAATCACATTTTGTTTTATAATGCTGTTAACAGTCTACAAAAAGTACAAAAGAAAACAGACAAAATCCAGTCCTAGATAAAAATTCTCAAAATAAAACAAAAGAAAGTTAGTTCTAAAATATATTAGAAATAGCCTAAAATTTTTAAAATAACACAGACAGAAACATTTTAGGATAAAATATCATCCCCAACAATATCATTCCTTATAAAATAATGCCACTACTTACTAGGTGGCTTTAGCACTGCCTTGTACTGTTATAGTCAGAATAGGTATCCAAGTTCCTCTATATTCAAATGCTGGCAGCAAAGTAACACCTCCACCAATCCCCAACATTCCTGAGTTAGCTGGTGCTGAGACCGGGCCACCTGAGTTACTGCTTCCTATTAGGTAAGGGGAAGAAAGTAAAGATAAAAATTTACTACTTAATTACAAACGAATATTCAAACATGAGGTCAATTCAAAAAAATATTGTGCTACAAGAATGGATATTGAACAACTGAAATTTATCAGTCCTATTTTGGCTCTTAGTCTCTTTGTTCCCCCAAAACACTACTTCCTTCTTTATTTAAAAGTTACTACTAAGTAAAAATAGTGACAAACTTTGTAATATACCTTTTGTTAGACCACTTTTCATCAGAGGGGGCAATAAAGAACAGGAAGACCACTAATCAGAGTAAAAAGTGGAAAAGAAAGAAGGTAAAGGGAAGCAAGAAGCCATGTATTGATTTCCAAACAAGCTAAAGTCGAGTTCACTCGTTTTGTTAAAGACTAGTAGCACTTTTAAGAGAGGCATCAAATGAAATCTTTTCAAATGATGATAAGCAGCTAAACTTTTGTTCATATGCAATTAAAGAACTGAAAATGTATCAAAAAAGAAAACATTCTGGAAAGAAAGAAATAGTTGCCACAGTGAGATCATTTATGTCTAAGTCTTTACTATCAATACATTTAGGTAATTCCAATTTCTCTAGTGACAGGATGTCTATAAAACTGCACCTCAGAATAGTAAATACTGTAAATCATGGTAGAATATAAAAAATAAAATACAAATAAGTCTTTACCAGCTTGGTTTGCTGCAGCAGGAGTTCCAGTAGGAGGGACAAGGAACAATGACTGGATGAGAGACCCCAGTGCGTTCACAATGTCACGGAAAACCTTGGTAGAGTGCTGTTTCATGTCGTAGGACTGACAAAAGGACCTGTAAAAGAGTTTTAAATGTTTCTGGGGAAAATATTTGAATATATTATAATTGTAAAGCATTTTTTTAATATTATTAACATTGATAAATCTGTCTGAATGCTATACTTAAACTTCATCATACCTGATTGACTTTACTAATTTAGTTCAAAAGTTCAGACTGTGGTCTATGTTCTAATGTTTATCTTGGCCTTATTAACATTGGATTGATGGCAATCACTAATCACACTTTTTGCCCACCTCCCAGTTGTTTTTTACAACCAAGCACCTAGCCCTCCACATATATGTAATACACAATTTTTTTTGTTTAGAAATCACTAATACTTGGGAATAAACACTTAAACTCTTCCTCTAGCACAAACATCAACCTATCCATTTAACAAAATATTGCTGAGGTTTTACCTTAACAGCTGAGGCTGCACACAGAGTCGGTGTATTGATTCTACTGCAACAGCTCGTAGCCACTGTGGTTTATCTGCATCCAAAAATTTCACCAGAAGTGACAGAAATATCTCACATTCAGTAACCTAAAAAGTGTAAAATTTTTATAATACTTCTTTAAATCTAAGATATGAATTATAAGTTGCATTATTGTTCTTAACTTGGTGCTATAGACAAACAAGTAAAATATTTTAATTTTAAAAAAGTAAAAAGTAAATATTCTTAATGGTGAGTGGAAAAAAAGGAGAAGGGAAAAGCAGTTATACATGAAAAGCTAACAGTAAAAATAATCAGTGTCTCTCTAAACATATCCCTGAAAATTCACTCCAGTGATTTGCTAACATAGTGAATCTTTTATCCTTATTCTTTAGAAAGCACCATCATGCCATCCTCATTCCTGGCATTTATCATGTAAATCGCTGACAGGATATATGCTCTGTCCTTCAGTACTACCACAACACTTTCTCCATATGTTCTGCTGCTGCTTAAGAAACAAAGAAGCACCAAAGGATGTTTATTACATATTTCCTAGTAGGAAAACAAGAAGCAATCTGTAGCAGCTGACAAGTAGATATATTACAAGTCCTGGTCCATACTTCTGCTTCATTAAGTATTAGTTATCATTACTGTTGTATTAATCACTTCTGCAAGCTCTTTGTAAATAATAATGTTTAAAGCACATTCTTGACATTAAATATCGGATGACTAATTGAATGAACAAACAAAAAGTAACCACTTTGTTCCAAGGTTAATGGACTGCTTCTGTTAAAAGTTAGTCCAGGGCACAGCAGTCCCCTTATTCTGGGAGGGAAGAGTAAAATAAACCTGACATTGTGCCGACTAGACCAAACTGCATTGTCCTTCTGCATCAATGCAGCAGGTAATTGGACATTTTAGCTACAGGTGCCCCCAAAATCAATGAGCACAATATGGAGAGAAGAATTTCAGGAATTCAGAAGCCCTCAGGATTTTAGCCCCAAGTCTTAGCAGCTGCTATTTCTAATGACTTTCAGTGTCTTTAAGTTGGATGGTTAAAGGTAGGACATAATCATGAGGATAAAGCAGGAGGAAATAACTTGTAAGAACTTTATCCTTAGACTGCTACGACTTAGGAAGGCATTAGGCAGAGGTTGATCTTCAACAAGATAAGAGTTGAAAAGCACTACATCAGAAACCAGATGGCTCATCTGCTTTATCACCAACTCTTATGGGTGACAAGCTGGGTAAACTTCTTATAAATAAAGGAAAAGTGCCCACACCTTCCTGAGACATCAAAGGAATAAAATGTAAGAATACAAACATCCCCTAAACATGATAAAGTGCCATGCATATACAGAGCACATTCTTTTTTCCAAACAAAAAGACCCCTTTTTAAAAAGTAAAAAACTAAAAAATAAAGTATCATGCTAGTGATCCACTGGGCAACAGCTGAATCTATTGACGAGTTTTAACACTGGTAGGTCCTCCAAGTGTGCGCTATCTGCTTTAGCGTAACAGTGAAATATAAACATGGTGGTAGAATTGAAAGCTCATCAGCTAGGTTTTGAGGCCAGAAAAAAGGTTCTCAAAAACATCACATATGTCACATACCACAGCCAACAGAATTACTAATGTTATACATCTTGCCTTGCAGAGTGTATCATTTCCTCACTGTTGGGGTACAAAGCAAACCATCACCTTATTTACACTGCTGCTACTAAGGTCTTGCAATGTGGGTAGAAGAGAGCCTCTCTCTTGAGATCTGGAACTTTGCTGCCCTCCCTCCCTGATCAAGTGTGAAAGTCGGGTCAGAGAACTAATGTTAAGGACACTGAATTGTTCCCCATGGCATCAACGGAGGATGCCTGCTATGAATCTGTGAAGTATTGTCCGTAAGAGGTTGCACTGACAGGGAAACAGATGTTAAGATTATTGTCTATGGCTAAGCCCAATTCTTGAGGGACAAAGACACTTCATAAACTCCATTACAGGAGCATGAAGTGTAATGAATGTTTCTGAATTGTTATTGTCTTTTGGAGCCAAAATCATCCTGGTGGAAATTCTAATCACAGTATCACATGGATATTTAATAAGGAATCATGTATATAAGATAATTGTTGGCTGAGGAGGCAATGAAGAAAGTCTGGAAGACTATTTCAATGCAAGAGTCTATTTCTCAGGGACAGGTTAAAGTTAACAACCCTAAAAAGCTAATGGATCTGTTAGTGGTAAGATCCTTTGTTGGAGAAATGTATGTGAAGAAGTAGAAAATTAGGTGGACAGGTCAATTCAGCCCCATTCATTCCCCCTTAAAAGCAGTAAGTCAAAGGCGGAAGAAAGAGATGCTAGCCACTTATAATTAAGTTTCCTTGAGGATAACTTCCTAAAAAAGAGTATCTGGGCACAAAGTATATGGGATTCAGAGAGCAGAGAAACACCTAGCTCAGATGATGGATAGGGGAAAGAATATCGTATACTAGCTATATTATATCTCCACCTGAGTGACTGAGACATTCTAATTTCTTCTAATCACTTTAGATACATTAATAGAACCTTTAAGATTAGGTACCCTCACCCCTGAGCTACTTAATAGAACAAGATATATTGGTAAATACTGAGAGAGAACATACAGTGGCTCCCAAAGTAGGGTCCCTGGGCCCCCTGGGGTTCCTGAGACCATTTCGGAAGGTCTGTGGATCACAATTACATTAATAGTAGTAGTAAGATATTACCATTTTCAAAGTATTGACATTTGTATTGATGATAAAAAGGCAATGGTAGGTAAAACTGCTGGTGTTTTAGCAAGAATCAAGGCAGAAACACCTAACCATACTAGTGTCACTGTATTCTTCACCATACACGACATTTTTTTCAAAGGGATGTTTCACTTAAGAACCACAATAAACAAAAATAAACACAAAAAAAGGAAAATACAAATAATTGATTTTATTAAATCTGACCCATAAGTGCACATCTTTTTAATTTTCAGAAGCACTTTTACCGTGTACTGGAGTATGATGGCAGTCTAGTGGAAAAGCACAGTTGGGACCTGACCTAGTTGCCTTTTTCCCCTGTGAACAGCACTTTTAAAAGAGCAAAGGGCAAAGTATGACTTAGACTTGTGCATACTGCAGACATTTTCTCAAAAATGAAGAAGGTAAGCCTTTCAGTTTAGGGGAAACAAGAGACAGTATTTGTTGCCAATGATGAGAATCCAGCTTTCAAACAAAAATTATAATTTTGAAAACCTTACATCTACCACTGTGACTTTGACAGCCTAAGAACAGAAAACAGATAAACAGCTGGTGATACTAGCATAGGTGATTGTTGATACTGCGTAAAGTGCTAACATTTGGAATATCTGTTCAACTGAAATGTGTGGTATTACAAAATCATGCATGAGTAAAACACACAATCAAAGCCTAAGATGAGTCAATAAATTTTAATATAACTAAGTATGAGAAATGTCATTATAGTTTCAGATTCTATACCTTTAAGAAAGTGTTACTGGTCCAGTTTGGTATAGTATCAAAGAAGAATATCCACTATACCTGAAAAGGTCATTCATATAATTCTGCCTTTTCCAACTACATATCTTTGTGAGGCCAGGTATCCTTCATATGCTTCAACCAAAACAACATATCACAGTAGAATGAAAATATAAGCTAAGGGAATCCAGCTGTCTTCTATTCAGACAAACATTGAAGAGATTTGCAAAAAACGTAAAACTCTTTTTCCCTTTGGAAAAGAAAGACATTTTTCATAATAGTAAGTTTTTATGTTAATATGTAATGGGTTTAGTATCATCTCAGACTTAATTTTTAATACAGTAAATAATGATAGAAATGAAAGAAAACAAAAATGAGAAACATTCCACGTCAATTACATACCTCACAGCACAAGTACCATATCTCTAATTTTTGCCCTTGCAGAAACTGGAGAATGTCTGAACTTTCCCATGTAACAAATTATCACACTGAGAAATTAACTTCTTATATACATCTGAAGAACCCATCTTTGCAAACACAGTCCTATAGCTGGCCTCAATGGGAAGGAAAGTTTTACCAGTTAGTCATCATCCTCACTTAGTGAAGTACACAGAAGGAGGCCTTTCTCTACCTTCAGGCAGCAACATTCAATCTTTTCTGTAGCTGGCTACATTGTGTTATCTTAACACTTTATCCCCCCAAAATGAAACAGACTAAAGCCAAAATATGGTAAAAGGTATAGGAGCACTCACAAACACATGGAGGCTTAACAACATGCTCCTAAATAATAAATGGATCAATGACCAAATTAAAAAAAGAGATCAAGCAATATAAGGAGACAAATGACAATGACAGCATAAAGCCCCAACTTCTGTGGGACGCAGCGAAGGCAGTTCTAAGTGGAAAATATATAGCAATCAAGGCCTATTTAAAGAAGGAAGAACTAACCCAAATGAATAGTCTAAAGTCACAATTATTGAAACTGGAAAAAGAACAAATGAGGCCCAAAGTCGGCAGAAAGAGGGACATAATAAAGATCAGAGACGAAATAAATAAAATTGAGAATAACAAAACAATATAAAAAAAATCAATGAAACCAAGAGCTGGTTCTTTGAAAAAATAAACAAAGTAGATAAGCCCCTAGCCAGACTTATTAAGAGAAAAAGAGAATCTACACACATCAACAGAATCAGAAACGAGAAAGGAAAAATCACCACGGACCACACAGAAATACAGAAAATTATTAGAGAATACTATGAAAATCTATATGCTAACAAGCTGGAAAACCTGGAAGAAATGGACAACTTCCTAGAAAAATACAACCTTCCAAGACTGACCAAGGAAGAAACAGAAAATCTAAACAGACCAGTTAACAGCAAAGAAATTGAATCGGTAATCAAAAAACTACCCAAGAACAAAAACCCCTGGGCCAGATGGATTCACCACTGAATTTTATCAGACCTATAGAGAAAATATAATATCCATTCTCCTTAAAGTTTTCCAAAAAAATAGAAGAGGAGGGAATACTTCCAGACTCATTCTATGAAGACAGCATCACTCTAATACCAAAACCAGGCAAAGACCCCACCATAAAGAAAATTACAGACCAATATCCCTGATGAACATAGATGCAAAAATACTCAACAAAACATTAGCAAACCAAATTCAAAAATACATCAAGAAGATCATACACCATGATCAAGTGGGATTCATCTCAGGGATGTAAGGATGGTACAACATTTGAAAATCCATCAACATCATCCACAACATCAACAAAAGGACAAAAACCACATGATCATCTCCACAGAACCTAAAAAAGCATTCAACAAAATTCAACATCCATTCATGATAAAAACTCTCAACAAAATGGGTATAGAGGGCGAGTACCTCAACATAATAAAGGCCATATATGATAAACCCACAGCCAACATCATACTTAACAGCGAGAAGCTGAAAGCTTTTCCTCTAAGATCAGGAACAAAACAGGATGCCCACTCTTCCCACTGTTATTTAACATAGTACTGGAGGTCCAAGCCACAACAATCAGTCAAAACAAAGAAATACAAGGAATCCAGATTGGTAAAGAAGAAGTCAAACTGTCACTATTTGCAGATGACATGATATTCTACATAAAAAAACCCTAAAGACTCCACTCCAAAACTACTAGAATATTCGAATTCAGCAAAGATGCAGGATACAAAATTAATACACAGAAATCTGTTGCCTTCCTATACACTGACGATGAACAGAAAGAGAAATCAGGAAAACAATTCTATTCACAATTGCAGCAAAAAGAATAAAATATCTAGGAATAAACCTAACCAAGGAAGTGAAAGACCTATACCCTGAAAACTACAAGACACTCTTAAGAGAAATTAAAGAGGACACTAATAAATGGAAATTCATCCCATGCTCTTGGCTAGGAAGAATTAATATTGTCAAAATGGCTATCCTCTCTAAAGCAATCTACAGATTCAATGCAATGTCTATTAAAATAACATTCTTCAACGAACTGGAACAAATAGCTTTAAAACTCATATGGAACCATAAAAGACCCCGAATAGCTAAAGCAATCCTGAGAAGGAAGAATAAAGCTGGGGGCATCTCACGTCCCCCCTTCAAGCTCTAGTACAAAGCCACAGTAATCAAGACAATTTGGTACTGGCACAAGAACAGAGCCACAGACCAGTGGAACAGAATAGAGAGTCCAGATATTAACCCAAACATATATGGTCAATTAATATATGATAAAGGAGCCATGGATATATAATGGGGAAATGACAGCCTCTTCAACAGCTGGTGTTGGCAAAACTGGACAGCTACATGTAAGAGAATGAAACTGGATCATTGTCTAACCCCATACACAAAAGTAAATTCGAAATGGATCAAAGACCTGAATATAAGCCATGAAACCATAAAACTCTTAGGAAAAAACATAGGCAAAAATCTTTTGGACATAAACATGAGCAACTTCTTCATGAACATATCTTCCCAAGCAAGGGAAACAAAAGCAAAAATGAACAAGTGGGACTACATCAAACTGAAAAGCTTCTGTACAGCAAAGAACACCACCAATAGAACAAAAAGGCATCCTACAATATGGGAGAATATATTCATAAATGACAGATCCGAGAAAGGGTTCACATCCAAAATATATAAAGAGCTCACACACCTCAACAAACAAAAAGCAAATAATCCAATCAAAAAATGGTCAGAGGAAGTGAACAGTTCTCAAAGAAGAAATCCAGATGGCCAGCAGATACATGAAAAGATGCTCCACATCACTAGTCATCAGAGAAATGCAAATTAAAGCCACAATGAGATATCATCTCACAGCAGTAAGGATCACCACCATCCAAAAGACAAACAACAACAAATGTTGGCAAGGATGTGGAGAAAGGGGAACCCTCCTACACTGCTGGTGGAAATGTAAATTACTTCAACCATTGTGGAAAGCAGTATGGAGATTCCTGAAAAAACTCAAAATAGAAATACCATTTGACCCAGGAATTCCACTCCTAGGAATTTACCCTAAGAAGGCAGCAGCCCAGTTTGAAAAAGGCATATGCACCCCTATGTTTATCACAGCACTATTTACAATAGCCAAGAAATGGAAGCAACCTAAGTGTCCATCAGTAGATGAATGGATAAAGAAAATGTGGTACATATATACAACAGAATATTATTCAGCCATAAGAAGAAAACAAATCCTACCATTTGCAACAACATGGATGGAGCTAGAGGGTATTATGCTCAGTGAAATAAGCCAGGTGGAGAAAGACAAGTATCAAATGATTTCACTCATCTGTGGAATATAAGAACAAAGAAAAAACTGAAGGAGCAAAACACCAGCGACTCACAGGACCCAAGAATGGACTAACAGTTACCAAAGGGAAAGGGACTGGGGAGGATGGGTGGGAAGGGAGGGACAAGGGGGTGGGGGGAAGAAAGGGGGCATTACGATTAGCATGCATAATGTGTGTTTGTGGGGCACGGGAAGGCTGTACAGCACGGACTGGACAGGTAGTGATTCTACGGCATCTTACTATGCTGATGAACAGTGACTGCAATGGGGTGGGGGGAGGAACTTGGTGATGGAGGAGTCTAGTAAACATAATGTTCCTCATGTAAAGTTGTAGATTAATGATACCAAAATTTAAAAAAATACATCAAAAGAAAAGAAAAAGGTATAGGAGCAGTACAAGAAACCTGGCACTGGCAGCCTTGGAGAGAAAAAGAAATGGGAACTAAGAAAGCAACGATACAGTAAAATACAGTGAGATTAAGAGAGGGGGTTGGGGTCTAAAAGAAACCGTTAACGTCCCAGCTCTGCATCTAATAAATTCAGTAAAATTATATAAATACCCTGAGCCTCACTGTTCTAGATGTAACGTAGAAATCTGAATGCTCGGTTTACTGGGTTGTAGTAAAGTCTAAATGAATTAATATATGTAAAGCATCTTGTATAATGTCTAGAATACATGCACTCAGTAACAGCAATCTCAAGCAAAATTGAAATTACTGAGGAATAAGGTATCTGTGAAAAAGTCATTGGAGAAACTGCTACATAGCAGAACTGGTGGACAGAGGCCAAGTGTCTTAGTCTGCTCAGGCATTATAACCTAATACCATAGACTGGGTAGCTTAAATAACAGACATTTATTTGTCACAGTTCTGGAGCCTGGAAGTCTGAGATCAAGGGTGCCAATAAGGCTGGGTTCTGGAGCAAACAATCTTGCTTGCAGATGGCAGCCTTATCATTGTGTTCTCACATGGCATAAAAAACAAGTGAGCTCTCTAGGATCTTTTCTTACAAGGTCACTAATCCCATCATGAGGTCCTACACTCATGACCTCATCTAAACCTAATTAACCCCCCAAATTCCATGTCCAAATACCATCACACTTGGGGGTTAGGTCTTAAAAATAATAATTTTGTAGGGGCACAATTCAGCACCAAGTTTTGTAAAAATAAAAGATAACTACGTTGGTAATTCTTGCTTTGGAAACAGGAACAAAATGTGAATTCAGCATTTGTTATGATGAAAATAAGTATGTTGCATTGTTGTGAGAACAGAGAAAAGACCTGGTTCTCCATCTGACTAGTGGATATGAAAAGGAAAAGGAGGAATGTCTTCTCTTCCTATAGCTTTATCTTGACTCAGTATAGTTAAACCAGCATTTTAGAGAGAGAAGCAGCAGCCATCCCAAGACAACGCTGATCATTTTTAGAGATGAAGTAGGAAATTGATATATATTTGGCCTAGTCACAGGTAATGAACTCTCTCAGCTTTTGTTTATCTGGAAAAGTCTTAATTTCTCCTCTATTACTGAAGGTAGATTTTATTGGATATAGTATTCTTGGTTGGCAGTTTTTTTCTTTCAGTACTTTGAATCTATCATTCCACTCCCTTCCAGCCTGTAGGCTTTCTGCTGAGAAGCCTGCTGACAATCTTAGGAGATCTTATGACAATCTCATGACAGCTCCCTTGCATATGACAAGTTGCTCTTATTTTGCTGTTTTAAACATTTCCTTTAGCTGTGACTTTTGACAGCTTCATTACAATGTGTCTTGGTGAAGGTCTCTTTAGATTAATCTAGTTGGAATTCTTTGAGCTTCATGAATTTATATATTAATTTCCTTCTTCAAATTTGGGAAGTTTTCAGCCATAACCTCTTTCATAGGCTCTCTGCTCCTTTCTCTGAGATTCCCACAATAAATTATGAAATAGTAATAAGTATATATATATTAGTCTCTACCTCTGGTTCTTGACACAGAGCTCCTAAAACCCTTGTAAACAGGGATGCTAGAGTATCTACTGTTCTAATATTTGGTCTTTGACCCCAGTTCCTAATATAGTTCTCCTAAAATTCTTGTGATTTCCTGAATGACAGAAGCATGTCTGACACAAGAGATCCTAAATCCCTTGGAATTTCCTGGGTGATAGTAACATCTTTTTGTTCTAATGCTGCAACCCTTGGTGGACTACAAGATATTGGCTGGATATCAGAAAAACCAAGCCATGATTAGAAGCTTGGTATTTTTCAGCCCCAACCCCCCATTCTTTGGAGAAGAAAGAGAGGTAAAAACTGAGTTAATATTCAATCATGCCTATATGATGAAATCACCATAAAAATCCCAATAGCATGGAGTTCAGAGAGCTTCCAGTTGGTAAACAGATCTATATGCCAAGAGGATGGCATACCCTAACCTTACAAGGAAAGAAGCTCCTGCTCTCAGGACCCTTCCAGGCCTCACCTTATGTATCTCTTCACTTGCGTGTTCACTGATATCCTTTAAAATAGCCTTTGTAATAAATTTGGTCTGTGTTAACTTTAGTTAGTGTCAGAACTGAATTGAAATGTAGGGCACCAGCTGTCAGAGAATTGGTCAGTGTGGAAAAAAATCCACACATTTGGTGTCACAAGTACTGTAAATGTGGGAGTACCATGTAGTGATCTTTCCTCAGTATGTTACATGGTCTGCTGGATGGTGTACCTTAAGTACCTTAGGGGCTCTTCATTCTTCTTTTCTTTTTGTTCCTCTAAATTAGTACTTTCAATGACATGATTTTTAGTTGTCTGTGTTCTCATTTAGCTCATTGAGCAGCTATATAATGGTTATTGTGCAATTTTATCAGGTAACTCATTGATTTTTTATTTTCCAATCAACTTTTAGATTTATTTTATTCCTTTGACGAAGCTATGTTTCCCTGTTTCTTTGTATGTTTTGTTGTTTTTTGTTGAAATTTGGGCATTTGAAAAAAAAGCCAATTATTTCTGTCTTTATGAACTGGCTTTGTACATGGGAAGATCTTCACCAGTTAACCCAGCTAGAGTTTTTGGGGTCCTCTAAAATCTTTTCTGTCAACGTATCTTCTCTGTATGTGTAATTTCCCAGCTGAAGAGGCTTGCCTGTTTCTATTTAGGAACTCCCGTGGTGTCTGTCTGCAATATTGCAGTCACTCTGGTGCTACAGCAAGTCATGGTATTGGTGCTCCCCTTGGTGTCTGTCTGTGGTCCTGTAACCTCTGGTGGTATAGCAAGCCAGAGCTTGCCTTTGTTCTTAGTAGGTCCCCAGGCATCCAAGTGTGTCTCTGCCTTTCCTGTCAATCCTCCAAGAATCAGGTGAGACAGAAACCAGTTGAGTTACCCAAAAAGTCAGAATGTTGTATGCACATTTCACTTCTCTCCCCTGAGGAAACCATAAATTGGTAGATTTATCCCAATTAAGTTATGCTGCAGTGTGTAGAGAGTGGGATGAGTAATGGAGGTAACTGTAACAGGTTCCCCACACAGTTTAATGAACCTCTTCTTGGCCTTGCACTTGCCTGGGGTGCCATAATCTCTCAACTGGTTTCTGAAGTTGCCACAAACATAATCTGGTCTCTATATTATTAAATTGTTATCTCTTTGGGAGATGGAGGGTGTGGAGCTTCCTATTCCAACATCTTGCTGATGTCATTCTGATTTACTTTTTTTAAAAACTTTATGAAATGAAATAGACTATAAATAAATTCAGAAAATGTAACAGCTGATGGGTAAAAGCTTTCCATCTTTGGAAAAACTAAGCTACTTTTATTCTCAGCAAATACCAAATGATCTCAAAACTTCTTAAAGTTAATCAATGCAAAGACTCACAAAGGTTCCCTCCAATTCAACTGCATATAATTAGACAACAAAGTCTTATTTTTTTAATTAAGTATAACTGTGAGAAATTATATAAAATACCTTATATGTTGCAAGGAACTCTTACTGTAATTTTAAAAAAATTAATCCTTACAGTGAAAGATGGGGCTATGAACTAAAGTAAGTTGAAAAACTATGTATCTAAAGGTTCATTTATATTTTGTTAGTTTTGTTAGAACAGAAAGTCAAATCCAGTAACTATGAGCATACCAAAAAACTCTTAAACCTTTGGCACCAAACCTTGATAACTTATAGTGTCCCTAAATAAGCAATACAAACTGAAATGATTTGATTACCTACAGCTACTTCTAAACCATGCAGTAAATACATCAAAGTGCATTACAGATATATTTTATGTGACCAGAAATAACTAATGCTTATAAAGATTATTTCTGATACATTTTGCATAAACTGATTTGGAATATGAAAAGAAAATCTATGACATGTGTATCTAAATATTAAAAAAACTTTATTTTAAAAAGCTGTCAACAAAATTTAGCATAAAGTAAACTATCCATTAGTTTGTGAGGTTGTTGGGTTTTTTTCTTGTGTGTGTGTGAGACTTATAAACAACAAATGTTTATTTCTCTGGTTATTTCTAATACCTAGAACACATCCCATAAAAGGTGATCAATACTGCTCACAGCAGGTGATCAATAACCAATTATTTTTGTTAATTAAAATTAAGGTATAAATCCTTAAAAATTGTACAATACTGAATTTCTCAAAATAAACTAAAAAGAAATATAATACACCATTTTCTCTTTAAATTATTATTATTCCACTGATACGAATTATAATTAGAAATATCACAACATATTCTGCATCCATAAATTTATGCCAAATAGATAAAATATTGACCTGGAATTCAAAATCAATTCATTTCTAATCCTAGAGTTCACCAAATTTTTTACTTCTTTGCTTTAATCTGTGAAAACACACAGAATAGTATAAATAAAAGCAGAATAAACTGAATATACTCTAATTTTAATTATCTTTCAACTGACATAGATAATTAGTCTAAGAACCCAAATTCCCAAGCCACAAATCCTACTCTGCCTTCAGACAACAGGTCATGACTCTCCTTGACATACCTTAAAAATACAATACAAAACATAAGCAAGATTCAAGAAAGGATAAAATGAACCTTTAGAGTACCTAGAAGAATACCTGTTAAGTACTCAAAAAAAAATTCTACTGAACTGAAATGAAAAGGCTAAATACACTATAATAAATCATAATCTAAAGAGAACTCTGTATGCAATTACACACACAAACATGCATAAAAATTAGCACTTACCAAAAGACTGTAAAACTGCTTAATCAAAACAGATACTACTCTCAGCAAACGCATGCAGATAGGAAAATACGGTTTTTCAACTGGTGCAGGAGAAGATGAAGAGCCAGAACCTTGTCTGAACTTTATATTTGGAGAAAAGAGCTTTATCACGAGAGGACATACTCTTTCTTTTAGGAGGAAACTAAACTCTTGGTGCTATTTGCAAAGATAAAAAAAAAGAAGAAAAGAAGAATTAACTTATTTTGTACTTAATGCTTTTAAAACACAGCCGCATTAGTAATATAACTTCTAAATAATCGATATGAATAATTTAGCTTTATTAAGCTTATATAACTATACTACAATTTACACATTCTGAAATTAGTACTGTTCTTTGACAATGTTAAGATCGAAATAGGCATCAGTATTTCAAGAACTTTTAAATAGAATCTGAATTAAAAAGGAACATTAAATGGTTTTAGAATTAAGTGATGCTTATTACCAGGAATTTTAATTTTAGTAGGACACTAGCAATTAAAAACATAAACAGAAGAAAACAGATTACACAAATTCAAATAGCTAAAGCATTTAAAATAGTGAGAGAAAACTTGATTAATAAAAAATCGTAATTTACATAATTCACTGATTTTATTTTGCAAAGATAACAATTTGATGTAAAAACACCATAGCAAACCAGTGTAATTATTTTAAAGCCTGGACAATCTTGCAGAGAATTTTCTTAAATTTTACTTATACTCATGGTATATTATGCAGAAAACCTTCATTAACCTGTTAATTCCCTAATACTATATTAGCCAAAAGTAGTCCCGTTTTACTGACAATATAAGACCCAGTATACATTTAATGTCTAACCTCAGATATGTATCAGTTTTTTAATCATCCAAATACTACTGAGGCTGAGAACAAAGAAAGAATCATAAAAATCATCCAAACTATTCCTTTATCTTGCAGAAAGGGAAAAAAAGGGCACAGAGCAGTTTATTTACCCAGAATATAATTTTTTAAATGTATCTATTAAAAAAACAGATTCATTAGAGAAAAAAAAAAAAAAGAGAAAATAGAGGTAATTATAAAGATAAAAATAAAAGCTTTGCCTAATCTCAACCCCTGCAGATAAACTTGTCAGTCATTGTTAAGTTCTGAATGTATATCCTTCTGGACTTTTATATGCATCTTAACAGTTTTTAATTCCATCTCCCAAAAATGGGATCTTAAGAGTTAAGTGATTTGAAATTAATTTGAGCCCTTATATCTACAGTTAGTTTCCTTGACTGCCAAAATGAAGAGCACAGTTAGGTAATACTTTTACCAAATAAATTTGTGTATTGGTTAATTTATAATTATTACAGACAACTCTTTCAGGTTTATCTACTCAGTGTTCTCTGTTACTACTCAACTGACTACAATAGGATTTCCTCCACAGCCAAACTCCACTCAAACTATTCTTATTTATAGTCACCACCATCTGTGTGGCAAAGTAAATAAACATTACCTTCTCAGTCTTCATCTTACCAGATCTCTTTGAAACACTTGATACAACTGATTGTGTGGTTCATCTCACAGCTTTCTTTGCTTTTGTCTTTTATTATAGCACACTCCCTCAGATTTGTTCCTACCTTTCTGGCCTTAAGCTCTCAGTCTCTCTTCTATGCTCCTCCTTTCATGGCCAACCATTAATGTTGAGCTCCAGAGTACCAGGCCCTTGTTTTCCAGGCTACACTATCACCACAGGTGATTTCATTCACTCCCATATCTTCAATTAGCACCTGTATGCCAGCAATGTTTAAATTTATAACTTTAGCCCAGAATATTACTCCTGAGCTCACAATGTATAAATTCAACTGACATTTTGTGTGTACTTAGATACCCCAAAGTAAGTATGCTCAAAACTAAATAATCTGTCCTTTGTAAAAGTCTACCCACATAATATTTCATCTTCGTTGGCAGTTCCCTGCTCAAGTGAGAAAGCTAGAAGTCATCTTTGATCAAAAAAAGTACAGTAAGTTATATGATTTGATTTTATTTTGAAGAAGAAAAAAAGACTGTCTTTCTCTTCACCTACTGCAACATTTCATTGATTTAATTCAAGTTTCTTGCTGTTTTATGTAAATGAGGAACTGCAGTTGGGAAAGGGATTCAATTTTGTCCTTGCCCTTACCAAGCTTATATTCTAGAAGAGTTGACAGATCTTTTCTCAGTGTCTTGGCACTACTTTGGCTATTTTTTTTTTCCTATTCTTCCTATTTCTTCTAACTAACTACTTATCATCCTTCTTATAAAAGCTTCATATCCTTGAATAATCCAGTAGGCTTGGTACCTGTGCTATCATTGACATAGCACTTTTCCTTCACAGTACTCATCACCTCTTAACATATTTTTCTTCCCATTAGACTTGTAAATGACATAAAGGCAAGAATTTTATCAGTCTTATTTAACTTCTATATGGCACCAAACACAGACTAGCAATTGTAAGTGGCTGGTAAACTTTGGCTGAAAGAGTGAATAATAAATAAAAAATATCTATTGAAGAAAACTTTGTAGGAGTGAATTCTAGGATCTTTCACATAATAATTTCCATCACCACCACCCACCTTGCATTACAGCAGGAATAATAAACTAAGAGTAGGAATTTTGTGAGTACAATAAATCTGGAAAACACTTTTCAAATCTCCTACAAAGCCAGAAAATGCAGTCCAAACTATAGAAATTTCAAATTCAAATTCATTTACCAATTCCTTCCTTCATTCAATGTTTTTCAAACCCCTGCCATCTGCCACACACTTTTAAAAGTATCTGTGCATCAGTGAACTAAGTTCCTACCTCATAGAGTTCCTATCTACTTTCCTGTAGGGGAGGAGAGAAAAAAACTAATGTATAAATAACTATGTCAGGAGATAGTAGGTACTAGAAAGAAAAACAAAGATGGATAAGAAAGATAAGGATGTTGGTATGAAAAAAGTCACATTTTACACAAAGTGGTAGGGTAAGGTTTGTCTGATAAGTTGACCACTGAGCAGAGAACTCAAAGAAGTAAGACAGCAAGCCATATGGGAGAAAATTCCAGGGCCAGGAAACAATTCAGTACAAAGGTCCTGAAGCCAGTGGCTACCTGAGTCATTTAAGGAACTGCAAGAAAGACAGTGTGGCTAAAGGTTGAGGACAAGGGGAAGAGTGAAAAGAGATAAGGTAAAGAAATACTGGGGACAAAATTATGAAAACTTCCACAGACCATAATTGAGAATTCATCATTTGCTCTGAGTATAGCAGACATCAGCACATACCTACATATAAGCAAGCAAAAATTATTAACAATTTCTTAAGGTTTTTAAATATTACAAAAATAGCTCACATACCACATTCCCTCATATGCCCACAGACTGGGAAATGTATGACTAGGTAGCCTCTAAAGATTCCTTCTAATGTCAAAATTTCAAAATGTAGGGCACTATAAAAATGTAAGGTAACACTAAATTATTACATGTCTGAAGTCTGAAGCTATAATTCTTTACATCTTCTAATGTGGGGAAATATATGTTGCTTTCTTGAAAAACGTATGTCCAAAAATTAAAAATTAATTTTGTTGCAAGATACTACAAGCAGCTTACTTGTAAAAAGACTTGTGGAAAATCATTCAGGACTGACTCAAGTAATTCGAGGCCAAATGTTCGAGTCATTTCTGTCATGCCTACCAACCAGTAAGGGGCATCAGCATTAACCAACTGACAAAGGTCCTGGGAAAATAGTGAAACAGTAAATAAGAAGTAAATAAAACATTCACATACTGGAAAGAGTGCTTTTCAAAACTCATAGCTCATATTTTTTAAAATTATCTGTTCTTACATAGTAGTTGTTTTTACTCCTTAGTAACCAAGCACTGTTAATTCAAATTTTGACAAATTGTTTACAGCTGACCCTTGAAAATTAAGGCGATTAGAGATACAGACTTCATGCAGCCAGAAGTCAGCATATAACTTTTGACTTCCCAAAAGATTAGCTGCTAGTAGCTTACTGTTGATCAGAAGCCTTACCCATAACATAAAATTGATTAACATATATTTTGTGTTATACGTATTATATATTGTATTCTTAAAGTAAGCTAGAGAAAAAAATTTTTCAAATTGTCACAAATTTCCAATAATTTTTCCAATATATTTATTGAAAAAATTTGTCTATAAGTGGACTCACGCAGTTCAAAAAATCCATGTTGTTCAAGGGTTAACTGTATTATAAAAGTAAACTTTAAGAAATAATATAATTAATAGTAATATATAGAATACACATGGTTAATGGTTAAATATTACAAAAATAGCTCACATACCACATTCCTTCATATGCCCATGGACTGGGAAATGTGTGACTAGGCAGTCTCTAGACTAGCAATCTTTTAATGAAAAATCACTTAAACCTTTAATTAAAGTATAATTTTCAGTGTAGATGAACCATATTTTACTTAAAAGTATTATTCAAGTAATGTGAAAACAGGTATTTGTATATCAAATTATATTAAGTAGACTGGAGGTTTACTACTTAAATGCTCTTCTTAAAGGAATCAATTTATACAACTACCCATGCCTAATACACACTGATTTTCCAGTTCTGGGTTTTATTAATTATTTCCTTATAGTAAAACATAAACTTTTGTCATGTTAATTAGCTATAGATGCTCTTTAATGTTTCAGAACTTTTAAAAAATACTACTCTGAAACTTTAAAATTTGAAAATTTGATGTGTAAAAAAAATTAAATTGAAATAAAATTCCAAATTTAAAAAATTCACACAAAACTATATAATAAATATTATTTTTATCATCTGAAATACCTGGAAAAGCATATATGCATCTTTAGCACAAGGTTTGAGGGTACTGACAGATCTTCTGTTACTATTTCCTTGAACCAGTATTGGTTGTTCTATAATATCTGCAATGAAAACAAGACAGGTTTTAGGAGTTTATAATGACCTTTACTAAGTCATATATACTATTTAAGGTATATTGAAAATAAATAACTTGTTTATAGAATAAATTTTAAGTTCAGAGCTATGCTTCCAAAATGAAAAGAAATGCCATAAAAATCACTATTTACTATTCCACATTCATTTTAATAAGCTTAGTATCTTTATCCATATAAACAAACATATATACTTTATTTTCCCAGTGGCCCATCTCCAGCCCCTTTCTTTCATGGATATGAAATTCACACGATCCTTAAGTGTGCCTTTAAATATCAAACAAACATAAAAGTTTACCACATGGCTAATTCCTGTATCATTTCACCATCTTCAAGAGAATTCACGGCTTGATCTGCCAGTTACTGCATCAGTTAAATATACTGACTAGCTCAGAGTCAGCTAGAATGATGCTTCCCAACTTGGCATTTCTTTGAACACTAATAAGGTATCATTCTCTGTAAATTACAACAACCTGTTTTGAATATATGTTGACTTAAAGGCTACTTGAAAATAAAGAAGTTCTAAGTATTTTCTACCTTACTAGAAAGTACTGAATGAGATACTAGTCTTAAGAGACACACAACTACAACTACCAATCCAGGAATTATATTGAAGTTATGAATATATGACATTCAGACTAGAGAACTGCCCTATTTTATCCTGTAAATTTAATGCCTTAGCATTTTAAACTGCTAGAATTCCACCTGTATTTCCCCCAGGAAAAATCAATATACCAAAGTCAGTGGAAATATTCTAATAAACCAAGAGATTAAAAATACCTGAAACTGAATGTGAAAAATCTGACCAATGGTTAATTTCAGGAAAAGTGAAGTAATGATTTGAATATGCAGCATTACCATTACTTACTAGTAATGCCATTTTTTATCAGTACTACCAAAAAAGCACCAAATGAAATGAAAGATTGGATAATATTAAGAGTTTGGGGGGAAGGGGGAAGCAACATAAAGGGAAAAATTGTGTTTTTTTATTACATAAAGCAGATAGGTTGCTCCTGATGGTAGCACCTTATGATCTTTTCAACTAATCATGGGAAAAAAATTACCTTTCTTTCAATGAGGATAACAAATGAGAAAGAAATGTAATTTCTATAGTGAAGTAAAGTATAAAAACTGTAACAGAAACAGAGTATCTGTCAGCTCTCTGAAAGGATATGCTTCTAAGTTCTTAGGAATTTTTTTAAATTACAAAAAAATGTTAAAAATTACAATGAAGGTATCTGATGAAAATTAGATTAATCTTTATACTATATAAACATTCTTGATTAACACATGTTAATAGGCACAGACAAAAATTCACGAGGGAAGGCCACATTTGGACATTTACCCAAAAAACTCAAATGGAAAAAAAATATATAAGAAAGACACTTAAAACAGTACTAAAATAACTGACAGTGTAAGTGTTCAACAGGAGACTAGTAGACTAAATTTTGGAATAGCCACAAAACATAATGGAACCATTAAAATTCAAATTACAAAAATGAAAGAACATGAAAAATTCATATAATGTAATGTTTGGCTAAAAATAAACATAAAGCAGTATGTAGTATAAAATGTGAAATTATCCTCTTTAATATGAAATTATGCACATACTAGAAATAAACATGAAAAATAGAGCCTACCTCTTAGGATGACAAAATTATAAGGGATTTATTTTTTGAATTGCCATTATCAATACAATCATGTTGTTAAAATAAATATATATTACAAAGTCTTCTAGTTTATAGGTAGCCTAAACTCATGGGATTTTATTTATTGAAAATCAATACATGAGAAATCATGGATGTAAAACCCACACACTGTTAAAAGGACACAAGTTTTATCACTTTACCTCTGTGTCGTTCATCTTCTGCAACCATCCTCTCAAAAACAACAGTAACAACCTGTCGCACTGTAGCAGCAGCTGTATTATTTGTAATATTATCTTTTGTGAAGTGTAGTCGAAAACAAAGGACAATTGCCTAAAAACATAATTTTCATTTAGTGTAAAATAAGGCTAAAGAACATGGCTATTATCTTTATTTCATCTGACATAAGCCCAAACTAAAAACTTTATATTTGACTGTTTCAATCACAAATAGTCAAAGTCCCACCCTTTTATACAATAAAACTACAAAAATCCTTGGATTTTGAAATAATTTAAACTCTTCAGTAAATATTAGCCACAACATTAGCTAAGGTAATGGGAAATACACCTTTTACAGTTTGGTTCTTTTAACATGTATATAATAATGTGTTGTGCTTTTATTTCTATAAAACGACTTGCTTTGAAAAGAACAAGTACTCAAAGTTTACTATATCACTAAATCAGTAATCTGGAGAAATACTACATAAATTTGCTGGACATGTGCTTAAATAAAAGTGTAATTTTTAAAAAGAAGTAACTTTCTTTTCAAAATCAACCTTATTAAGGTGTAACATATATAATAAACGGTATCCCTTTAGTGTATATAATTCGATGGGTCTGATAGTTATATTCACTGACAAAGCTACTGCCATAATGGAGATACAAGACACTTCCACCACCCTGAAAGTTTCCTTCTGCTATTTTGCAGTTCATCTTTTCCTCTGATGTTGGCCCTAGGCAACCACCCATCTGCTCTTTTCACTATACATTAACTGGCATTTTCTATAAAAAGAATCACTCGGTATGCACTCTGCTGTGTCTGATTAGTTTGTAGTTTATTCCTGAGTAGCAGAGCACTCAGGTGACTTTCACCTGTGGATGGACATTTGGGTTGCTTCCAGTTTTCAGCTGCTGTGAATAAAGCCGCTATGAAATTCACATACAATCCTCTATGAGGACATGTTTTCATTTAACAAAGTAAATAAATAAATAAAAGTGAAAAGGCTGGATCATATGGTAAGTACAGGTTAAACATTTAAGAAATTGCTTGTTTCCCCGTGTGGCTTTACAATTTCATATTCTTGCCAGCCATATGTGTGAATTCAAACTAGTACTCCACCTCCTCAACAACACTTGCTATAGTAAGTCTTTTTTAATTTTAGCTATTCTAATGGCTTTAGAATAATATCTCCTTGTTGTTTAAATATGTTTTTCCATGATTACTAATGACCTTATATTCAATAGCCGTTTTGAATATCTCATTTTCTGAAATGTCTGTTGAAATCATTTACCCATTTTTTTATTGGGTTGTTTGGATTACAAATGAGCTGCGAGAGTTTTTTATAAATTCTAGATAAAAGTCCTTTGTCTGGCATTTGTGAATATTTTCCCCCATTTTGTGGCTTCATTTAAGGTGAATGGGTTTTGTGCCCTACCTAAGAAATCTCTTCCCACCCCAGGGTCAGGAAGATTTTCTCCTGTGTTCTTCTGAAAGTTGTACAACTTTAAAAGAAGTGATTCTTGGGAGAAAAACAATGGTAGTTTATATTCTATGCCTTATTACATTAATTACAAATTTTAAAGGAAATTTGTACCTTTGATACCACTACTACTCTTTTATTTCAACATAAATGAGAGGTACATGTTATATAGAAGCTTTTTTATTATACTGCATTTGCCATCCCCAAATACTATTTTTCCAAATTAACCAACACACTAAAAATAAATCCTGTATTTATTTATGAAACTATAATCAGTTTGGTAGATCAAATGACAATCTTTCATGAAATCTTAAATATATGTATCAGAATAATTCGATAGTTAGAAACCAAGAAGAATACATACAAAATTATTATAAAAACACATAAAAGATTTTATAAAGCAAGTATGAGTTTAAAACAATGTGCTATTTGCAAGTAAGTAAAATCTCATTATGACCTACAAACATCATATTAACTAGGAAAGATAGATATACTTTCTAGAGATAACAGACATAGCTTAATGTGACAGTATACTTTACAAACCATCCATCCTTAGAGGCATGCAAATTATAACAGATACATTACTGAAAGTCCAACAGATCCCTTAAATAATAAACCATTAATTAGAGACTTCTTTATTATATTACTCTCTGGACTTTCTGTTCTTTAAAAACATTTCATAACCTTAAAGAGCAAAATAAATAATGGAACAGCTATGGTAGGTTCTAAAGAGGGTGGGAGTAGGGAAGAAAAACTAGAACTAACTATCACACATGCAGACCTACCTAGTATAAATATAAAAGGGCACGTTTCCAGGTACTAATTGGACAGACTGAAGTTATCTGGTGGACATATCATATACATGTGAAGTTATTTTTAAAAGGGGTTGAGAGAGTGCTATTACAGGGAATACCCAAGGCAACTGGGAGAACACTGGTACCTCAAAACACTTATTTTCTCTCTTTCCTCTTCCTTACTCCTATTCTCCTGCTACTTTTCCTTGTCCTTTTCCTATTCACAATTAAGTCTGCTGGCTATACCAAAGGGGCTCTACTTAATCACCTTACTCTACTTTCAACTCTAATCTGGGGAAAAGAATTCACAGGCTGGAACATGCAGTGTCCCTTATCAAAATAGCTGTGCTGATTTTGCATCAAACAGCACTAGGCTTTTCTCTTTCAGCCAGCTTATTTAAACACTGTCCCAAAGCACTTATGAACTATAACAGTTTTCCTACCTTAGAAAGTGCTTCATCATGAACAACTGTATTGGTTGTTAAAAGAACAAGAACTGTTTGAAGTAGCTTAAGTTCTTCAAGACTATTTTCCATTAGCTGCCAAAGCATATTAATTATATTTCCAGCTGCAGTCTGTAAAGTAAATATTTTAATCATTATCAACAAATAAAATATAGGTGTGTTTAAGTTCTTAAATGAGAAAGGTGTATAAATATTGCCTCACATGGAGAGAATTACTGGATCACAATAACAAAGCCCATATTTCTAGATCTACAGATCCAAATACATTTCTCTCAACTAATTTGAGACTTATAACCAATTAATTTTCTTTCCAAAAATATCTTTAAAATATAATATACAATTTGAATAAATGCAAGTAGCAGCATGCAGTTCTGAAATATCTAGTCAAAAGTAAAGCTCATTTCTATATTACTATGCTTATAATTCTTTTGGAAATTTATGAATATGGACATACACAAGTTAACTATGAGCCTGCTGTTTACCTATTATTCCACCTATGTCATGCCAAAAACAAAATGCAACTCAAATTAACAGCACGTATATAAACTCAATTAAATCTGACATTGTTAGAATGCTATCCTAAAGGCAAAGAATTTATCACTTCTATTAAATTACCTTACGGAGTTCAAAGTTTAAGGTAACACCATTACATTTGAAAGCAGGATGCAGATTCATAGTGATGAAATGATTCTTTCACCATCATAAGGTTAGATCCAAACAATGCACTTAAGTTAGTGACCAATATATTATTATTTTAGATAATCTAGGAAATAGTCATGATTTTTCTCCCACCTTTTTAAAAAAATGTATGAATTATATTCTCTTCATTGAAATTGATAATCTTAGTTCTCAAAATTACCATCTGTGTTGCTGAACTATGGCTTCCTATTACAAATGACTTGACAAAATGCAGCTCTTAATCTTTATTCATTATTTATGAGTGTTTAATAATTAGACGATTTGGTAATCTTTTGAAGTTAAGCTATGTTTTTCAAACACATAAAACTGTTCTACATTAACTATCAGGAATGTTTCATTCTCCCCTTCCAAAAACACCTCATTTGATTCTTAGGTACAGAGTTCAGATAAAATCTTCACATTACCTCAGACACGACTTCATGGGACATAAGTCTTTGAACAGCAGCCAAACATAGCTGAGTGATCTTCGGCTCTTTTGTTCCACAACCCATTAGAAAAGGCTGAACAACCTCTGAGCTGTTTTCTTTCAATGCTTTATTTAGAACACATATAAAATAAATTATTAAATCAATTCATAAATAGGAATATATTTTTATATAATTACAATCAATAAATGTAAATCTTAATAAAAATTACCTTTATGTAAAATACACAAAAGAACAAAAATCAAGTAGGAAAAGTTAAAATACTACAAATAGATACTACAGACTTTGTATCTAAACTATACTCAGCAAGTACAGTTTTCCCAGGCTTTCCTTCAGACACTTTGTCCTCTGGTTCTCCTCCACTTTGTGCTATAAACTCTTTAAGAAAAACTTCTCAGAAGTTCTATCCTGTCTCAGAGAAGCACTCTATTTCTTCAATAGTGCAAAAGGGAAAACATGAGTAACAATTCATATTCTAGAGCAGGAAAGGTAATTAAAAATAGTATTCACATAATCTCTACCACACTTCCGAATGATATTCAGAAACTCCCTAAAATTTCATTATATGCCTTGGATATACACAGTCCTAATTTCTTCTTCAAGAAATAAGCTCATTAAAAACAATAACATTACTCCTCTTATTACTGAAGGATTACTTTAAATTAATTGGATGCACGTGCCGCAATTCCAAATTCTAATTTAATTCCTCCACCAAGCCAATTCTTTCAGAAATTTTCAAGTGGCAACAAAAACGTAAAGGGTTAGAAAATACACATACTGAATTATACATAATTAAATTTACAAAACAAAACTAAGTCAATACACACTTACTGAATGGCTACACAAAGATGAGTAAGACAAGTTTGTCATCCTCAAGGATCTGAATAGCTAGCATGGAATTCCAAGTCAAGGGAGCATTAAACTTAGGTGTTTGGAGTATATTTTCAAAGGTACTACCATCCATCAATTATTTTTTAAGATTAAGACTTGTAATAAAGACATACAAATCTGAGTTCTAACATATTTTTCAAAAGAAATTACAAGAAAGTCATTCAGAATTGCCAGTAAAAGCGTAAAACCTGTGCTAACATTAATTTTATCATTTAAATCCCCAAGCTGCTTCTCCAAAGCTCTTTATGGTATGGCAAGTGACTACAATTTCCTACAGCATGCTCTGCAAAGTCCCTCTAAATATGCCAGCATGAACTACTGACTGAGCTTAGCTAAAAGATAGCAATAACACTAGCAACG
Organism: Manis javanica; assembly: GCF_040802235.1. NCBI lineage: Eukaryota > Metazoa > Chordata > Mammalia > Pholidota > Manidae > Manis > Manis javanica. The sequence continues at coordinate 74,594,816 of NC_133165.1, forward strand.
AACAGTGTTGTCAAATGGAGTCCCTTGCCTTATTTCTCTGTTTTCTTAAGCATAAAAGTTTTTATTCAAACCCAGAGACATAAATTTTCCATTACAATGTCTCAAAACATTTATATGAATAATTAAGATGACAATAAAGCTCAAAGAATACTATTCTGAAGCAGTAAATATCCTACCATAGTAAATCCTGCCAGAATCACTGAAGTAAGCAGCTACCCCTAACACTGCTGAATATTCCTAATCACTGAATGTTATTCAGGTAAATAAAAGTTTTCAATAGTAATGAGTTGCATTTATAACTTTTATGATGTTAACATGTGTTTCTCATCTGAGTATCACAGTAAATCCTATACAGTTTCTAGGGCATGATTTGGCCCAAGGTAGGTAGGTGGATTTGACACTGTAGGTAGGTGGTATTTGAAAATGTATCTTTTACTCCTGGTTCCCTATTCTTCTCACAACATTATGCGGCCACTCTTTAAGGTAAAAATGTCACTCGATGCAAATGCAAGTTAAAAGAATTAAAAGTTAGAGGAACCAATGATCTGTACTTCAAAGCTGTCTGCCTGAAATCTTCAGATAAATAAAGGAAAGGGATCCTGCCTTCACCGAAGGAAAAGCAACGAACTTTCATAGTCTCTGATGACAATGATTTTAAGACACATCTGCAATATCACATAAAGAAAATGAGTGCGAACTATTCCTATGAAACTATACTACAATGCTTCTAACCACTTAAAATTGTTCCTCACAATTTCATCCTCTAAGCCATCGAGACCATTATTATTTCTTGTCTTTTTGAAAATAGCCATTCTATCAGGTGTGAGATGACTCATTGTGGTTTTAGTTTGCATTTTCCTGAAGATTAATGATGTTGAGAATCTTTTCATGTACCTGTATGTCTTCTTGTAGACTGTCTACTCAGATCTCATGCCCAATTTTCAATTGGACTGTTTGTGTGGGATGCCTCATTTCTTGAAAGAGTACTTCACTATTGTCTGAAATCTTCTAAGCCAGCGATAGCCATTCTGCAAATTTTGAAGCTGTTGTTTTGACTTTACCATAAGATATTAATGAAGTTTTTGCACAAGAAGGGTGACATTTTAAATAGCAGTTAAATTTATGTGCTATCAACAATGCACATAACTAATGTGACAATAATATGAACAACTACGAACAAGTTCACACATGTACCAAAAATAGACAACTACAACACTTTCTAGAGCAAAGTGATTCTAAGATGCCATCAATTGCAAGATGCATCTAATTTGGGGATATTAAAATATGAAAAAACTGTGCATCTCAGAGTGAATAAAATAAGGTGAGCTACAATGAAATGCTGTATACAGGTCAGTCACAGTTTTCTACATCTATCAAGCTGAGATAGGGAGTACTACAAATAATTTTTAAAAACTATTTATTTTAATGTAACTCAAAGGATTCAAACATCTATCTCACATCTCCTTCCCACTTTTTACCCACCTCACAGTTTATGAGAATACAGTGGTCAAAAAGTCAGTTTCTATGTTATTCAGAATAGATGATAAACAAAAAAATAAAACCTGTTGATCTATTATGTCTTTTGAAGCATAGTGTGAAAAACAAAAATATATCCACGATATTGAGATCACAATGCAGTAAGTAAATATCATAACAAAAAGTATGGCTTTTTCCTTCTCTTGAAAGTGAAAGTAGTCCTAGAAAGCAGAAATTAAAAATTTTGCTCTTCTAATTGAGAGGCAGTGGCTGTATCTTTATGTACACTTATTTTAATGACATGCTACTACGTATAGCTTTCTATAAGAACCTTCCTAAGAATTTAGAAATCACATTGAGAAAAAGGTTATACAGCAATATAGAGACATCTTGCTTTAACCATTTTTTAAATCATTCCAGTAAAAAAAGGGGGAAAGGCTGACTCTCTAATCAAAGGTCTGTTTTAATTTCCATTAAAATATAAGGATAGCTTTGGGGGTAAGAAAAGAAAAAGTTCATTTTCTACTTAAGTCCCACTATAAGCATAACTCCTTTAACAGAATAACACTATGTTTGATATATAATTTATTTCCAGATTTTATAACTGTGAGATCAAATGATGCACTTCCACACACCTGAAAGAGGTCCAGCAGGTCCCCATATCCTAGGGGTTTCCTTGCTCTGAGCAGTTTCACTGCATAATTGCAGTTTTTATCCTGGAAAAAAAGAATTAAGCTAGGATACCCCTCTATGAATCACATTAATAGGGGTTAATAAAAGTTCTATGATGATAAATTTTAATTTCTTGTGAAAGAAATAAAATGTGATGTAGACATGACTGCTACACACAAAACCCTTAAAATCTAGTTATGTGAAAGCTGGATACTCCTAACAACATTAAAAACTTTTTTTAATGGTTCAAAAGTTCTGAAAATATTTTAAATGATTCAAAAATAGGAAGACAAATAAAAGTATGGCTGGTTTCATATTAAAAGCACAATATAGGAAAAGGAAATATTGTTCAACAAAGGATACAATTCATTAGTAATTTTGCAAAAGAAAAAAAACTCTAGGTCCTTATGTCCCCCCATATGTTATTAAGGAAAACATTTTTAAAAACAGAAAAACATGAAGAAAATTTAAATGACTATCAGTTATACAGAAGGAAAAGGGCTTTCCTAAGTGGAGAATAACAAATCAGAAAAATTAAATTATTTAAAAATGAAAAGCATTTAGATAAAAAGTTACAAGGTAAATAACTTGAAAAAATATAATAACATAATGGGCAGTTAGTATTTTTGCTATTAAAAATGGTTTAAACACTTTGATAAGGAAAATACAAAAACTCAAATAATATATTCAGAGAAAAATGTTCAACATTAAAAATAAATGTCAATTAAAATTAGAAGTCATTTGCCTGTTCAATTATCAGAAGTTTTTTTAAAATGATGATCTGGCAAAGATGTTATAAAAAGACTCACATATTGTTGGTAAAAGCATAAATGTTTATCTTTTCAGAAAACACTATGGTGACAAATTTCAAGACCATGTTCATATACTTTAATAATTTCAAACTCTACAAATTTATTTTTAAAAACAATTCTAAATAATTAAACATACTTAACATAAAGGAATGGTTATATAAACCACAATCACTTGCTAAAAAATTATGGAGCAATTAAAAAAATTAGAAAAGATTTTTCTAATCAAAGTATTTATGATATAATAAAAGGGAGGATACAAATTTTAAAAAAAATTTTTAATTCAAGGAAAATATAAATAAGAACACATTATATTGTAGAGAAATCTGTGAGCATGGCATCAGTTACAGCCCACTGTCTTCTAGCCTGGATTATATAAATAGCCTACTGACAGACCTCTGCCTTACTATTGGTATATTGAAATATATTTTCCACACTGCTGTTAGAGTAATTTACAGAAAAATACAAATATGAATGTTTCACTTCCCTGATTCAAACTCTTTCCATCAAACTGTTATGACTGTCACACAATGTCAATACTTTAAACAGTGTATCCAAATAGACCTTTTTTTACCTCATGTATGTTAAGTAATCTCCTTTACTTACTGCTCCTATAACTTATTTATCTGGCTAACTCCTTTTCTAACTTCAAGACTCAGCTTCAGATTCCCAGGCTAGATTAGGTGTCTTCCCTATGTTCCTATAAGAAGCCTGTCTATATTCCCTATTCCCATTTAGCATTTATCACACAGCATTAGAACTGTGTGTATAGGATAGGGTCTGTCTCCTTCTTTACTCTGTTATCTGGCTAACATGGATGAAAAATGACAAAATTCATGTACTCAAATAATCCTAACATGTAAAATTAAAGAGAGGTAGAAAAACTCATTAAAGGCAGCATGAAGAGACTTACTTGCATTTTGGAATAACTCATTTATTAGCCTACATGTAACGAGGGCTTACTATTCCCCACGTAATATGCTAACTACTAGCACTATATGAAGAATAAGTCACTGACCCTGCCTTCAGGAAGTATGTGACCTGGAAGGGAAAATTTGCGGCAAAGGACTTCAGAAAGCAAATGGAGGTGCAGGTTAGATAAACAGGATAAATGGTACAAACACACTTTTTAAGTATATTTCTTGTATTTCATATAAATTTTAAGTGAATTATATTACCCATCTTCATATCTCCCCTAGTGATTCTACATAATAATTTCCTTATTAAGAATATGTTATAATGTTTATAAAATCTCAAAAGTATATGTATTGATAAGACAGAAATACTAAAGTCAGCAGATAAATTATCTTTTAACATTAGAAAAAATTCCAAAGTATATTTATTCATTGCTACTTAAAGTAGAGACCTGTTAGTAACAAGACCATGTAGATATGAAAAAAGATGAGGGAAACTGTGTGAGAAAAGAAGAACACAAGTGAGACATATGATTATATATGTAAAAATTCTAGATGTATACTCACAGTAGCTGAAAGCAGCCATTGGTAGATGTAACCATATGTGTGGGATAGGGGTTAAATATACAATTTTAAAATATGACCACAATGATTCCTTGTTTCAAATATTTATTCAAAAAGCAGATTCTCTGTTTATGTAATTTTTGTATAACACAAGCCTCTCAGTCAATTTCAAGTATATTGAGAGCTGGATAATAAAGACAATTTTAACTATATAGTAGTCAAATATAAGATGAAGGCATTTGGCCTTGTAAATGAAAAACTTTATGTTGCTATCTCTCATTTGCAGAGGTTTATTCTTTAAAGAAAAAGGAAATTTTGAGATATTGACCTGTATAATTGAATCAATTGCTGACATTACCTGGCATAGCATTCCCACTTATGTCAGCATTCATGACAGCAGTGAAAACAAAGAAAAATAAACATTAAAGGAGGATGCTTAAGGGAAGGAGAGATGTAAAGCAAAGACTTATTCCGCAAAGTAAATAACCTTCCCTTGGAAAATAAATCAAAGAAAGTGAAGTTGGCTAGAAATCTGTGCTGAGTATCACTGATCCTAATTAAGGGCTCTGATTTTTATAGCAACCCTTTATATTTTCTGAATATGCAGAGATATCTGAGAATTCAATATTCCATCTCTTTTGAGACTCCTCAATTGTTTGCTATCTTTGACATCCATTATGGCACAAAAGTAACTAAAAGTTTCTAGCACTACAGAGAAGCACTTCTCGAAATAAAAAAAAAGTTAACTAAAAATGTTTCCTAGTATGAATTGTACTCTGACTTAGGCAGTTTCTAAGCTATATAGTGACTAATTAAAACTCCTTGTTATTAAGAGCCTTTGATTTTCAAGATGACAGTGGTCTAAAATCTATATATTTTTAGGTATCAATTGTTATAAATATTTGGTAAGAAATATTAGGAAAAAGTTTAAATGCTAATATAGCTCCTCAAGTACATGGCTCTGGATACTATAGATATTAAGGCATGAACTACTAATTCTATATATGTAAAGATTTGTTCTAGTTTGACTGAATAAAGCTAACAATTAAGATGATTTAAATAGCCTACCTATATATTAGATACATACTGACTGAGATGAAATTTTTCTTATTCATCTTTAAAATAAACTAATTAGACATTTCACTTGGTATAGAACTGTAACAACTAGTGGTCCTCTGAAGAAATCAGTCTCTTTAAAAAAATCTTCCATCAATCACAGACCCAATGAAAACTTCTATTATTGGAGAATAATTAAGGACTTACCATGGTAACAGCAGCAATAGTAGCAAAAATAAATATCTGTAATACTATTCTAGTATGATTAGCTATGACTATTTCCAACTTAAAAATGTCCAGGTCATAATCTACCTTTAAACATTAATTTCCTCACAGTAGCTAATCTACCCACCATATATCTCCCAAAGCCCACTTGTCCATCCCCCCCACCCAACCATACATACCTTTGCCTTTACCCATCACTTTCACTATACCCCTTTCCAAAATGCACACAGAGCATTCTTCAATGCTGCGAATAATGTTACAAAACTATTTGACGCTTTGACAGACTGTTCAAATCAGAGAAGAAGCTATGAGAAACAGATGCAGTTTAAGGAGAGCTAAACCAAAGGACGAATTTCCAGCAAAGCTGAGAAGGCTAAGTGAAATCCACTCATCTCCTACCCTTAAACTGCTCCCAAAAGTCTTCATTTCATTTTGTAACACTCTTTGAAATTCCACTAATGAGTGATTTATTGGTATCCTTTTTTAAAAATGTAAAAAAGATTTATGAGAGTTAAAGAGATTCTTTACTATCTGGATTCTTAATAAGATTAAAATTAACTTATTAAGACTGCTTTTCTATAACTAACTGAGACCAACAGCAGTATTCTAACTGGAAATGTAGATTGAGGGATCAGGCAAGTAAAAACTGGTTAAGCATAAACACTTGGGAGAGAGTAGCTAGTGTGGAAACCTCACAATACCACAGCAGCACACTGCAGCAGGAAGAGCATGGGCTCTGAAAAGCCCCGGATTTAAATAGAGTCTACCACTTACCATGTGACCTTAGACAAGTAATTTAGTCTCTCTGCATCCCAATGTGTTCTACTATAAAATAAGAACTTTATTTCCCCACAAAGTTGTCTTATGTGAGAAAGAACGCACAATGCCTCAAATGTAACGGATTCTCAACAGAAGCCAGTTTCTTCTTTTCTACGCTCGTTTTTGATGAAAGAACAGGAAGGCACCAAAGAGAGGAGGTAAACTGAGTACCAAAAGGGTGCCAAAGAGAAACTCTAGAATTCCTCCTTGAAAACCCAGTTCTACCAAGAGAATATAAGAAAACGCATCTGTCTTCTTTTCTCCACCCTACTCCTTTCTTCATTCATGACCATATTGTCTTCATCCCAGGACTCAAAACTCATATAAGTACTATTAAATTTATAATACTACATTATGACCTGCTTATATTATATTAAAGATAAAACAGATCTTGGAAGGTGGACTGAGGATCATTCTTCCATTAAATCAACACAATAAATATTAAGTGAATGCCTTTTATGGTTAAGATGTGTCTTAGGTAATAAAGAAGAGTAGAAGAAAACGCAAAGATGTCTAAGAAAAATCCTTGTCTTTAAGGAATTAGTTTTAGCTTTCTGATTTGGGAGACATTTACAGCATTCATCTCTGGGAAACCCAATTAGTTCATAAGTTAGGGATTTTTACATGTTCTTTACATTATGAATAGCACTTTAAGGCATAAGGAAGAGATGCTAAAGAAAACTGACTTTTCTTTTAAGATTCTACTGTTAAGATTTACTGTTAGTCAAATCTTCATTAATTGTTGAATTTTTAATGTAAAAAATTACCTGCCAAAATTTCGGTGTTTCGTGCAGCTATTGTTTTAACTTTTATTATTCCTGATTCAGCAGCCTGAAAGAATAAAAATAATTAGAACATAAAACTTACTATCAACATGAATTATCTAGGGAAAAAAATCATATATGATAGATAAAATCTTGAGCACTGTCACTATTATCTTGTTTACTTCCAAAATTTCAGATACTAAAGTCTAGTAGTGACATACACATTAAAAGTGTAATAAAATATGGTCAATTTGATTATTCACATGCAAACTCTGCACTGTAGCATGTTGCCTTTCTCTGTCTCAAGGCACATTAGGAAGACTCTAACCCCTCATGAATTTAAATGTTTATAAAATAAAAAATAGAAACAAAGCCCAATGAAAAAAACTGGGTTTCTCTTCCCCATTTCACACCTCCCTCCCCACCATAAAATAGTTAGGAAACACTACAAAATCCAGTAGAACTGTTTTGGATTAGAAGTGAATGGACAACCAAGAACTTTGCTATTACTTGTAGGTTACTTCTTTAAAATCCATAAATTTTCATAAGGTGTCGAAATGCTTCACCATAAGTATGTTTAGCTAGTAGTACTCAGAAGACATATAACATTTTGCACAATGCCACAGATGGGTACTGATCAATATAGTATGTACTGGCTACACATGGCTACTAAAACAAACATTTTACATGTGGCGAGACTGAATTGAGCTATGTGCTCTAAGAATAAATATACACTAGATTTTGAAGGCTTAATATGAAAAAAATAACTTGAACTAAAACCCTTACTTTGATTAAATGTTGAAATAATATTTTGAACATATTGTGTTAAATAATTTATATTATTAAAATTAAATGCTTTTATTTTTAATGTAATTTAAATTTACATATATGGGCTGCATTTGTGGCCCACATTATATTTCTATTGGGCAGTGCTGACATATAATATTAATATATAACCTTCATCATAGAAACTCAGAACATTTTTAGTATCAAGAAAATACACCTAGTTTATACTTATGTGGTCTCCACACTTCCAAAAATAATACATAAATACTTGTAGGTTATATGTGCAAGTTTTCCTATTAATTTGCTTGCTTCTTGCTCATTTACTTTGTTATTTCTTACTGCTTGCTAAGAGAACACTGTTAGCAGGCTGTTATCTCTTACTGCTTTCTAAGAGAAAAGTGTTAGCAGGCTGTAAAGGTTTAAAAGTAATTGTGGAAGAATACCAGTGTCTTAAGGGTTCTTAGTTTGAGGACCAGTGGATTAAGGTATCAAATAAATAACACATTGTAGGTTATACTATTATGTGTAGTAGTAGATCTTTGTCATTTGGTTGGCTTCCAAGCATATGAAGTCCTGCCTATGTTTAGAGATTTTCCATCTTCATGAGTTTTGATATAAGATAAAGCCTATCTTCCACTATTAAAAACTGAAAATGTCAGGGACTTGCTTTCACACATGCCCTGGCAGCCTATACTTATCCAAACAGACATACCTGCCAAGAACTTTGAATATGGAGGCAATGACACAGAAAAACAGAGATGAGAGAATTCTTTCTGATGACAGCAACAGTGCAGGTAACAACTAGTTTGCAAGGGCAGTGACCCAGTGGCAGCCAGAGCAGGCAGCACAACCAGTAGCGCAATCTGAGGATCCAGGCACCACTCAGCAGGGACAGCATTAATGGTCTTAGTGGTAGGAGTTTTGCTCTGGTTCTGGCTGTTGAGCCTCCCTTTGTTCCTATACCTTTTCTAAGGCTGGCTCCATCTAGTCTTCTACCAATTCTGTGAGCAACTCAATATACCGTCAATAAACTTCATTTCTGCTTAAATCAGCCAAAGTCAGCTTTCATTGCTGAAAACTAAAAACCATAATGGATCCAGGAGGACTGACTTCTACCATTTTAAGAAATGGCAATGGCCCAAATTAAGCAAGGTTACTAGCAGAAAAATATAGTCAAAACAAATTACTTCAGGGAAAGATCATTGCTTTTCTGATTATTTGGGACAGTGTGTATCAGAAATACCAGAAGCTTAAAAAATCCTGATGCCCAAGTTCCAACCCTTTCTATGTTAAATCAGAATGACTGCCAGAGGGAGCCAGGCAGCAGTATTTTTTAAAATTCTCAGGTGATTCCAATATGCAACAAAATTTAGGAGGCTACTGCAACAATACAAGAAAGAGATGGCAGTGGGCAGGCCCAAAGCGACAATGACTAAGATGGTTAGAGGTGGTCAGATTCGGGTACACTTAGAAGATGTACAGACCTTAGCAAATTTACTACTGTAAAAATTAAAGAACACTGAAATTATTATTGTATACTTTATACACCCCATCTCAAACTCCCTTGGGTAAATTTCTTACTGGGCTAGCTGAAATTGATCAGTGCTCACTGAGATTTCTCCCATAATCATTTTCAAATATTCAGCCTCTCCCCCTTCTCACTCTTGGCTCTATGTACCCCCACATATGCTCAGTATTTTATTTGGCTTCAGGGTCAAGAGAGATTGATCAGATGGAACCATCATAAATATCAACGTATGTGCCCTTCCCAAATTCTAGTCAGCTTGACCTGAACAGTTTCCAAAATCAGTCCTGTACCTTGCCTTATGTTAGATGTCAGTAAAGGATTTCAGATTTGCCAGACATTATTTTGATTTCCTGAGATAAATAAGTTGACCCATATATGTGTCATAAATAAGTATAAACAGGTTACAAGTAAGTGTAAAATATGATGAATAAATATTTTTATACAGATACACAGTAAGGAAAAGGAATAGGACTTTTTTAAAGTAGTTCCAAAGTAGTAAAGTGTTTTAAAAGACATACAACCAGTATTTTCATTCCTCAAGTCAAGAAATCACCAACAGGACTGTTTGTGGCCTTACACATAATTAAACCTATATTACTGCTTGTCATTTTTTACATTCAGTTATCATACTTTGAAATTGTATCATCCTATTCTCGCAAGCAACCTGTGTTGCTAGGAAGCTTCACTACCAATGTTTATTTACAACACCGCAGTCTTACTTCATATCTACATCTTCCAGAGAGTCCTGCATAAATGGACGTATTCGGACTCAGATCTTCTTTTTATCAAGGACTGTCTATGTGAAGAAGAGACTTCTTAATAAAAAGTACCCCCTACTCTGATCAGATACTTCATATATCCAATAGGGGAACTACTCAGCTGTAAACATAGCTATTTTTTCTGAAATTGGCCCTCATGAAAAAAAAACCTGTGAGTTCTACAGGTTTGGAAAGGGATGACATAGATTAAGGTGGGTAGTCTAGTATCTCTACTCTGAGAGCAAAATGTGAGTTGGGAAAGAAAGCCAAAGTCTTAAGTACTCTGCAGCATTCAGTACTTGTTACTATTAAAATTAATCTTGCTCAAGTATATTTTCTCTTCCTCAAACAGACCCACCACCAGGGATTTTGAATATGGAGGCTAGCGGCAAAAAAAGCAGAGACGAGAGAATGCTGATTTCTTTTCCAAAATCACAGAGAATATCCTCAGTCTCACTTCTCACTCAATCTTCCCGGGCAATCTCATAATTCCACGTTTTCGATTACTTTCTAAATGCAGAAGACTCCTAAATCATATTCTTTACCTTTTCCTCCTAAACTATAGGGTTTATTAACCTCGATTTAGTTAAAAGGCACCTTAAATTCAAGATATTCAAACAGATGCCACCTCCTCTTATGCACCACCCTGGGCCCTGACCCTGGCCCCAGAAAACCCTTTTTCTTCTTCCTATGACCTCCACTTTTCTGAACAGATGCAGCATTCATCCAGTCACTGACCAGACATCTGGGGTTTCCCTAACCCACAAAGGCTATGTCGTGAACATATCTTGTGTTCTTTCTTCTCAAATCTTACTTCTACATCTTAGTTTATAAACTTCTCATTATCAACCCAAACTAAGAGATCTATCTATTTAAAATTTTATCCCCCCTCCAACCACTGCCTCAGCACCCAGCCCTACTACAGTTTCTCAAAACTGAGTGGTGTAAGAACACCTTTTAGAAAGGGGAGAAAAAAAATCTCATGGGCCTACCCAGTGTCTGACAAATTTAAGTATGTATAAACAAAATTAGGAATATACTCCTTGTTTTTATAGCTCTTAAATTATAAAGCCAACAAATTCCCAAATTAAGTACAAACCTAAATTAACACTAACTAAATGTGACAAACAATGGTTTGCTGAAATTAAGCCACTGCTAACAACATGCAGACAGCTGGAGACTCCTGGTGCAGGCTCTTCCGATCCAGGCACTCTATGGCACCATGAGCAAGGACAGCAATCATTTCTTCCTTCACTTACTTCTGCGGTAACTATTGAAAAGCCTTTCCTTCCTTGTTGGCTGTCTATAAATTGCACCTGTAATACTTTATCCCAGTCATCTCATTACATGTCTGTTTCTCTAGTCAGGCTGTAAGTCCCATAATGATTAAGAAACATATTTCATTCATCTCTCTGTATTACTGATGTCTATTATAGTGCCTAGCATAGAGGTAGCTACGCGAGAAATGTTTCCAAACAAACAAATGAGATGTTCTAAATAACAGGAGAGACTTAACCTCCCACTAGTTGAGAAATCGAGAGGAATTTTGATCCAGAGATTTACAATGCCATCAGGCACTTCACTGTGCTTTCACTTCTCTGCCATTCTCTTGGTCCTGTCCTGTTCCATGGGTAGGTTCATCCTCAAGCTGCTCCCAATCCTGGCAATAAAAATAGCTGCAGCCATTCTACATCTCACAACTTTATATACTAGACGGAGAGAAAGGGTTAGCTTTCAGAAGCTCCTGAGGAAGAAAGAAAACTTTCCTTTTCCGGGAGCACTCATGGGCATTATATGACCAACAGAAATGAAGATAGGGGCAGAGAGGATTTAAACTGATTAAACTAATCAAGGTACCCTGAAGAAAGGAATGAGAGTAATTCACTTAAGTCCAAAAGATTGTAAATGAAGGAAGAGTAAGAGGGAAGGGATGCTAGGAAGGGAATTAACAAATGTCTACTATTAGAATTATGTACAAATTTACAAGAGCTACAAAAATTTAAATGCTGCTTCCCTTCACCAAAGCTCCTATGTTCTGATTTTTTAAAACATATATTTTTCACAACACCTTTAAGAGTAGAGATTCAAAATCAGAACAAATTTACCAAAGGTCCAAATTAATTATTCTGAGGTCACAGCATGAAATAAGAGTTAAAGAAGAAATATGAAATACAAATTAATGGCAATTTTGATTGAAAAATGTACTCATAAGACACCATGAAGGAATGAAGCTGCCTGAGGACTTAACAATTTTAGACGTAAAATCAAGAGATCTAAAGTCAAGTCCACACTTGGGAACACTTAATAGCTCTAGAATACTCCCTAGAGGACAATATACTCATAAAATAATTACTACATTGAAACCAAAATATTTTCTTCTGTAACATGCAATTAGCCTGCAATCCCAAAGCTTTGAAAAATATGTACCTGTATGGCATCCTATTCAAAACCTCTGAACTGAAAAAAACAAAAACCTCTAGCTTCTAGGAAACAAAAAATTTTCTTTAACATATCAAATGCAGATTACATGTGGATAGCTAAAAATATATGTGTGGTGTGCCTACATATTTGGTATCCCCTTTCTTTTCTAAAAAGTTAACAAGCAAGTATATAATTAGGACCTCCTAAATAAACAAATGCTTGGCACCAAGGTGGATAAAAGGATAAACTAGATCCAAAACTGATCCTAAAAGGCTATTTAGAGAAGAAAAAAAAAAACTTAAATAACTGTAACAGAAGTTAAAACGTAAGAGTTACAAGGAAATAACTTAGAAAATAAGCTTAAGTGAAAGTTAAGAAAGCAGAAGGAAACATACTAGCTTGAAAATCCTGGGCAAAAGCTGCAACTGGTTTGCTTTAGCAACTAGCTAGTACATGACACACAGCAGGTATTCAAAAATTACTTCATGAATAAATGACTTAAGTAAGTGAATGAGGGAAGAAATGAGAAAATTATCTGTAAAGTTGGTTCATGCATACAGCAAATGGATGACCAACATTTAAAGTAGAATCAATAAAAGGATTTTAATTTCAAAAAGAGATGGGAGGAGGTGATACCAGGCTGGCAAAAGAAATCCAAGAAGCAATAACATGAAAGACAGAGGCAGTAGGGCATATTTGGAGAATAATAGGAGGCAAAACAGTTTGGCTGAAGTATAAAGGCATATGAGGAATGGTGAGGGTGGTAAAGCTGGAAAGGAAGGTTGGAAAGATCAAGAGGGTATTAAATTCTATGCAAAGAAGTTCTGTGAGTACAGAATAGCCAGTGAGATTGTCTGAACTGCGTAAGTATATAATCTAATGGTATCACATAGAATGGTTGGTCTTTTGTGTCATTATAGCATATCAGAGGCCAGGCATGAGACTGAAACCTGGAACTAGAAGCGCAGCTGAGAAAACAGAGGAAGGGAGAGGGAAAGAGGTACATTAGAAATTACAGAGCTGGAAGAGAGTTGAGGGAGACAAGATAGACAAACGTGACTAAAGTAAGCAACAGTGATAAATACCATTAACAAAACAAGTGAAATGAGAGGAAAAGAAGTTTTGAGGAAAATAAGTTCACTTATAAAAAGTTCTACTGGAAGTATGTGAAAGATATTCTGGTAGATGTGTTCGACAGCTGGAAACAACACAGACCTCAGGTCAGTAAAGAAGCATAGTTAGTGAATTAGATTTAGGAGTCATTAGCAATGTGGTAAGGCCAGAAACAATGCAAGAAAGTGAGGAACAGTGATAAAAACAAGTATATTTTAAAGGCATTTACAGCATGATATAATGGAAAGGAGAGGAGTTAAGAGATGGACACACATGGATTCACATCCCAGTTCTTTTGCTTTCCAGTTTTATTACCTTAATGCAAAATACTGACCCTCTCTAAACCAGTTTCTGTATATTTAAAACTGAAATGGCATCTTGCAATAGAAGCAATGGATGCAAAGTTCCTAGTCTCATGGAAAGACAATATTTCACTCAATCTTTATGAAGATAAAGACAGTTTTTCATTCATTTTTGTATTTTCTGCCACACTTTACACTTAGGACACTAATAAACTTCTATTATATTGTAAGAGCAATAGCAAAACCCAATTGTTTCATACATGGTTAAAAAGAAGCTATACTTTTTATATAAAAGAAAGTAATTTCATTTTTGAAGTACATCTTCCTTTTGGTTTATAAGCCAGGAACAATGTCTTTCATTTATTCTATATTACCAAAAACACAGTCTAATAATCATAATCAATCTATTATTTTTGACTAAAAATATGTTTTCATTGGTCTTCACTCTCTATTCACTGTTTATGTGAAAGTAAAAATACAACAGTCAAAAACTTAGTAAAAACCAAACTATTCTGTTTTATAATTTATCCATAAATTTCAGTGGTTATGGCACCGCAATTAAGCATGCAAACACTATTTAGCTCTCATTCTCCATTGTCTAAAGGTCCTGAAAATGAGATCTCCCCACCAGAATAGCCAATTGACTTGGGCCTCTTTCCCTAAACAGCCAGTTAAAGGGAGAATTCTGTCATAGTAAACTGAAGGCATTTTTTTTCACCAAGGGTCCCCCTCAGACAGCTAAGACATAAAAACACTGAACACTAAGGAACTCTACTATAGACACCTTTCATTTTTTTTTAGGTGAAAGTCCCTGCCAACCAACTTCTACAAGGCCTGAATAGGCAAGAGGAAACTTAAAGTTCAAAACCTGGGAAAACTACCTGTTCTTTTTTATGTACACCCTTACTGATTCTACTTCATTACAAAACAGAAAAAAAAATCTATCCAAAATCCTAATTCTGATAACCTCAAATCAAATGGGACTTCCTTTTCTTTCCTCTTCTACTACCCACTCCCTAAACTTTATCAACCTCTAGTGAAGCACTAGAAATCTGAAATCCAGTATCTCACTATTGTCTCAAGCCTTCTCTAGCTCTCTAGCTCTCTCCCTAACTCCACTGCTTTTTGATTAAATTGGTACCACTATTCCACCTTCTCCCAAAGTTCTGCTCCATTTCCTTTAGGAATCCAACCTAGATCTCACAATCTACCTTCATTTCAACCACTCTTCCTGCCAAGACTCTTAAGAGTTCCAAGTCAATTTCTTCTCTTCTTCTCCAAAGTGATCTACTTGCTCCCCTCAAACTTCCTATCCATCACTTCTTTCATCACTATTCCTAGCAGTAAGTTTGTTTCCTATCTTACCAAGAAAACAGAGGCCACAGGCCAAACTGTCACAACTTCCTCTCTCTCCACTATGCCCTTCATTCAAATTTATCACAATCAAACCCATTTTTCCTTTTCCCTGTCAGAAAATAATGTGTCCCTTCTCAGACTGAAAGCCAGTTCATTTATTTATGTCCTCAAAACTCCAGCATTCTCAGGAACTGGCTCTGGCACATACGCTCTTTCTGTTGCATACCCTTACCTCTGTCTGCTCAGCTGCCTCTTTCCCTTTAACGTTATTTCCTCCAGGTCCTTTTTCAGCTGAATATGTTCATTCTATACACTCTTCCTGCCCATCTTACCTACACTTACGGTTTCTACTATCATATATTAACTGATACTCCTAAATATGAAACCCCCATCTTAAGTACAAAACCATCATTGTCAAACACCTACTGGTCGGTTCTACCTGGATGTTACACACAAATCTTAAACTTAATATAGTCATCACTACTCAATTCCCCAGAAACATTTCCTATATCCTTTCTCTTAGTGATCTCTCCACCCAATTTCCCAAGCCAAAAAACTGGGAGGCATCATAGATTTCTCTCTATTATATGAAAGGTCATTATGCCCTGGTAATTTTACCTGCAAAATCTCTTTTCAGTCCATACTCTCTCTTTTACCCATGTCCACAACAATGAAAGCAACATCCTGTCTACTTCTACTGCAACCTCAATTCAGGCAATCATCACTTTTTAAACTTTGCTCTCTTTGTCTCAATCTCAGTCCCTCTAATTCTTCCCAACAACACTATTATGATAATGTTACTAACTATGAATTTGATCATATTACTCTCTCTCTCTTAAAAAGCTTTAATGGCTCCCAACCACCTAAAATGAAATGTATTTACATGGAATATAAACATGTACTATTTCCTCTGTCTACAATGACCCCCACTTCCCCAAACCCTTCTTCTGTTGGTTAGCTTCTATTCATCATATTAAGACTAACTCAAGAATTACAAACTCTGACTATGCTTCCAGAGTCAGATTCCCCTCTGTTTCCACACAGCAGTGCCTGCAAACAAGAAAATAACCAAAAAGTTTTTATTCATTAAATAAACATAAAGCTTCAGAGGTTACTACCTCTGAAGGACACTATCAATTACATAAAAATGATTTACAAAGCTTTAATTTTTAAGAAAAAGAAAAAATATTTCATACAAATATTCCAAAACAAATTAGGAAGTACACTTGTGCTAAAAAAAAATTATAGTGATGAAGCATTAAGATTTACTAAGGACTAAGTAGGGAGATAAAAAGAGGAAGGAATATATTGATGTCATATCATTACTACCTTTATTATAAAATGACAGAATGAAATTTTAACCACTATAAAAATAATTTAAGGGGGGGGCGGAGCCAGGATGGCAGCGTGAGTAGAGCAGTGGAAATCTCCTCCCAAAAACACATAGAGCTATGAAAATATGACAAAGAAAAATCTTCCTAAAATAGAGACCACAGGACACAGGACAACATCCAGACCACATCCACACCTGCAAGAACCCAGCGCCTTGTGAAGGGGGTAAGATACAAGACCCAGCCCGGCGGGACCCGAGCGCCCCTCCCCCCGGCTCCCGGCGGGTGGAGAGAAACCGGAGCGATTTTTTTTTTTTTTTTGGCGAGCGCTTTTTGGAAGCCTTAGAGGGACGGGCCCCCGTTGCTGGGGAGGCAGGGTGGCGGGACCGGTGAGGAGGTGCCTGGGAACGGTGCCGGAGGACAAAGAATATCCCGCGTTTCTCCCTGCGAGACCGGCGGGCGGGTGCCTGAGACCGGTGCCTGAGGACAGAGGAGGTCGCGCGTTTTTCCCCTTTTTTTTTTCTATTTTCTGCGAGTGCTTTTTGGAAGCCTAAAAGGGACAGGGACCCCGGTGCTAGGGAGGCAGGGCGGCGGGACTGGTGAGCGGGTGCCTGGGACCGGCACCTGAGGACAAAGAATATCCCGCATTTTTCCCTGTGGGACCGGTGGGTGGGTGCCTGAGACCAGCACCTGAGGACGGAAGAAATCGCGCGTTTTTCCCCTTTTTTTCTCTCTTTTTGGCGAGTGCTTTTTGGAAGCCTTGAAGGGACAGGGACCCCGGTGCTAGGGAGGCAGGGCGGCGGGACTGGTGAACGGGTGCCTGGGACCAGTGCCTGAGGACAAAGAATATTCAGCGTTCCTTCCCTGCGGGACCGGTGGGTGGGTGCTTTTAGGAAGCCTTGAAAGGACAGGGACCCTGGTGCTAGGGAGACAGGGCAGCAGGACCAGTGAGCGGGTGCCTGGGACCGGCACCTGAGGACAAAAAAAAAAAAAAATCGCTTGTTTTTTCCTTTTTTTTTTCTCTTTCTTTCTGTTCCCTCTCTCATTGTTGCTGTTGTTGTTTTGGTTTGGAGAGTGCTTTTTGGAAGTCTTAAAGGGGCAGGACAGGTCACTTAGACCAGAGGCAGGGAATCTGGGGATCTCTGGGCACTCTAACCCCCTGGGCAGCAGGGAGCACAGAGGCCCCTTACGGAGATAAATAGCCTCCTGGCCGCTCCCCCTCCAACGGGGCTCCACCATTTTGGAGGAACAGCCCCAGCCAGGCCAAGCCCACAGCAACAGCGGAGATAAACCCCAAAGCAACTGGGCAGGAAGCAGAAGCCCTGTCTGCGCACAGCTGCCCAGCACCAGCCACTAGAGGTCGCTATTCTCCCAGGAAAAGGCCACAAACCAACAAGAAGGGAAGCTCTTCCAGCGGTCACTTGTACCAGCTCTGCAAACTATCTCTATCACCATGAAAAGGCAAAACTACAGGCAGACAAAGATCACAGAGACAACACCTGAGAAGGAGACAGACCTAACTAGTCCTCCTGAAAAAGAATTCAAAATAAAAATCATGAACATGCTGACAGAGATGCAGAAAAAAATGCAAGAGCAATGGGATGAGATGCAGAGAAAAATGCAAGAGCAGTGGGATGAGATGCAGAGAAAAATGCAAGAGCAGTGGGATGAAGTCCGGAAGGAGATCACAGATGTCAGGAAAGAGATCACAGAAGTGAAACAATCCCTGGAAGGATTTATAAGCAGAATGGATAAGATGCAAGAGGCCATTGAAGGAATAGAAGCCAGAGAACAGGAACGTATAGAAGCTGACATAGAGAGAGATAAAAGGATCTCCAGGAATGAAACAACACTAAGAGAAATATGTGACCAACACAAAAGGAAAAACATTCGTATTATAGGGATACCAGAAGAGGAAGAAAGAGGAAAAGGGATAGAAAGTGTCTTTGAAGAAATAATTGCTGAAAACTTCCCCAAACTGGGGGAGGAAATAATCGATCAAACCATGGAATTACACAGAACCCCCAACAGAAAGGATCCAAGGAGGACAACACCAAGACACATAGTAATTAAAATGGCAAGGATCAAGGACAAGGAAAGAGTTTTAAAGGCAGCTAGAGAGAAAAAGGTCACCTATAAAGGAAAACCAATCAGGCTAACATCAGACTTCTCAACAGAAACCCTACAGGCCAGAAGAGAATGGCATGATATACTTAATGCAATGAAACAGAAGGGCCTCGAACCAAGGATACTGTATCCAGCACGACTATCATTTAAATATGATGGTGGGCTCAAACAATTCCCAGACAAGCAAAAGCTGAGGGAATTTGCTTCCCACAAACCACCTCTACAGGGCATCCTACAGGGACTGCTCTAGATGGGAGCACCCCTAAAAAGAGCACAGAACAAAACACACAACATATGAAGAATGGAGGAGGAGGAATAAGAAGGGAGAGAAGAAAAGAATCTCCAGACAGTGTATATAACAGCTCAATAAGCGAGCTAAGTTAGGCAGTAAGATACTAAAGAAGCTAACCTTGAACCTTTGGTAACCACGAATCTAAAGCCTGCAATGGCAATAAGTACATATCTTTCAATAGTCACCCTAAATGTAAATGGACTTAATGCACCAATCAAAAGACATAGAGTAATAGAATGGATAAAAAAGCAAGACCCATCTATATGCTGCTTACAAGAAACTCACCTTAAACCCAAAGATAAGCATAGACTAAAAGTCAAGGGATGGAAAAACATATTTCAGGCAAACAACAGTGAGAAGAAAGCAGGGGTTGCAGTACTAATATCAGACAAAATAGACGTCAAAACAAAGAAAGTAACAAGAGATAAAGAAGGCCACTACATAATGATAAAGGGCTCAGTCCAACAAGAGGATATAACCATTCTAAATATATATGCACCTAATACAGGAGCACCAGCATATGTGAAGCAAATACTAACAGAACTAAAGAGGGAAATAGACTGCAATGCATTCATTGTAGGAGACTTCAACACACCACTCACCCCAAAGGATAGATCCACCGGGCAGAAAATAAGTAAAGACACACAGGCACTGAACAACACACTAGAACAGATGGACCTAATAGAACTCTACATCCAAAAGCAACAGGATATACATTCTTCTCAAGTGCACATGGAACATTCTCCAGAATAGACCACATACTAGCTCACAAAAAGAGCCTCAGTAAATTCCACAATATTGAAATTCTACCAACCAATTTTTCAGACCACAAAGGTATGAAAGTAGAAATAAATTCTACAAAGAAAACAAAAAGGCTCACAAACACATGGAGGCTTAACAACATGCTACTAAATAATCAATGGATCAATGAACAAATCAAAATAGAGATCAAGGAATATATAGAAACAAATGACAACAACAACACTAAGCCCCAACTTCTGTGGGATGCAGCGAAAGCAGTCTTAAGAGGAAAGTATATAGCAATCCAGGCACACTTGAAGAAGGAAGAACAATCCCAAATGAATAGTCTAACATCACAATTATTAAAACTGGAAAAAGAAGAACAAATGAGGCCTAAAGTCAGCAGAAGGAGGGACATAATAAAGATCAGAGAAGAAATAAACAAAATTGAGAAGAATAAAACAATAGCAAAAATCAACGAAACCAAGAGCTGGTTCTTTGAGAAAATAAACAAAATAGATAAGCCTCTAGCCCAACTTATTAAGAGAAAAAGAGAGTCAACACAAATCAACATAATCAGAAATGAGAATGGAAAAATCACGACAGACTCCACAGAAATACAAAGAACTATTAAAGACTACTATGAAAACCTATATGCCAACAAGCTGGAAAACCTAGAAGAAATGGACAACTTCCTAGAAAAATACAACCTCCCAAGACTGACCAAGGAAGAAACACAAAAGTTAAACAAACCAATTACAAGCAAAGAAATTGAAACAGTAATCAAAAAACTACCCAAGAACAAAACCCCGGGGCCGGACGGATTTACCTCGGAATTTTATCAGACACACAGAGAAGACATAATACCCATTCTCCTTAAAGTGTTCCACAAAATAGAAGAAGAGGGAATACTCCCAAACTCATTCTATGAAGCCAACATCACCCTAATACCAAAACCAGGAAAAGACCCCACCAAAAAAGAAAATTACAGACCAATATCCCTGATGAATGTAGATGCAAAAATACTCAATAAAATATTAGCAAACAGAATTCAACAGTATATCAAAAGGATCATACACCATGACCAAGTGGGGTTCATCCCAGGGATGCAAGGATGGTACAACATTCGAAAATCCATCAACATCATCCACCACATCAACAAAAAGAAAGACAAAAACCACATGATCATCTCCATAGATGCTGAAAAAGCATTTGACAAAATTCAACATCCATTCATGATAAAAACTCTCAGCAAAATGGGAATAGAGGGCAAGTACCTCAACATAATAAAGGCCATATATGATAAACCCACAGCCAGCATTATACTGAACAGCGAGAAGCTGAAAGCATTTCCACTGAGATCGGGAACCAGACAGGGATGCCCACTCTCCCCACTGTTATTTAACATAGTACTGGAGGTCCTAGCCACGGCAATCAGACAAAACAAAGAAATACAAGGAATCCAGATTGGTAAAGAAGAAGTTAAACTGTCACTATTTGCAGATGATATGATACTGTACATAAAAAACCCTAAAGACTCCACTCCAAAACTACTAGAACTGATATCGGAATACAGCAAAGTTGCAGGATACAAAATCAACACACAGAAATCTGTAGCTTTCCTATACACTAACAACGAATCAATAGAAAGAGAAATCAGGAAAACAATTCCATTCACCATTGCATCAAAAAGAATAAAATACCTAGGAATAAACCTAACCAAAGAAGTGAAAGACTTATACTCTGAAAACTACAAGTCACTCTTAAGAGAAATTAAAGGGGACACTAATAAATGGAAACTCATCCCACGCTCATGGCTAGGAAGAATTAATATCGTCAAAATGGCCATCCTGCCCAAAGCAATATACAGATTTGATGCAATCCCTCTCAAATTACCAGCAACATTCTTCAATGAATTGGAACAAATAATTCAAAAATTCATATGGAAACACCAAAGACCCCGAATAGCCAAAGCAATCCTGAAAAAGAAGAATAAAGTAGGGGGGATCTCACTCCCCAACTTCAAGCTCTACTACAAAGCCATAGTAATCAAGACAATTTGGTACTGGCACAAGAACAGAGCCACAGACCAGTGGAACAGATTAGAGACCCCAGAAATTAACCCAAACATATATGGTCAATTAATATTTGATAAAGGAGCCATGGACATACAATGGCAAAATGACAGTCTCTTCAACAGATGGTGCTGGCAAAACTGGACAGCTACATGTAGGAGAATGAAACTGGACCATTGTCTAACCCCATATACAAAGGTAAACTCAAAATGGATCAAAGACCTGAATGTAAGGCATGAAACCATTAAACTCTTGGATAAAAACATAGGCAAAAACCTCTTAGACATAAACATGAGTGATCTCTTCTTGAACATATCTCCCCGGGCAAGGAAAACAACAGCAAAAATGAGCAAGTGGGACTACATTAAGCTGAAAAGCTTCTGTACAGCGAAAGACACCATCAATAGAACAAAAAGGAACCCTACAGTATGGGAGAATATATTTGAAAATGACAGATCCGATAAAGGCTTGACGTCCAGAATATATAAAGAGCTCACACGCCTCAACAAACAAAAAACAAATAACCCAATTAAAAAATGGGCAGAGGAACTGAACAGACAGTTCTCCAAAAAAGAAATACAGATGGCCAAGAGACACATGAAAAGATGCTCCACATCGCTAATTATCAGAGAAATGCAAATTAAAACTACAATGAGGTATCACCTCACACCAGTAAGGATAGCTGCCATCCAAAAGACAAACAACAACAAATGTTGGCGAGGCTGTGGAGAAAGGGGAACCCTCCTACACTGCTGGTGGGAATGTAAATTAGTTCAACCATTGTGGAAAGCAGTTTGGAGGTTCATCAAAAAGCTCAAAACAGACCTACCTTTTGACCCAGGAATCCCACTCCTAGGAATTTACCCTAAGAACGCAGCAATCAAGTTTGAGAAAGACAGATGCACCCCTATGTTTATCGCAGCACTATTTACAATAGCCAAGAATTGGAAGCAACCTAAATGTCCATCGGTAGATGAATGGATAAAGAAGATGTGGTACATATACACAATGGAATACTACTCAGCCATAAGAAGTGGAAAAATCCAACCATTTGCAGCAACATGGATGGAGCTGGAGAGTATTATGCTCAGTGAAATAAGCCAAGCGGAGAAAGAGAAATACCAAATGATGTCACTCATCTGAGGAGTATAGGAACAAAGGAAAAACTGAAGGAACAAAACAGCAGTGGAATTACAGAACCCAAAAATGGACTAACAGGTACCAAAGGGAAAGGAACTGGGGAGGATGGGTGGGCAGGGAGGGATAAGGGGAGGGAAGAAAAAGGGGGTTATTAAGATTAGCATGCATGGGGGGGAGGGAGCAAGGGGAGGGTGGGCTGCACAACACAGAGAGGACAAGTAGTGACTCTACAACATTTTGCTAAGCTGATGGACAGTAACCGTAATGTGGTTGTTAGGGGGGACCTGATATAGGGGAGAGCAAAGTAAACATAGTATTCTTCATGTAAGTGTAGATTAATAATTTAAAAAAAAAAAAAAAAAGAAAGAAAGAAAGAAAGAAGGAAAAGGGGGATTACTCCTTAACAGGATAAAACTATTGGTAAATCAAAGATCAACGCATGCTTTAAATATCCTTAATGTTGATCACTTAAAGGGTGTCAGATGATCAGCTATGGAGGTACTCTTTTCTGATAATATTCCTTTCTCTTAATTTAAAAAAAAAAAAAAAAAAAAAAAAAGCAGTTACTGTGTGCTGACCTCCAATGAGTTCTGCATAGTGGTATAGAGGGCATGTCAAAGTGTGGGCAAAGGGTCTGTTTGTTTCTAAGCAGGAGATCAAGGCCTAGCTTGGATACCCAGAAAATGAACTAAGATACGATATGAGGAGGAGCTTCCGGCATCAGCACTCTCTGGAGGACTTGTGCCGGGGGATGATCATCAAAAAGCCTCCACAGGGATCCGGACGATGCTGCGGTTGTGGCTGCATCCAGCCCACCATCTCCTGGACTTGCCATAGGAATGAGGAGGGAGATGTCTAGGCTGGCATGTGCATACAGAGAGACAACGAATTTGACCGGATCTGTACTGTTGAAACTCAACCAGGAGTTGGGAGGGGTGCAAGTTGTAGCACTCCAAAATCTCATGACTATAGACTATCTATGGTTAAAAGAACATATGGGATGTGAACAGATCCCAGAAATGGGCTGCTTTAATTTGTCTGATGGTTCAAGTACAGTTGGACAATATCCATCATATCATAGATAAATTTTCACAAATGCCTAGGGTGCCTAAATGGTTTTCTTGGCTTCACTGGAGATGGATGGTAATTATAGATTAGCTTTGTTTATGTCACCGTATTCCTATTATGTTAATATATGTGTGCAAATTAGTTAGTAGTTTAAAACCTATACATACTTAAGGTACTATACAAGAAGATATGTCAAAGAAATAATCAATCCTCCCAAGTTTCCTTCGTATGCTACATCTATAGCTTTTCTTCTTCCTTCCTAATTACAAACCTTAAATAGAATTCGTGCCTCATATCGAATTTACCGAGTATCATAATTCCTCCAGGTGGTAAAGATACCTCGAGACAAGTGCTGGGCATAGAAGCCACAGGGCATAAATCTGCAAAGAAGTAAAAAGCTAACCTTTGCAAACAATATGGCTTCTCTCTCACTTACCAACTTTACATTTCCCTGTATGGCCCCGGAAGATGACTGGTTAGCCAGAGACGGGTAAGATTCCTCAAGGGAGGAACAACCTAAGACAGGCACAGTCGCAGGGGGGCCATCAGGTGAGAATTTGGGGATCAACAGAGGTGAGGCTCAGAACCTCACCCCCCCTGCTTTGAGAGAAATCTTCTGCATCCGTGGATGTCTTGCTGCCCTTGTCTAGCCTGGATTAATACTTAGTCCATAGGCACACACCTGATCATCTGATCATCTACATTTGCCTTCTTACAGCACTAAACTATGTTTTCTACCTTTATCTTGCATCTACCTACCACTTCAGCATTTTATTAAAAATAAAAATAATAATAATAGTAGGAGAAATGTGGGATCAACATATAGATCAAGTACAAAAATCAAACGAATATTCATATTTGACCTGATTGTTTATAGGTCATATTGCATGATCAAAACCGAAAGTTTCTGTGATGACTGCCCTTGTACTGTTCACCATGTAAGAATTTATTCACTATGTAAGAATTCGTTCACCATGTAAGAACTTGTTCGTTATGCTTCAGAAGATTGGAGACTGACGAGAATTAGGCTTGAGATGGATTAATGATTGTACATTGAGCGTTGACCCCCCTATACTGAATTTTATTGTTGTTAACAACCATTTGATCAATAAATATGAGAGATGCCCTCTCAAAAAAAAAAAAAAATAATAATTTAATATGCAAAGGGTAGATTTACAAATGAAAACAATTAAGATGAAGAAAACTACATAGAAAGTCCAAATAAGTAAATATCAGTAAATAAGACACTAGCCTTTACAATACTCTTTTCTTCTGTTTTTCCAACTGACTGAAATATTTTAAAATCCAGCTTATCATTAATTTTTTAAAAATTATAGCCAAGCTGGAGAAAGACAAGTACCAAATGATTTCATTCATTTGTGGAGTATAACAACAAAGCAAAACAAGGAAGGAAACAGCAGCAGACTGACAGGCTCCAAAAAGGGACTAGCGGTTAACAAAGGTTGGGGAGTGTGTGTGGAGAGGGAGGGAGAAGTGGATTAAAGGGCATTATAATCAGCACTCACAATACAGGTAGGTCGCGGGGAAGGCAGTACAGCCGGGAGAAGACAAGTAATGACTCTATAGCATCTTACTACGCTGATGGACAGTAACTGCAGTGGGGCATGGTGGGGACTTGATAATATGGGTCAATGTTGAAACCACAATGTTGCTCGTGTGAAACCTTCAGATTATATATCCATATTATCTTAATAAAAAAAAATTACAGCCAAGCAGTATGGCCAAAAAAGTAGAAATTACTGAAATCTTAAAATAAAGACTAAATATAGAATGTCTCACTTCATTTCACCTTAAAGTTTTGAGGAAGGAGACATCCCTTACAAGGCACACAGGCAATTAGCACTTTATTAAGTTCTTGAGTAGCCATATATGTAGTTCAGAAGGAGTATTTTTGAGTAATATCTGTGAAACTACTGAGAGTGTTAACTAGGTAGCAAACCTGTATAGATAGAAAAGCTTCTTATACTTATAAAGGCTTTGCCTTAGGGTTTACCAGCACCCCCTTCCCCAGGAAATAAAACTAAAAACTTACCAGTTTCTTCTAGAACAAAAGCCAAATTTTGGCCTTGCTATTAGATTACCAGGAAAAATTTAATTCAACCAAAATATTTCTTGAAAGTCAAGTCTCTCTCCAAGCATCACTGTAGACTGATTACTCCGTTCTTGCTTTAAACTTATGACACAGTCAAGGCCATTTTTCAATTCCTAAAGTAGGGCCCTAAGCTTATTTGAAGTGCCCATGTGTTAAGGAGTCAAGGCTTTTACGTTCATTCAACACATTTTTATGATGGAGCATGTACGACATACGAAATTATGTATCAGAAATAATCACACCAAGAATTATTTTTTCAATTACCTCAAAGACTGGGTGCTATTATGAAACATCTCTTCAGCCAAAGTTCAATTGAAAAAGCTAACAAAGAAGTTCCTAGATTAGGTGGATTGAGTTCTACAACTCTGTTAAATTACCTGTTGGGAACTCTGAATGCATTTTCCAATAGAAATAAGGTAATACATGGCAATTACATTCCCAAGCTAGACCACAAAGGCCTATAATATAAAAGAATCACAATTTTTACATGAATTTTAACAGTTCTATTATTGTTAAAATTACACAACAGGATTTCACACGTTCTAAATGAGAGCACTTCTCTTACAGTCAGAACAGCCTAAGTCACGTTATTTGCTGTAACTTTCAACAGATGATACAAAGAAAATGATGAAAATCAGTATCAAAACAAGCTATGGAATATCTGAAATAAAACGTACTTCCAAAAGTGGCACCTCTGGTTTCCATCACTGGGTAGTATTTGCTTACTTTATTAAAGACGTACTAGCCAGAAACTGATGAGACCAAATGCACTTACAAGAAAAGTTGAAGTTCCTTGGAAGCCTAAGACCCAAACTTTACTGGGTAAATTCTACTTACAGAATCTATAATAATAAGGACAAAACATTTAAATAAGTACGAAAATATTTTAAAATTCTTTGGTGAACTTTTAAGGCAAACAGTAAATGAAACTGCAGGCGTACCAAACTCTGCATGAAATTGGAATAAAAAAATACAAAAACAGTTGTGCTAATATACAAAAAAAAAATCACTGAAATGGCTTATTTCTGAAAGGAGACAGGATATTGAGCTGCTTTTTTAAAGTTTAAGAGAAATAAATGGCATCTTATGAGAAAAAGCCAATAGGAACTAAATGTAAAAATTTTCAATTCAGGAAATAGTTGGAAATTTTAATTTATATTATTGCCTTGAGCCTCTTTAATAATATACCCTTTTTGTTCTGACGACTTATCATAATCTAACAGCAAGATGTACTGCTGTATTGCAAGGTGTATTAACTTTGACTCTAAACCCAAACTTCCCACTACAGTATTGCTCAAAACAAGCGTTAACAATGGTTACTGTGCGTCTTCCATACTCGTCCTAAATTAGGTGTCTCTGGATTATTAGGACTTCATGGGCTGACACAGAGTTAAGCTGCACGCCACATGACAAAAAGGAAAGCTACTTCCAATTAAGTGATATCTATTATAAGCGTGAGAAGCACACATTTCACCACGACATTAGCGTTTAGAAGCAACCTAAGTGTTCATTTCTGGATTGGCTAGTCACTCTTAGCTGAATTGGCTGAACTGGCTCACTCCGCGAACTTCGTTCCTGAATCCGAAGGAGAGTGGAGAAAATCAAAGCTCCTCAGAACTCTCCAAAGAAAACTACAAAGAGCGCTTGTGAGACAACCCACCGACTCAGAGATACGGAAGTGAGGGCCAAATGAAAATTCAGCCGGACAGGACGCGGGAGTGGAGTGGAGGGCTGCGTCCCCACAGGACCTTGCGCGCTGACAGCGCCTTCTCCTGACATGGCCCGCAGCTTACCTCCTTGACAGGTGGGAATTTCTTCTTGCATTCCAGAGACAAGGCCCGGAGGTCGCTCTGCATGTTCTCAAGCAGCTTCTTCACTGCCTCAGGGCTGTTGGTGCCGGACATGATCCACCAAGGTACGAGCCAATTTCTGAGCGGCGCGAACTCCGGCACCGTCAGCTACTTAGGGCGACAGACGGCTCCCTCCCGGCGCCTCCGGTCGTGCCGCAGCCCGCCGCTCGGGCTCCCGGAGTCCGGCCGGGCCTGGGCTGCGAACCCGGAGAGTGCCCGAGCGACCCAGCAGACTCCTCGCAGCTCCCCGGCTCTTCTCCGAGGCGCTCCCCGACGCCGCCCAGCCCCGCCAGGCTCCGCCGGCTCTGGCCGAGGAGCCCACCAGGCGGGAAGGTCCTTCCCGCTACCGCGGGGCCCGGCCAAGCCAGTCGTCACCAGTCAACCTGACGAGAAGCTTTAGCGCTAGCTTCCCCTGCCCCTCAGACTCGCCGACGCCATTAGGCCAGTCGCCCACAATTCCGAGCGCGGCCGGGACACGTAAGCAGCACTTCCGGGCATCGCGGCCCCCCGCCCCCGCCGTGGCCAATCCGGGCGGCGAGCCGCCGGCGGGGCGGGGTGGGGGCGTGGTCACGCAGGGGTCAGGCCCGCTTCCGGGCCGCATCGCTGTCTCAAGACTCCCCGTGGCAGTAGGCTTCAGGCTTCGCTTTCTCAGTTTCGCTTCCTTTTTGCTGACAAGTGTGTGAACGGAGTCCTGGGTACTCGTTGGCATGTCTCTGCGCACGTTTGTGTTAAACTATAATAATTTGCTTCCGTTTGGATTAATTTTTTTTTCTTGTCCCTCTTCATTTCCGTACCCCAGAATCTCGGCTAGTGGCCCTAAATCAACTTACCTCCAGTTAAGCCCCGCGCCGCTCCCCCGGACCTAAATTGCAGTCCCTCCAGGTTGTACTAAGACTAATGGAGGAGTCGTCACTTATTTTCCTAATCTGTAAAATCGAAGGTAAAGCTGCCCTCTGTTTCAAACCCTCCGCTAGCTTTCCACTTCCCCCAAAGTAGAAAAGAAATTCCTCCGTTCGCCTGCTAGGCACTGGGCGATCTGACCCGCCTCCTTCGCCGCCTCTGTCTCGCAGCTAACAGGAAAGTTTCCGAAGCCTTGGGATTTTTTTTTCTTGTTTTATTACCTGCCGAATCATCAAAGCCTAAAACAGTGCATGACACACAGTGGCTAATCAATAAATATGTGTTGAATGAATGAATAGCCTACTGAAAACAAAACTTGGATGCTCAACTAAGAGACCGATATAAAGATCTCCATTAAGTCTGCAGTGCCAGATACATGTAATGCAAAGATAAACAGAAAAATCAGCTATTCCCCGAAGATCCAGGTCGTTATACTTTGCCCAAGACATCTCACAACTACCGAGTAGGAAGAGGAGAAAGGAAGAGGGAAAGCCTGAGCAACGTAGAGGTAAAAGATGAAGCTGATGACACAGAATGAAAGACAGTGACCTATGAGATGGTTAGTAGGTGGCAATGTTTGGCTATACAATAAGAAAGCCTTGCACCTTAAGTACTTTGTAAACTAAAAATTTTTTTCCATCTGAGAAGAAGCAAAGCAAGGGTGAATGAAGATGGCAGGTGAGGTAAGAGTAGGCAGCTTCTGGAACAGTTATTTGGACCTTTTGTGCCTATTAACTTCCAGGAAGCTTGACTCTGCTATGATATAAACTTTATGTATTAAAAGCTGTAAATTTAGCAGAAAATAAAAGCTTTATGTGAAATATATGGCAGACATTCTTGTGGTCCCAAGGAGCTTTTAAAAATGATTCTCTATTAATTGGCCCTGTAATCTAGAACCAAGCTCCTGCCAGTCAGTGCCTTTCCCTATGTAGCCATTTTTGCATTATTAACTAGCATGATTGACTCAAAATCACCTTCCTTAGAATCTTTTACATCTCTATTATATATTGTTGAGGGAATGCAATTGGAATTTATTAATTAAAAACAATACTTGTAACAGTTTGAAAAGCCAAATTTTCTTACAGGTTAGAAATTGTATGTAGCATTCTGTGAATTTCTTGAAGAAACAAAAACAGTTTTCTGCATACATATCTCCAGAGATATTGTACTGCTCCAGAAACAATCCATGGCTTTATGCCAAAGCCCAGCAAATTAACAGAAGTAAAAATAATTTTTGATTCTACCAGTTAAATCTCCTCAACTCAGGAGTTATCATTCTGAAAGACAAAATAATTTTTTTTAGTAACAAAACAAATTATTCAAATACATAGTATTGTTCTCAAGTACCTCAAGATGTACTTTCAAAATTGTAGAACACCTATGAATACTTATGTTGGTATGACTGTAAATTGGTCTTTTGTAGTTACAAAATCTGCCTTTATTGAGAATTACATTAGTAAATGCCTGCTTTAAAAAAAAATTGCTTTCACAGCCTGATCAAATGGAAGTTAAGCCTCAGGCACTGAAGTCAAAAAGCCCTAAATTTTAATCTTGGCCCTATTAGTTACTAACTGGGTGAATCCAGCATGTTGCCTAACCTCTCTTATCTTCAGTTTCCACATATTTTAAAGGAGGAAATGTAAGTGGCTTCCTCATTAGGTAGTTCTAATATCTAAATGAAATATATCAGATAAAGCATAATGCCTGGTACGTATTAACTATTGAGTAAATAAGTAGTAGGAAAAGGAAACTTTTTCTGCAGTCGTCACTCATGCTGTCTGTTACTAACTTCCAAGTAGACTTGATTATCAGCAAGTTTTAATCTTCAGTTGAAAATGAGAAAACACATATCTTTTACTGAGTCTTTGTTATGGATCTTTTTAGAAATGTTATTTAACAATGAATATGTATTTATGTGTAACAAGAAAACTTATCTAATATTTTGAAGTATCACTCAGTTTAAAGATAAAATAGAAACATTGCTCCATCTGCCTTTATAGTTGTTCAGTCCCTCAGACTTCACCATCATTTATTTATTCCTTGCTTGAACTTTTCTCTCTTCCACCCATTCCTTAGATACTAGTGTTTTCCAGAATTCTATTCTCCGCTCTCTTTTCCTCTTAATTTATTCCCAGAGTGGTCTTACACACACCAATGATTTCGATTACTACCAATCTGTATCACACTGCATAACCTGACAGATACCAGTAGAGTGTCTAGATTAACAGAAATACCACAACAGAGACCCTCTTGGATTTACTTGTCTAAGAGATACAGAAAGGAATGTAGTCGTAACATCAGCTAAGCTTCTAAATCTTCCAAATACTCACACATCGTGGAATACATAACATCAAACTTTCTGGAAATGTCACTTCTTCTAGTCCTAGCTGTGTGTGTGTGTGTGTGTGTGTGTGTGTGTGTGTGTGTGTGTGTGTGTGTGTGTGTGTGTGTGTGTGTGTGTAGCTACACTAGTCCTATACATAGTCTTCTCTAGAGATGGTCTCACCTAGGCAAGGCAGCTCATCAATTTCAAGAGTTAGACAATTGCATGTACAGCAGGATAGTTACACATGCATGTACAAGGTGTAGCACAGAGGATATTCAGTCATAAATCTTTTGTTCTCAGGTTCTCTGGACTAAGCCTCATCAAAGAAACATCCTTGAATTTAGTGCTATGGGAATAAAATAAATTGTTACTTGGATATCTCTGAAAATCATGATATAAATCCATTACAGACAAACTTACAACTCTAGAGCTGTTGTGTGAGATCCAGACATGAATATTCCACTGCCTACTGGACATCTTTCCCTGGAAGACTCATTGGTACCTAACACTCCTTCCCCAAAAGGAGCTGGTCCTCTCCATACCTTACCTTCATCACCAAATCATCTGGTTGCCCATAGTTACTTTTCCTTATTCTCACTCTATTATTTTTCCCTTTGCCATCATTAATTCTCTATCTTTGAATTACTTTTCCTGAAATTAATTCATTTTTACAGTTTTCTTTTTCAAAGAATTTTTTAATGCCTGTTGGTACATGCTGTCTATGTATTTCTAAAACGTTCTCAAAGAATTCCTTAAGCTTTGATTTTTAGCATTAAAAATTATAAGTTGCTGGCTGTCCTAAATTACATATTGACTGAAGAACACAGAATAAAGAAGTGATTACAAAAGACAAATTGTGAGTAGAGAACCTGTAATTTACTATTTCAAACACTATGTTCCTAGATATAAGAATCAGTTGCAAAGAATTATCTGATCGAAATGTCAGTAGTGCTGAGGTGGGGGAATTCTTAGGTCTAAGCATCAGTTCCTTTAGTTAGAACACTGCTTTGTTCTCCAGTGTCTGAAACCTTGGCTTGTGACCTGTTATCCAGTTCTCTAGGATTATTCTTAATGAATGCCCAGACCTTTCCTCATGCTGAGAGTTAGTCATGAGCCCCAGCCTCATGTCATGTCCCCCTGCCTGGATCTCAGAGTGGCATACCTACTCCTGGGTCCTGGTATCTAGGGGCTTTGCCCACATGGCTGAATGTCCAGTTCCTCTGGTTGGATCTTCTTCAAGTCAGTTATCCACCCTGAATATTAATGTCATCTTTTCTATGTTAATTTGTTCTTGGTTATCAAATGCCATCTCCCTGTCTAGACTTCTTCCTATGAAGTCAGTTTAATCTGTTCTCCTCTGTCCAGTTCTTCCCACTTGTTAACCTACTGCTCTTTCATCAAATGGGCACATATAGTTTCATATGTCCATCCTTCCTGGTTAGGCCCTTCTCATCACAGTTCACATGTCTATGTCCAGATGCTTGCCAAGACACTTCGGACTGTGTTTTAGAGTTAAAAGGCATATACCATAACACCACTAGCAGAGGTAGGAAATCATGTTGGTTTAGCTCAATATTTCCCAACTGGAAAAATCAGGAGAGAGGTGGTCCACACAAAGCAGCATCCAGACTAGTTTGTCTTATAAGTCCTCCTCTAAGTCCTCTAATGGTAAGAAATACCGTTTATGGAGCAACTGTGTGGGAAGCTCTATACTAACTGTATTTACTATCTCACTTAACCTTTGCAAAAAAATCCTGTGGCTTGAGCATTACAGTTTCTGTCTTACAGATTGGAAACTCAGTTTCAAAGAGATTCATTCACCTACTAAAGGTCCTCTAGCTAGTAAAGCCAGGATCCCAGGTCAGGATATTTTCACTGTAAAGCTTGTTCTCCTGCTTCATCTGTATTTCACAAGTGACATTCTGCCACAAAAAAAATATGGTAAAACTTGAGGCCTGTGTCTTCCTATTTCCTGAACATCTTATTGCTTGGAACCTTCCTTTCAGACTGATTAGTTGTTTAGAAAGAAAGAACTTTAGGTTTGTCATCACACTCAGTACATTTCCTGATGGGGAATAACATATATACCCTTTAATTATAAGATTATTTTTCAGTCTCCCTGTGATACTGCAAGTTCTTTAGTGGAAAGGCCCTTGTGTATTCATAGTTATACTCCTGGCAACTGGCACATATATGCTAGGCTTCAACAAACATTCATTTACATTATATGGATTCTTGGCCTCAATCATAGTGGACTGAAGGTGCTGAGAAAGTTATCAAGACAAGAATTGATATCTTGGAGTATACAAACTGGCAATCTGCATCCACAGAGAGGATTGGGATAAGTCTTGCAGAAGCAAGGGCCGCCATGTACCTGCCACCTACATCTTTTCCCAAACAACTACTTCCTTCCCTCAAGAAGTATTTCTTGAGTGAGTGAGCAAGTGAATGCTGCTACTAGGATGAGATTCATATTTTAGGACTTCGACTATAAAAATACCTGGCCATTGTGAAAAGAACTCTATGCTTTTGGCACATACAGTATGTGCCAGAAGTAAGTATCCCAAATCTTTGAAATAAAACTTGAGTAACAACCCAGAATTCTTTTTGAGATCAATGAAAACAATGTAGATTCTAAGACCAAGACTTGGTTACCTTGCTTAGTAGCAGATAATTTTTGTGCTTTGGTGATATGCCTGACATTTAATATTTTCTTTTATAGATTACAGGCATGCAAGATATGGAAACAACCTAAGTGTCTTTCAAGATGAATAGATAAAGAAGATGTGGTACATACATGATGGAATATTATTCAGCTATAAGAAGAAAACAATCCTACTGTTCACAACAATATGGATGGAGCTATAGGGCATTATGCACAGTGAAATAAGCCAGGTGGAGAAAGACAAGTACAAAATGATTTCACTCATGTATGGAGTATAACAACAAAGCAAAAACTGAAGGAACGAAATAGCAGCAGACTCACAGAACCCAAGAATGGACTAGTGGTTACCAAAAGGGAGAGGTTGGGGAGGATGGGTGGGAGGGAGGGAGAAGGGGATTGAGGGGCATTATGATTGGCACACCTAATATGGGGGGGGGACATGGGGAAGGCAGCATAGCACAAAAACAAGCAGTGACTAGCATCTTATACTCTGATGGACAGTTACTGCAATGGGGTGTGGGGGGAGGGACTTGATAATATGGGTGAATGTAGTAACCACAATGTTTTTTTATGTGAAACCTTCGTAACAGTGTATATCAATGATACCTTAATTTTTAAAATCAGAAAAAATTAAATAAATTAATTAATTACAGGCAAGCTATATTTTATTGAACTTCACAGGTCTTTTTTACAAATTGAAGGTTTTGAGCATTGAGGAAGTCTATTGGCACCATTTTTCTAATGGCATTTTCTCACTTTGCATCTCTGTGTTACACTTTGGTGATTCTTACAATGTTTCAAACTTTTCAATTATTATTAAATTTGATATGGTGATCTATGATCAGTGATTACAACTCAGTAAAAGCTCAGATGATGGTTAGTATTTCTTAGCAATAGTTTTAAATTAAGGTGTGTACTTTTTTTAGACAATGCTATTCCACACTTAATAGACTATAGGATAGTGTAAACACAATTTCCATATGCTTTGGGAAGTGAAAAAATTCATTTGACTCACTTTATTGTGGTAGTCATTTTTTGCAGTGTTCTGAACCCTAACCTGTGGTATCTCTGAGGTATGTCTGTACTGTATTACAAGATTAGTGACTTTACATTTTTTAAATTAGTATTACAAAAATAAAAACTACACCAATTGCAGGAACACCAAAACAAACCAAAATACCCACATTTCCACCACCTTATTAAACTGTTGGTTTTAGTGTTTCTGTTTCCTTATACTTCCTGTCTATGTTCATGCCTGACTTTTATACCTTGTTGTATTAGCTTCCACTTGAGTCTTTTCAACATACCATGCTGCCTCAGCATCACTGCTACTGGGATCAGATCAGACTGTTTCAGGCATCAAGCTATGATGTCCCTACCTCTACTTTACCAAACACCCCTCAACCACTGCCTCACTTAATGCCTTGCAAAGTGACTTTAGTACTCACCAACCTACTGGGTCTTCCCCCTACTAGTATGGATGGTGACCTTTTAATTGATCAATCTGGGGAATTTTGCCCCTCACATATTCATTGTTTCTTCTGCATGACTTGTATTCTATAATACTCACGACTCCCCTCTTTTACAAACTCTTTTTTTTCCTTTTTGAAACTCTTTTCTAGAATACCTCATTCTTCTGATTTTCTCTCATTTTCTAACTACATCCTACTCTGTTGCTTTTATTCCTGCCACAGAAAAGATAGTTATCCCCAAGGTTCCTTTTCCTTTCCTACTCTCCTACTCTCTTAAGACATTGTATTGACTATAAAGTCTTCACTGTGCAGATGAATTTGAATTCTCTGGTTTCTTACATGTTTTCAAGGGCAGGACTCAAGAACATTTTCAACTACCTGCTAAGCATTTCCCTTGGATATGCCATTGACTCCACATATTTTTAAATGCCAAACAATCTCAAAGCATCTTTTCACTAAACCAGTGTCTCTTCTTAACTACCCTGTTTCAGTTAATAATCCATAGATTCTCATTCTTATATATATTCATATAACCCTTTATGTTCTTTTGGTAATAAACAATAATCTGTTTGCTGAGAAAGTCACTTTTCCCCTAGATCAGGATATGAAAATCATGTTGTTTGTTCACAGTCAGGGAATCACAGTAGTTTCAGACTTGTAGTTTTTTTTTTATATCGGTAATGTGCAATTACTTGAACATTATGGTTACTAGACTCCCCCTATTATCAAGTACCCCCGACATACCCCATTACAGTCACTGTCCCTCAGTGTAGTAAGATGCGATAGAATCATTACTTGTCTTCTCTATATACTGCCTTCCCCATGTCCCCATGCCCCTACATTATGTATGCTAATCGTAATGCCCCTTTTTCCCCCTTATCCCTTCCTTCCCACCCATCCTCCCCAGTCCCTTTCCCTTTGGTAACTGTTAGTCCATTCTTGGGTTCTGTGAGTCTGCTGCTGTTTTGTTCCTTCAGTTTTTTCTTTGTTGTTATACTCCACAGATGAGTGAAATCATTTGATACTTGTCTTTCTCCACCTGGCTTATTTCACTGAGCATAATACCCTCTAGCTCCATTATGTTGTTGCACATGGTAGGATCTGTTTTCTTCTTATGGCTGAATAATATTCCATTATGTATATGTACCACATCTTCTCTATCCATTCATCTACTGATGGACACTTAGGTTGCTTCCATTTCTTGGCTTTTGTAAATAGTGCTGCAATAAACATAGGAGTGCATATGTCTTTTTCAAACTGGGCTGCTGCATTCTTAGGATAAATTCCTAAGAGTGGAATTCCTGGGTCAAATGGTATTTCTATTTTGAGTTTTTGAGGAACCTCCATACTGCTTTCCAAAATGGTTGAACTAGTTTACACTCCCACCAGCAGTGTAGGAGGGAGGGTTCCCCTTTCTCCACATCCTCACCAACATTTGTTGTTGTTTGTCTTTTGTATGTTAGCCATCCTAACTGGTGTGAGGTGATATCTCATTGTGGTTTTAATTTGCATTTCTCTGATGATTAGCAATGTGGAGCATCTTTTGATGTGTCTATTGACCATCTGAATTTCTTCTTTGGAGAAGTGTCTGTTCAGATCTTGTGCCCATTTTTTTATTGGATTATTTGCTTTTTGTTTGTTGAGGTGTGTGAGCTCTTTATATATTTTGGATGTCAACCCTTTATCAGATCTGTCATTTATGAATATATTCTCCCATACTGTAGGATGTCTTTTTGCTCTACTGATGGTATCCTTTGCTGTGCAGAAAGTTTTTACTTTGATACAGTCCCAGTTGTTCATTTTTGCTTTTGTTTCCCTTGCCTGGGGAGATATGTTTGTAAGATAAATTCTAGCCAAAATAAGCAGGCAAAGAGAGGCAACAAAGGGCCAGGTAATTTATTTGAATGCCTCCAGGCAATGTTCCACAGTCTGGCTATCACAGGCCGGGGAAGTCATGTGAAAGTAGACAGGCAGCGAGTTTTTAAAGAAGGCAGGGGGAGGCAGAGCTTAGATTTACAGCTGCACGAGGATTGGCTAGCCTAAGGCACATTTTTCAGGTTGGGAGGGGGCAGCAGCCAGGGACTTTGGCACATCATCAGTGTCTGACGTACTCACTCCTTCCCCCAGTGCCTTCAACCTTACATTTCAGCCTTTTGGTCATAATGGGCAACGACTTGATCTGGCTACTTCTGGCTGACAAGGAGCATCATGAGGGGGGCAGTTTCGTAGCATGTAGTTACATTACTCTGACTACAAATATCTTGTCTTGCCTTTTCTAGAGGCTCCTACTCTACTCTGCCTAAGCTCATGGTCCCTGTCTCATTTTCTCTTCTGTAGATAGAGGCTTTAGCTGCTGCCAGGGAAAAGGTGCAATGACCGCTCTGGCTGCTTCATGCTGAGAAGGGGCACAGTAAAGGGTGCAGCTAGGTTTTTATCACTGGTCAGTTGAGAGGGCTTCGGAAGGTTGGCACTTCTATTCTGGAAGGACAAACTTATGAGATTAAGAATGCATGGCTGAATATGAGAACTAAAAATATGAAGAGTCTAATTGAGAATCATAGCCAGGTATTATGGGGAAACTAAAATTTTGAATCGAGTTTACATCTCAATGACTAATATTAGAATTTAGTATAGATAAGACTGCATTATTGAAACAATACTTTTCTCTAAAATTACCCTCATTTTTATCAGAAGTAACCAGGTTAAGAAAATAATTAACACTTGGCTTAATTATTTGCATAAGTGCAGCAAGAAGAACAATTGATTACATAGGCTGTTTTAAATGTGCTTTGCTGGAACTTTTTGTAAGGAATTTCAGATTGAACTTTTAAAGGCTTCTTGAGGCCAGACAGCCAAGCTAGACTTGCCATCAGGTTGTGCCTGCAGTACCTGTAGATTTGGGTGAATTCTTCTCTTCTTGAGGTTCCTAAGACAATCTTGAGGTTCCTGCACCTGCCAGGAAGTGACCTTCTTTACTCACCTGGTAAGGCTGCTGGGAACTCTGTAAGCAAGGTACCAGGCTAGTTTTTTTAAGGGGCTTTGTTGGCTTTATAAAGTCAATCTTAGTTCCTTAAAGCTGTCTGTTCATATCTGAGTTTACACACGTGTCTCTCAGGTATGATGTTTCAGTCAAAGCCTTGTAGTAATATAACTAGTCTTTTTAATTGGTCCTCTTACAAGGAAAGCAGATTCTTATTGAACTTGTGCAAATAAACATACTGCCATGAAATATAAAACTAATCACTGAGAGTTTTTAAATTCTGGAGGGATCAGGTAGAGAGAAAGATAAAGTTTCAATTCTGCTTATAAAGGCAGTCATTTACTAAACTGTTGTCAGCTTAAGAGAAAAAGCTTAAAATACTTTATCAACAATATTTGAAACAAAAAGTCACAAAATCATTTTCCTTAGTTTACTTAATTCTATGTAACTAATACCTGTTCTGCTGAAATCTAGATTTTTACTAGTTTCGGAGTAATAGAACAGTGAGTATAGATGATAAAAGACTTACAAATGACAATGGTTAAAGATCTGATGAGAGCTTACTGTAAGAGTTATCATAAGGAAATTTGGATATTTCTGTAACAGAATATTCAGTAACAAAGTTTAGCATTATTCCCTGTGACAGTGCCTTCTAGGTAATTAAGCAGGTAAATAAGCAAAATTAGCCAAATATTTTCTTCAATGAGAAAAAAATTCTTCTGACATGTTCTAGGGGCCCTTTGGAAAATAGCAGAGTGAACTAGAGGTAAAAAGCACCTTTTTGAATCACCCCTCCCCCCAGTGCCTTCAACCTTACAATGTTCATCAAGAAGTCACTCATGTTTATGTCCAAGAGATTTTTGCCTATATTTTTTTCTAAGAGTTTTATGCTTTCATGACTTACATTCAGGTCTTTGATCCATTTTGAGTTTACTTTTGTATACGGGGTTAGACAATAATCCAGTTTCACTCTCTTACATATAGCTGTCCAGTTTTGCCAACACCAGCTGTTGAAGAGGCTGTCATTTCCCCATTGTATATCCATGGATTATTTATCATATATTAATTGACCATATATGCTTGGGTTTATATCTGGACTCTCTAGTCTGTTCCACTGGTCTATGGGTCTGTTCTTGTGCCAGTACCAAATTGATTTGATTACTGTGGCTTTGTAGTACAGTTTGAAGTCAGGGAGTGTAATTCCCCCTACTTTGTTCTTCCTTCTCAGGATTGCTTTGGCTATTCAGGGTCTTTTGTGGTTCCATATGAATTTTAGAACT
Organism: Manis javanica; assembly: GCF_040802235.1. Classification (NCBI taxonomy): domain Eukaryota; kingdom Metazoa; phylum Chordata; class Mammalia; order Pholidota; family Manidae; genus Manis; species Manis javanica. The sequence goes on from NC_133165.1 coordinate 74,634,739, forward strand.
ATTTGCTCTAGTTCATTGAAGAATGCTATAGGTATTTTGATAGGGATTGCATTGAATCTGTAGATTGCTTTAGGCAGGATGGCCATAGTCTTGTAGTTTTAAATTCATTTTCTTGCTTGTTCATTTTCATTTCAATTCAAACTACCAAAACAGAAATGAAGAGATGGGGAAAATTAACAGCTCTTGAGCCCACAGATATATTTAAGAAGCTCTTTTTGTCAATTTATCACCTGCACTTTCCCTAACTTCTTTCTCCTCTCAGCTTCTCCAAGTTCCCTAACCTCCAGCCCTCAGGACTGAACACTGTTATCCACTCTGCAGCCAAAAGGATAAGCAACAGGAAAGAAGAAAGGTTTTAAATACAGGAATTTTTGTTGTTGTTTCCTCCTCCCATCAGTTCTGTTTCCAAGTTGCCTGCTTTTTAAGCCTGCCTCTACTATTAGTCAGACCTACAGCAAAAGCCCCATCTTTAAAGGTACCAGTATTGCAACAAGTTCAGCACTGCACTTATTTCTCAGCAATTGGAAAGAAGGGAAGTGTGGGACACAGCTCTTACCTCCGTTTTCAAGGCAACTTTGAGCACTTCACTATGAATAATGTATCACTTGTACATGGTGTGGTAAATTATCTAATCCTACCACAAAGATGACTTGTGTACTTGGGGATTGTCATGGTGAATTGTGAGATGTTGGAGATAGAATACATGGCTCTAGTGTCCACCCAAAAGGTGACAGGGTGCCAACTGACTGGGATAATAATTTTAGCCAGTGTATTCAAGAATATCTGAGTGAGGAACAGATTCCTGGGTCAGATGTAGTGGGACAGCTGTGATGGTAGTCTGTTCTTTGTCTTTAAATGTGGGCTATCTTTAATCCTGTTCCCTTTTTCTTTGCAGTACCTACAGCCACCTTTACCTACTAAAGATAGGCCTTTTTTAAGGCCATGGGTCACAAAGGTATTATTCTACATAAATTCTATTATCTCTGTGAGTTTACTTTGCACATTTAGTTTTTAATATGTTTAGGGTCCACATTCAACTGTCATGTTAAGAAGGAAAATGCTTTTACTTCTCTCTGGTGATCCAGGTTTCCCAAAACCACCCATGAAAAAGTTCACCCTTTCCCTGTTTCCATGTTAATAAATCTCAAATATATGTGGGTCTATCGCTGAACTCTCCATTGAGTTCCATTGACAATTTATCTGTTCTTGTATGCTACTGTTTTATTTCCATGGCTTTGTGACATGCCTTAATACCTGTTCCTCCCCACTGGGCTCTTCTTTGACAACTGAAAAAAATAGATAGCTTTGGACCTTTGTTTTTTCAAATAACTTTTAACTGTTGAGTTTCCCCCAAAATCATATATGCATATATTATATATTATAAATTAGATACACATATATGTGTAGCTGGAATTTTGATTGAGATTGCATGGAATTTATGGATAAACTTGGGAGAATACATATTTTTATAATACTGTTATCTCATTTAACATAACAAATATTGTTCTACTTCTTCAAATATTTCCCTGGCCTTTTAATAGAGTTTAAAATACTTTTTCATAGGTAATTTCTATATTATTTGATAAATTAAATTCTTAATTTTGTTTAAATCATATTTTCAATTATTACTCATAAAGAGAAATGCCATTGATTTGTATCAATTCATCTTTTGATGCTCTTTCTGAATACTGTCATTCATGCTAATAGTTTGCTTGTTGATTCTAAGTTTCCTATATAGATGATCTATATCATGAATCTATATAGATGAATTTAGATCTATATCATGATCTCTATAGATTAATCCTATATAGATTATATGCCAAATCTTATAAAACAATACCAATGAATATGAACAACCTTTTGTTTTCCTGATCTTAAAGTGAATGCGTCTAAATTTTTTCTGTTAAGTAAAAAGTTTGCTTTAAGTTTTTGCTATTAAACCCTTAACAAGATAAGGGAGTTTCCTTCTATTTCATGTTTGTTAAAAAAATGTTTTTAAAAAATCTTAGCATACATAATCATGAGAAATCCAAGATCACCCATATCACTGTTTTGCCATATGTAATATCTCATTTTCCTCTAGTTATATAAGATTTAATTTTAAGTCTTATTTTTTCCTGGTAGCTTTCAGTGGTTTCATTTTAATGTGTCTAAATATTACTCTGAATTTACCTTATTTACGGTTCATTAAGCTTCTTATATCTGTAAATTTACGTGTTATTAAATTTGAGATTTGGAGGGCATTATTTCTTCAAATAATTTTTCTGGCCTCAATCTCTTTTATATCTTCTTCTGGTATCCAAATGGCAAATAAGTTAGAGTTTTAAAATATTGTTCCATAGGTCCGTGATGCTCTGTTTTCTTTTTTCTTTCTTTTACAAAATCTTTTCCCCTCTCTGTTCTTCAGATTGTATAATTTCTGTTTATCACTCTTCAGGTTCAAAGACTTCTTTCTCTTAAATCTCCATTATGCTATTGAGCCCATTTAGTGATTATATGATTAAAAAATTTTTAATTTTGAAATATAGAATCACAAAAAGTTGCAAAGATAATATAGAAAGGCACTATGTATTTTTCATCCCTTTTACCCCAATGATTACATCTTATACAATTATAGGATGACAAAACTAGGAAATGACATGTATAGTTCTATACCATTTAATCACATGTGTAGCTTTGTGTAATGACCACTCCAATTGAAATACCAACCTATTCCATCACTACAAAGATCTCTCTTGTGTTACTCTTCTAATCACTCCTCCCTACCCTCACCATCCCCAACCTCTGGAAACCACTAATCTGCTTTCCATTTCTATAATTTTGTCATTTCAAGAATTTTGTATGTGTGGAATCATTAAAGTATGTGACTTTTTTAATTTGAATTTTTTTTTACTCAGTACAATACCCTTGAGAGCCAATGAAGTTGTTATATGTATAATTTTTTTCCTTTTTATTGCTGAGTAGAATTCCATAGTATCAATACATCAGTTTGTTTAACCATTCACGTCTTGAGAGACATTTTGGCTGTCTCCAAATTGAATCTATTACAAATAAAGCTATAAGCAATCATGTCCAGGGTTTTCTGAAGACTTAAGTTTTCATTTCTCTAGAATAAATGTGAAGAGTGATTGCTGGGTTGTATGATAAATGTATGTATAGTTTTTATTTTAAAGAAAATGCCAAATTATTTACCAGAGTGGCTGTATTATTCTATATTCCTATCAGCAATGTAAAAGGTCTAGTTTTTCTGTATCCTCACCAGCATTTGGAATTGGTATGTTTTTTCTATGTTATCTTCTTTTAATTTTACAATTTTATTCTTTGAATTTAAATCTATGGCTCACTGAGTTAATTCTTACATAAGGTGTGAGTTTTAGGTCTAAGCTTATTCTTTTGCTTATGGATATCCAATTGCTCCATCATCGTTGTTGAAAAGACTATCCTCTCAATTGAATTGATTTTGCAAGTTTGTCAAATATCAATTGACCATACTTGTGTGGTGCTATTTTGAGGCTCTCTCTTCTGTTCCATTGATCAGTGTGCTTATCTCTTTGCCAATACCAGTCTTACCACTATGCCAAGTAATTTTGGATTCTATCCTGGAAATTGTGGCTGTGATACTGTATAGACTGTGGGTTCTCTTAAAATCCTAAGGAGGATGTTAATTTTTTTTTTCTTCACCAATCAATCAACCCACTTTAAGCTCAGACCAAAAGTCTGTCTTGCCTTCTGTGGGCAGTGCTTCCAATCTCAGTTCTGTTGTCAAAGCCTTTGCTATTTTCTTTGGACTTTTCCACACATCTATCACTCAGGATTGGTCTGAGATTTGAGTCATGGTTAAAATCTCAGTTCAGGTCAGAGCCTTTGCTATATTGCTTTGGGTCTGTTGTGTATGTGTGTTCCTCAGAGGTTAGTATGAATCTTGAGCAATGGTCTAAATGTTAAAGTTTATATAATATTTTAAATTTTTCTTGTCCATAAATAACTCAGGGGGTAAGTCTTTGAATTAGGTATCCTTTTCCCCAAATTTCTCCTTTCCAGAACTCCTGTTACACTTTCTGGCCTGCAAGATTCCATTTTCATGGTTCCTTTAGACAGAGGCTAGCCATCCTCATGACCACACATTTCTACACCTGGACCTGCCCTTGGGGACACAGGAATGAGAAAAAAGAAACTCAGGAAATTTGCCCCTTTACAGATTGCTTTTCCAGATTCTGACTTCATTCCACAAACAACCTGTTTTTATTTTCAAAACTCTCAGATAGTTGTTTCATGAATTTTCTCAAGAGATTTTAGTTGTAATTCACAAAAGAGAAACAACATAGTGCTCTTTAGTGCCTTCGTGGAACCAAAACTTTCCTTTTATCTCTGGGAGAGATTAGAATACAGAGAGACCAGGGTACATGGAATAAAGACCATGTTGAGAGGCAGCAGGGGAGTGGCCATCTGCAAGCCAACAGCAGAGGTCTCAGAAGAAACTAACCCTGCCAGCGCCTTAATATTGGACTTCCAGTCTCCAGAACTGTAAGAAAATAAATTCTGTTGTTTAAGCCACCAAAATTGTGGTATTTTGTTATGGAAGCCCTAAAAAACTAGTAGTTATTCTTGCTAATTTATTACTTTTATTAGACTTTTCAAAAACCTACTTTCACTTTGTTGTTTTTTTCTGTATTTTCTGTTTTACTGATTTCTATTTTTTTTAAAACTTTCTTTGCATTTAATTTGCTCTTCTTTTACTAGCTTCTTAAGGAGAATGCTTAAAATATTTTAAACTTTCAAGTCATAAGTCTCCCTTGAAGATGTTTTAGCTTCACCCCACACATTTTCAAGCAGTTTTCTCCAACTTGTGTTAATTTTCTAGATATCTTGCTATTTATTTCTCATTTAATTATCTGGTTATGAATGAGCATATTCTGTATGATGGCATCCTTTGCAATTTACTGAAACTTAACTAGGACCAGCATTTGGTTTATCTTAGAGACCATTCCATGTATATTTGTTGTGTGTAGTGTTCTGTAAGTGTTGATCATCTTATGTTAATATAAGCATGCTAAATTTCTTATGCTAGGTGACTGCGTGGGGTATCATTTTCCATCTTTTTACTAATGACTTGTCTTTATATTTAAAGTGTGTCTCTTGGTCTTAAGCATGTAGGATGGCTCCTTGCCATGCTTCCCTCTTGGGAAAAACATGTAGGTGGCTCTTTCTTTTTTTGCCATTTTACAATCTCTCCTTTATTATAAATGAGTTTACTCCATTACATTTAACTTAATTATTGCTGTGGTTGGGTTTAAATCTACCATCTTTCTGTGTTTTCTATTCTCCCTGTTCTGCGTTCTTTTTCCTTCCTTTCCTATCTTTACTTTTTTTTTTGGAGCGGGGGTGGGGTGACAATAATGTTATTTATTATTTCTTTTTATCTCTTTTATTGGCTTTTGGTTATGCCTTTTTTGTTCTTTTTCTGTGGTTACTATAGGATTTATAATATACATTCTTTAAATTTTTTCCAATTTTTCAAAATTGAAATATAGTTTGTATATAATATTATGTTTCAGATGGCAACTTAATGATTCAATTATATACATTACTAAAGGCTCACCACATAATATAAATTCTAAATATCAGTCTTTTGCAATATCATACTCATTCATATAAAGAACTTTATAACAATATAATTTCAAATACACCCCCCTCATCCATTGTCTATTTTCATATATTTCATCCAATGTTACAAACCTCACAGTACATTGTCATTCATTTTGAATGGTTTTTTCTAAGATAAAGTTTTAGGTTTTTTCTAAGAAAAATTTTTATATTTATCCACATATTTTACTCAGCACTTCCAGAAATTTCTTCATAGGTATGAATTTTAATTCTTCAAGCATTTCCTTTAGCATTCCTCCAGTATGGGTGACTGGTGGACAAATTCTGTTTTGTTTTGTTTTTTACAAAATGTTATTCCTTAATTTTTATTGGGCATTATTAATTTTTAGCCAAAACAATTTCACTTAAAACTAAATCATATTAACTAAACAAATACTTGTTAATTATTGGGATTTTTAGCCCTTTATGTTGTGAATGGAGTAAAGTATATTGACAGATATTTTAACTTAACATTTTATAAAATTTCAAACTTGCCAAAAAAGTTGAAAGAACAATACAAGGAATTTTTATATACACTTTAATCAGATTCAAAAACTATTTATATTTTTCCCATTTATTTTATTATTCTCTCTCTCTTCTCTCCTTTTCTCACTTTTACTCTCACTTTCTATTCCAAAATGTATACATTTTTTATGAACCATTGGAAACATGCCCTATTACCACAAACATATTCAGTGTGTATTTCCTTTGAACAAAGATGTGTTCATATATAACCAAGAAATATTAACAAAGCACATTACATTTCATCAGTTGCCCCAATAATGACCATTTTAGCTTTTCTGTTCTAGTATAAATCCAATGCAGGATACTGAATGCCTTGCATTTAGTTCAAGTGTCTTTTGTATGTTTTCATTTTCAAGGGCACTGACCTCTTTGATTTTGTTTGACCTAGATATTTTTTAAGAATTCTGACTAGTTATTTTCTAAAATGCTCCACAACTGAGGTTTGTTTAATATTTTCCCATGATTAGATTTATGCTGTGTATTTTTGGTGAGAATATCCAGGAAGTGACATTATGTCCTTCTCAATGCACCAAGAGATACATGATTTTAGTTTGTCCTAAAAATGGTGACATTAGCTTTGGTCACTTGGTTAAAATGGAGGTTGCCAGGTTTTTGCACTATAAAGTTAGAATTTCATTGATTGATTTTTGAATATCAAACAAAATATGTATTTCTGTTGAAAGCCCAACAAGGTAATGATACATCATTTTCCTTTACATACATTGCTGAATTTGCCATGTTAATATCACTTTAAGATAATTACTCAATGTTCATAACAAAAATTGGCTAGCAGCTTCTGATTTTACCAAGATTTGTATCAAAGATACAATGGTTTATAAGATTTGTTGAAATGTTCAGTCTTTTGTACTTTTTGAAAAACGTTTTATAGATAATAATTTTTTTTTGAGAGGGCATCTCTCATATTTATTGATCAAATGGTTGTTAACAACAATAAAATTCTGTATAGGGTAGTCAATGCTCAATGACAATCATTAATCCATCTCAAGCCTAATTCTCGTCCATCTCCAATCTTCTGAAGCATAACGAACAAGTTCTTACATGGTGAACAAATTCTTACATAGTGAATAAGTTCTTACATGGTGAACAGTACAAGAGCAGTCATCACAGAAACTTTCAGTTTTGATCACGCATTATGAACTATAAACAATCAGGTCAAATATGAATATTTGTTTGATTTTTATACTTGATTTATATGTGGATCCCACATTTCTCCCTTTATTATTATTATTATTTTTATTTTTGATAAAATGCTGAAGTGGTAGGTAGATGCAAGATAAAGGTAGAAAACATAGTTTAGTGTTGTAAGAGAGCGATTGTAGATGATCAGGTGTGTGCCTGTAGACTATGTGTTAATCCGAGCTAGACAAGGGCATTAAAACATCCACAGATGCAGAAGATTTCTCTCAAAACAGGGGGGGTGAGGTTCTAAGCTTCACCACTGTTGATCCCCAATTTCTCACCTGATGGCCCCCCTGTGACTGTGCCTGTCTTAGGTTGTTCCTCCCTTGAGGAATCTTACCCGTCTCTGGCTAACCAGTCATCTTCCGGGGCCATACAGGGAGATGTAAAGTTGGTAAGTGAGAGAGAAGCCATAATGTTTGAAAAGGTTAGCTTTTTACTTCTTTGCAGATTTATGCCCTGTGGCTTCTATGCCCAGCATTTGTCTTGAGGTATCTTTACCACTTGGAGGAATTATGATATTCGGTAAATTCGATATGAGGCACGAATTCTATTTAAGGGTTGTAATTAGGAAGGAAGAAGAAAAGCTTTAGAGGTAGCAGATGGAAGAAAACATGGGAGGATTGATTATTTCTTTGACATATCTTCTTGTAGAGTAACTTCAGCATGTATAGGTTTTAAACTACTAACTAAATTGTGCACACACATTAACATAATAGGAATACAGTTACATAACCAAAGCAGATCTATAATTACCAGCCATCTTCAGTGAAGCCAAGAAAACCAGTTAGGCACCCTAGGCATTTGTGAAAATTTGTCTATGATATGATGGATATTGTCCAACTGTACTTGAACAGTCTGAGAGAAATCAGACAAATTAAAACAACCCATTCCTGGGAACTGTTCACATCCCATATGTTCTTTTAACCGTAGATAGTCTGTAGTCGTAAGATTTTGGAGCGCTACAACTTGCACTTCTCCTAATTCTTGGTTGAGTTCCAACAGTATAGATCCAGTCAAATTTGTTGTTTTACTGTATGCACAGGCCAGCTTAGTTATCTCCTTCTTCATTCCAATGGCAAGTCCAGGAAATGGTGGGATGGATGCAGCTACAACTGCAGCATCGCCTGGATCTTTGTGGATGTTTTTTGATGATCATCTTCTGGTATGAGTCTTCCAGAGAGTGCTGATGTTGGAGGTTCTTCTTCATATTGTATCTTAGTTCATTTTCTGGGTAGCCAAATTAGGCTTTGATCTTCTGTATAAACACAAACAGACCCTTTGCCCACACTTTGATATGCCCTTTATACCATTGTGTAGAACTCATTGGAGGTCACCACAAAGGAACTGCTTTTTTTTTTTAAGAGAAAGGAATATTATCAGAAAAGTGTACCTCCATAGCCAATCATCTGACACCCTTTAAATGATGAAAATTAAGGATATTTAAAGCATGCGTTTATCGTTGATTTACCATTAGTTTTATCCTATCAAGGAGTAATCCCCCTTTTCTTTCTTTCTTTTTTATTTTGTTTAATCTTTAATCTACACTTACATGAAGAATATTATATTTACTAGGCTCTCCCCTATACCAGGTCCCCCCTATAAACCACTTTACAGTCACTGTCCATCAGCATAGCAAAATGTTATAGAATCACTACTTGTCTTCTCTGTGTTGTACAGCCCTCCCCTTTCTCCCTCCCCCCATGCATGCTAATCTTAATACCCCCTTTCTTCTTCCCCCCCTTATCCCTCCCTACCCACCCATCCTCCCCAGTCAAATTCTGTTTTTTATCTGAAAATGTTTGCCTTCAATTTTGAATATGTTCTTTCATATTGATCCTAAATTCAACAGGGCTCTCCCATCCTCTTAGTACTTTAATGATGCTGTTCCATTTTCTCCTGGCCTTCATTGTTTCTAATAAAATGTCAGCTGTCACATTGTTTCCTAGTAATGTGACTCCCCCCCAACCAACCCCATGGCTGTTTTTAAGAATTTATCTTGGCTTTTTATCTGTTCGACTATTAAGGGTATACATATGGTTTTCTTGTTATTTATCCAGCTTTGGGTATGCTGGTCTTCTGGATGAGTTGATATTTTTGATCAAATGTAGAAAAAATTCAGCCATCTTCAGTTATTTTTCAACTCTATTCTCTTTCTTTTGTTCTGTCTCACAGGTCTTTGAGTCTCTGTTAATTAAGAGAAAAACCTCTGCTTTATTTTGGGCAATTTTTACTTATTTTTAAGTTCTTCCATTCTTCATTAATACCATCCATTTTTTATTTCAGTTACTGTTTTTTTTTAGTTTTAATATTTTTATTTGGTTATTTTTATAGTTTCCATTTATTTCCTTAAATTCCCTCTTTTCCTATAGACTCTTTAATGTATTTATTATATAGTTATTTCAAAGTCCTTGTTTATCAATTTGAACATCTTGGTTGTCTTTGGGTCTGTTTCCATTGGTATGGGTTATGTTTTCCTGTTTCTTTATAGTTTTATTAATTGTGAATAATAAAACATTATTTTCTATTTACAACAATGTAGCAATGTCAAAGCCTCATCAAAGCAACTGAAATGAACACTTTCATGTATATCACTAGAATATTATTTCCCATTTCTTTTTATGATAAACTAATTTTCATGGAATGATTTTGATCAAGACCTTTTCCAAGAACTGGCTTTTCTGTATTTGAAATTATATTATCAAAACAACATTACAGTTGTGGAAATCCAGCTACAAATGATTTACTATAGAATATCCCTGATCCCTGAAGTCTATGTGTAGTTATTTATATTAAAAATCAATTATTTTCATTTTCATTTTATTTTAATGTATTAGAATAAATATATTTTAATTTTCCTATGGGTTTTGGGCAGCTTAAGAAAAGGGTGGATCAAGAGAGTCCAAGAAAAGATGCCCTGCAAAGAGAAGATGACACAGTAACTTGAATTTTAGGGGTAAATCCCAACATCACATTGTGACAAGGCCAAAACTGCAGTTAGCACCATATTCTGATAAACCATTACCTTGGAGATCCAATGTAGTTGTGGAAACAAACAGACAGGGTAGACAGAAGGATGACTAGGTCAAAATTCAAGTTCACAGAGACACTAGTGTAAATGTGGAGACAAACAGGCATAACAACTTCAAGTGAACATAAGTGTCTTAGAATTTGGAGAGTATGTATGTCCACTGACTGGAAAGGGAGAATATGGCTATCATCTAAGGCAAAAGGCTGTCTTCCCTCTGCCCTGGTTTTATAGGCTGTCTCACTTTGAGGGCAAAAAGGGCTGGTAGGACTACTCTACAACCTGAAGCTAAATTTTGTATTTGCTAATAATTGTAGTATGAAAGCAGTTCCCAGAATTCAATTTCATTAGCATCAAAGAAAATAGCTACTCTTAGCACTTTTCATCTCATTGTGAGCTCCATACATATTAAAATAACAAACACTTTGGTATTACTTATATTTAGAGTATGAGCTTCTTTACAATGAGTTTCCAGAAATTATAAATGCAATGTTGCTATTAATTTGGAATGATACTGAATTTAGAATATTACTGTATATTAAATTTTTAATCTATTTTTAGTGCACATTCATAAGGCAAATTTACTTTCAAAGCCTTTAAAATATGTACTCAGTAATGTCAGGGATGAAATAAAATCACAACAAATAGAGTAGTGCTTCAGATATTGAGCAAATTTCTCCACTTAATAATTTGATCAGTTAGGAACATACTATGCCCTATATCAACTGAACATCTATAAGCAAGATTTGTCCACCAGATAATTCAGTCTAATAGGGGAAGAGATGTATGTACAGATAGCCCAAGGTGGCAATATTGTGAGGAAGACCCAACATATGCATGTTGGAACAGGTCTTGAAGAATGTATATAAAAGTTTGCCATGTAGGAGGTAAGGCAGGTTATGCAAACAGATAGTAGTGGGAAAGCCCAGAGTTGCCAAACTGTATGATTGAGGATTAGTTGGGTAAGAGCCAATTCTCAATCTTTCCCTCTAGTCCCAGTTGAACAGGCAATCTGGGTGGACTAATTGTTACCCTAGTCTTTGCTCTCTTGCTAAAGAAAGCCTATTGGAACTTGAGAGTGAACGATATCAAATAGTGACAATTGCTCTCATTTTTTAAGAGAGAACACCATTTCCGTATTTGGGTACTTCTTTATTAGTAATGATACCTGCTGCATTCTTCATAATGACCAAGACTCACAATCATTCTGAGAAAATTCATGCGCTTACTAAGCAAATACGCAGTTTTAACAGAGTCTCACACTTTCTTTAATTGGACTTTACCCCGAGCCATCCTAGATGGAAATACTAGAGTTGCTCTAGTTTGTCTATTAGTGAAGTTTGAGAGTCTGAGAGATGACATGATTTGAAGTGGTAGGCCCAAAATTCAGGTGGTTTAACTCCCATGCCTATGCCCCAAACCACTCTTACTCACCATAACCGGAAGGTTAAAGAAGGACCACAATCTACAGAGAACAGAATCTGACTTTTTAAAAATGGAGATCACTCTGCTAACAGAATAAACAATGGAACTGTGTAGGAAGGGACTGGTGGCCAGCAGACGTAACCTTGGTTAGTGGATCTGACTGCACATTTGTATTTTCAAAAAAGGGATGCTACATCTTAGTTTGCCATTAGATGCAGTAATTTAATACTATTAAATAAAATAATTGTTAAATTAAAATAACTACAATTGTTACTAAATATATCCAAATGCAGTAAAAGCCATTAACCTCTGGAGTCTGGATTTTTATCTTTAACTCACATGATTTGATGAAATTTTAATATTCAAGCTTACCATCACACTGAGGCTTCTGCTCTAAGTCTTTCATAGGAGCTAGGAAAAAAAGTTTAAAACAAATTAAAATATTAGACCCATCCTATTGGGTCTTTTGCTAAAAATTTACATACTTTAACAATAACTTCAAAAGCTGAATTTGAGTCCTTCATTGATGTCTTCTGTGAGTGATGATAAAGTGCTCTAATTGCCCATAATAGAAAATATGGCTTTACTTTGCAAAACCTGGAAGTTTACACCTCCACATCCATTAACTTTAATTCCTGCAAGAAACTGGTATTATTTTATGGTTGAGAAATCTGAAATTCAGAAGCTAATTACTTGCTCACAGCTAGCTGTGGTGAAATGGTTCTCAGCATGAAATGTTTCCTCTCATCTCTCATGGGTCTGTAACAAACTTACTACTGAAGGATCTATGATTACTAAAGTTCACTGTTTGAATCTGCAGTATTGCCTCAATTCATACAATAGATAAATGGCTCAAAATTCAATGTAATTCTGAGTTTTAGAAATTGAAGAGCTTTATCTTACTGAAGTCATTTGATACTTCAGTCCTACAAGAATTCCTTCTCAAATTAAAAAAAATTTACTAGAAAAAATTTCTCCATATTTATAACTTATGTTTTGGTTTTCTTAAATGAGGGCAATTCTAAAATAATTTATATTTGTTTGTAGGTTCTGTTGTATTCAGTAATTTTCAGAGCACTGATAATTCAAGACAGGAATTAGGGAGTTGAGGAGATAAACAATGACCTGGATGTCTTGAGCTTCTTGTGGGAAATAAAAGGTCATAATGGGATTCATTCAGATGAACTAAGAGAAATTTTAAATTGCACGCTTGATTGATGGAAAGACAGATCTTATTATAAAGAAAATGAGATACTTTTACTACCTACTAGGGGAACTCAAGATCAGAAGAAAGCAGGCCAGGTCAAAGATTGAAGGCACATGTGTAAGGTCCGATGAGAGCAGAACACTTTAATACATGAGTCTAAATTATTTAACACTTAGCATACCTAAGAATCAATGAATGGAGGAGGAAAAAGGAGTTAAATGTCTGTTAGTCTACAATGTCCCTGTACAAAGCTTAAAAGAAAAGCAAATACTATAAAAAATGTTTTAATGAGAAACTTCTGTTTGAGATGTTACAAATTTTAGGAATCCTTGAAGATTTTAACTAATAATTAAAAATCAAGGTATTTAAGATTTAAAACAACAGTTTGGGAAATTTCAAGAATTTACTGACATAAATGTAAGAATACACATTATAGGAAAAGACAATTGGGAAGTTTCCATGTTTATTGTTTTACTTTTATGTATGTGGATTTAACTCTAGCTAGCAATGGACTTGAAGGTCACAGCAAATTAACTATTTCTTGTTTCATGAAACTATGTGCAACAAACTCCTGATCTGAGGGAAAATTTTGAGCAAAATGAGAACCAATATCAACCATGATTTTCTACAGAACATAACAAAACAATTTAAACATTTAAAACATTTGATTTTATGAATATTGAAAATGTGCAGTCTTATGTTTACAGCATTTCCACTTAAAAGAACAATTTCCAAAGAGATAGTTGTATTTTTAGCTGCTTTGTATAATCACACTTAACAGACATTTCTAAAAATATTGAAAAAATAAAACCTGACATCAAAATCCATTTGATTTTCTGTCATTTGAGACTTTAGTCCAAAAGTTTGTTAGCTCCTCATTTTCCTTGAAGGAAGGACACCTTTTGGATTCCCTTAATAACCTATAGTTTTTCTTTCACTACCTTGACAATTTCCAGGCTTCCAAAGGCAGAGCTGGGATATAATTAGACCATGGTATGATGTGGGGTGAGTATGTTTTCCAATGCATGTATTTGCCAAAAACAATTTTTGTACTGTTTTATATTATACATTTAAAAATTCAATATCCCATTACAGTGTAAATAAGTCTTAATATTTGAATTTTCACCATGTGCTTTTATCTTCCCAATTCTGATATTTAAAAACCTATTCTATGTAGCATATAAAAATTTGAATATACTTAGCCTAGTTTTAAATGAATGTTTTTTTGTCTGAGCAATCTGAAAATTCTTTTGCTTACTATATATAGCAAATATGAACTAAAAACATGAAAAAAATACATATTGAATTGAAATGTCCACCAAGCTAGAAAACTTCAAAATTGTATATATTTCCTGTTAGAAAAAAACCTGGTAATGAAACATAATATAGCTCTGCAATTTAATATGTAAGTCAGCAAAGATATAAATACACTCTCCTTTTCCCTTTCTTTATCTTCTGGCATTTAAAAGAATTATTTGAGAGTTATCAACACAATTACATTTTCAAAATAAGTTGTTTCAAAGAAAAAAATTTTATTGTAGCGTAAAAAATATGAACAAAGATTTCCACTACTATTCCTTGGTTCTTGAAATGAAATTTATTTTCCTTTCCTTCTCACTCCTCTAAGACTTTAGAGCACTTCTAGTTCCTTTCCCTAGTATACAAGAATTCTCCACATTTCTTCCTTAAAAACTAAACTGGAAGTGTTAATTTTGTGAGAGCCAAGATGGCAGCGTGAGTAGAGCAGTGGAAATCTCCTCCCAAAACCATATATATTTTTGAAAATACAACAAATACAACTATTCTTAAAAGAGAGACCAGAAGGCACAGGACAACAGCCAGACTACATCCACACCTGCGAGAACCAAGCGCCTCGCAAAGGGGGTAAGACACAAGCCGTGGCCCGGCAGGACCCAATCACCCCTCACCTCAGCTCCTGGCGGGAGAGGATTTGGAGTGGGGAAGGGAGAGGGAGCCCAGGACTGCTAAATTGCCAGCCCTAGCCATCCACACCAGAGGACAGAGACACAGTGCGTGGTGTGGATACTAGGGAAACAGGACAATAAGACCTGTGAGCAGGTCCCCGCAGCCAGCGCCCCTGGGACAAAGAAAAGCGAGTGCTTTTTGAAAGTATTAAAGGGACAGAGACCCCACAGCTGGATGGAAGCATCCCGGGACACTTAGCCTAGCAGCTGGGAATCCTGGGAAACTCCGGGTGCCCTAACCCCCTGGGCAACAGCACAGCTCAGAGACCCCTCACGGTGATAAACAGCCTCCCACCTGTTTCCCCTCTGACACGGATCCACCATATTGGAGCAGCAGACTGAGGCCGGCCACAACAGCAACCATGTAGCTTAACTCCATAGCAACTGCGGAGCTTAACTCCACAGCGGCCGGGCAAGAATCAGAGGCCCCGTCTGTGCGCAGCTGCCCAGCACAAGCTGCTGGAGGTCACTGTTCTGCCAGGAAAGGAAGGCCACAAACCAGCAAGAAGGGACGTTCTCCCAGCCAACACACACGCCAGCTCTGCACAACTACCTCTATCGCCATGAAAAGGCAGAAGAATTTGATACAGACCAAAATTACAGAGTCAACCCCTGAGAAGGAAATAGACCTGACCAATCTTCCTGAAAAAGAATTCAAAATAAAGGTCATAACCATGCTGATGGAGCTGCAGAGAAGTATGCAAGAGCTAAGGGATGATATCCAGAGGCAGATTACAGAAATGAAACAATCTTTGGAAGGATTTATAAGCAGAATGGATAAGATGCAAGAGGCCATTGATGGAACAGAAACCAGAGAACACGAACACATAGAAGCTGATGCAGAAAGAGATAAAAGGATCTCCAGGAATGAAACATTATTAAGAGAACTGTGTGACCAATCAAAAAGGAACAATATCTGCATTATAGGGGTACCAGACGAAGAAGAGAGAGAAAAGGGGATAGAAAGTGTCTTTGAAGAAATAATGGCTGAAAAATTCCCCAAACAGGGGGAGGAAATAATCGATCAGACCACGGAAGTACACAGAACTCCCAACAGAAGGAACCCAAGGGGACAACACCAAGACACATAATAATTAAAATGGCAAAGATCAAGGACAAGGACAGAGTTTTAAAGGCAGCTAGAGAGAGGAAAAAGGTCACCTACAAAGGAAAACCCATCAGGCTATCATCAGACTTCTCAACAGAAACCTTACAGGCCAGAAGAGAATGGCATGATACATTTAATGCAATGAAAGAGAGGGGCCTTGAACCAAGAATACTGTATCCAGTACAATTATCATTTAAATATGAAGGAGGGATTAAACAATTCCCAGACAAGTAAAAGTTGAGGGAATTTGCCTCACACAAACCACCCCTACAGGGTATTTTAGAGGAACTGCTCTAGATGGGAGCACTCCTAAGACTAAATAGATGTCACCAGAGAAAATAAAATCACACCAAAGAAAGCAGACCAACCAAATACTAACTAAAGGCAAAAAATAAAATCAACTACCCACAAAAGCAGTTGAAGGAAACACAAAAGAGCACAGAATAAAACACCCAACATATAAAGAATGGAGAGGAGGAATAAGAAGGGAGAGAAATAAAGAATCACCAGACAGTGTTTATGACAGTTCAATAAGCGAGTTAAGTTAGACAAGTAAGATGCTAAAGAAGCTAACCTTGAAACTTTGGTAACCACGAATCTAAAGCCTGCAATGGCAATACGTACATACCTTTCAATAATCACCCTAAATGTAAATGGACTGAATGCACCAAACAAAAGACACAGAGTAATAGAATGGATAAAAAAGCAAGACCCATCTATATGCTGCTTACAAGAAACTCACCTCAAACCCAAAGACATGCACAGACTAAAAGTCAAGGGAGGGATGGAAAAAGGTATTTCATGCAAACAACAGGGAGAAAAAAGCAGGTGTTGCAGTACTAGTATCAGACAAAATAGACTTCAAAACAAAGAAAGTAACAAGAGATAAGGACATTACATAATGATAAAGGGCTCAGTCCAGCAAGAGGATATAACCATTATAAATATATATATGCACCCAACACAGGAGCACCAGCATGTGTGAAACAAATACTAACAGAACTACAAAGAGAATGCACTGCATTCATTTTAGGAGACTTCAACACGCCACTCACTCCAAAGGATAGATCCACCAGACAGAAAATAAGTAAGGACATGGACGCACTGAAAAACACACTAGAACAGATGGACCTAATAGGTATCTATAGAACTCTATATCCAAAAGCAACAGGATACACATTCTTCTCAAGTGCACACGGAACATTCTCCAGAATAGACCAAGTACTAGGACACAAAAAGAGCCTCAGTAAATTCCAAAAGATTGTAATTTTACCAACTAACTTTTCAGACCACTAAGGTATAAAACTAGAAATAAATTGTACAAAGAAAACAAAAAGGCTCACAAACACATGGAATCTTAAAAACATGCTCCTAAATAATCAATGGATCAATGAACAAATTAAAAGAGATCAAGGAATATATGGAAACAAATAACAACAACACAAAGCCCCAACTTACGTGGGACACAGTGAAAGCAGTCTTAAGAGGAAAGCATATAGCAATCCAGGCATACTTAAAGAAGGAAAAGCAATCCCAAATGAATAGTCTAATGTCACAAATATCAAAATTGGAAAAAGAAGAACAAATGAGGCCTAAAGTCAGCAGGAGGGACATAATAAAGATCAGAGAAGAAATAAACAAAATTGAGAAGAATAAAACAATAGAAAAAATTGAGAAACCAAGAGCTGGTTCTTTGAGAAAATAAACAAAATATATAAGCCTCTAGCCAGACTTAGAAAGAGAAAAAGAGAATCAACACACATTAACAGAATCAGAAACGAGAAAGGAAATATCAAGACAGACTCCAAAGAAATACAAAGAATTAATAGAGACTACTATGAAAACCTATATGCTAACAAGCTAGAAAACCTAGAAGAAATGGACAACTCCCTAGAAAAATACAACATTCCAAGACTGACCAAGGAAGAAACACACAATTTAAACAAACCAATTACGAGCAAAGAAATTGAAGCAGTAATCAAAAAACTACCCAAGAACAAAAGCCCTGGTCCAGATGGATTCACTGCTGAAATTTATCAGACACACAGAGAAGACATAATACCCATTCTCCTTAAAGTTTTCCAGAAAATAGAAGAGGAGGGAATACTCCTAAACACATTCTATGAAGCCAACATCACCTTAATACCAAAACCTGGCAAAGACCCCACCAAAAAAGAAAATTACAGACCAATATCCTTGATGAACATAGATGCAAAAATACTCAACAAAATATTAGCAAACCGAATTCAAAAATATATCAAAAGGATCATAGGCCATGACCAAGTGGGATTCATCCCAGGGATGCAAGGATGGAACAACATTCGAAAATTCATCATTATCATCCACCACATCAAGAAAAAGAAGGACAAAAACCACATGATCATCTCCATAGATGCTGAAAAAGCACTCGACAAAATTCAACATCCATTCATGATAAAAACTCTCAGCAAAATGGGTATAAAGGGCAAGTACCACAACATAATAAAAGCCATATATGATAAACCCACAGCCAACATCATACTGAACAGCAAGAGGCTGAAAGCTTTTCCTCTGAGATTGGGACAAGACAGGGATGCCCACTCTCCCCACTGTTATTTAACATAGTACTGGAGGTCCTAGCCATGGCAATAAGACAAAACAAAGAAATACAAGGAATCCAGATTGGTAATGAAGTCAAACTGTCACTATTTGCAGATAACATGATATTGTACATAAAAAATTCTAAAGACTCCACTCCAAAACTATTAGAACTGATATCAGAATTCAGCAAAGTTGCAGGAAACAAAATAAACACACAGAAATCTGTGGCTTTCCTATACACTAACAATGAACCAATAGAAAGAGAAATCAGGAAAACAATTCCATTCACAATTGCATCAAAAAGAAATCTAGGAATAAACCTAACCAAAAAAGTGAAAGACCTATACCCTGAAAACTATAAGACACTCTTAAGAGAAATTAAAGAGGACACTAACAAATGGAAACTCATCCCATGCTCTTGGCTAGGAAGAATTAATATTGTCAAAATGGCCATCCTGCCCAAAGCAATATACAGATTTGATGCATCCCTATCAAATTACCAACAACATTCTTCAATGAACTGGAACAAATAGTTCAAAAATTTATATGGAAACACCAAAGACACCGAATAGCCAAAGCAATCCTGAGAAGGAAGAATAAAGTCGGGGGAATCTCACTCCCCAACTTCAAGCTCTACTACAAAGCCATAGTTATCAAGACAATTTGGTACTGGCACAAGAACAGAGCCACAGACCAGTGGAGCAGAAAAGAGACTCCAGACATTAACCCAAACATATATGGTCAATTAATATATGATAAAGGAGCCATAGACATACAATGGGGAAATGAAAGTCTCTTCAACAGATGGTGCTGGCAAAACTGGACAGCTACATGTAAGAGAATGAAACTGGATCACTGTCTAACCCCATACACAAAAGTAAATTCAAAATGGATCAAAGACCTGAATGTAAGTCATGAAACCATAAAACTCTTAGAAAAAAATATAGGCAAAAATCTCTTGGACATAAATTTGAGTGACTTCTTCATGAACGTATCTCCCTGGGCAAGGAAAACAAAAGCAAAGATGAACAAGTGGGACTACATCAAGCTGAAAAGCTTCTGTACAGCAAAGGACACCATCAATAGAACAAAAAGGTACCCTACAGTATGGGAGAATATATTCATAAATGACAGATCTGATAAAAGTCTGACATCCAAAATATATAAAGAGCTCATGCACCTCAACAAACAAAAAGCAAATAATCCAATTAAAAAATGGGTAGAGGAGCTGAGCAGACAGTTCTCCAAAGAAGAAATTCAGATGGCCAACAGACACATGAAAAGATGCTCCACATTGCTAGTTATCAGAGAAATGCAAATTAAAACCACAATGAGATATCACCTCACACCAGTAAGGGTGGCTACCATCCAAAAGACAAACAACAACAAATGTTGCGGAGGTTGTGAAGATAGAGGAACCCTCCTACACTCCTGGTGGGAATGTAAGTTAGTTCAACCATTGTGGAAAGCAGTATGGAGGTTCCTCAAAATGCTCAAAATAGACATACCATTTGTCCCAGGAATTCCACTTCTAGGAATTTTCCCTAAGGGATGCAGCAGCCCAGTTTTAAAAAGACAGATGCACCCCTATGTTTATCGCAGCACTATTTACAATAGCCAAGAAATGGAAGCAACCTAAATGTCCATCAGTAGATGAATGGATAAAGAAGATGTGGTACATATACACAATGGAATGTTCAGCCATAAGAAGAAAACAAATCCTACCATTTGTAACAACATGGATGGAGCTAGAGGGTATTATGCTCAGTGAAATAAGCCAAGCGGAGAAAGACAAATACGAAGTGATTTCACTCTTCTGTGGAGTATAAGAACAAAGTCAAACTGAAGGAACAAAACAGCAGCAGAATCACAGAACCCAAGAATGGACTAACAGTTACCAAAGGGAAAGGGACTGGGGAGAATGGGAGGGATAAGGGTGAAGAAGAAAAAAAGGGTGTATTACAATTAGCATGTATAATGTGTGTGTGGGGAAATGGGGAGGGCTGTGCAAAACAGAGAAGACAAGTAGTGATTCTACAACATCTTACTACGCTGATGGACAGTGACTGTAATGGGGTTTGTGGGGGGGACTTGGTCAAGTGGGGACCCTAGTAAATATAATGTTCTCCATGTAATTGTAGATTAATGATAACAGCAACAAAAAAACTAAACTGGAGAGAATGTTCTCATTTATACTATACAAGCAAAGATGAGCAGCATACTAAGTAGGGAAGGTGGGAGGACGGCAGTAATGAAATGCATTGTCTGTGAAGAACTTAAAAGATAACGTGTTAGTGAGAGTACATTCTTCTCTGGAGTGGAAGGCTCCAAATGGCATGCTTCCCCCTTCCCTCTGATAAGTCGCTGAGGGAGACTCTCTCATTTTCTCTTACAGTTCTTGGCTTTTTTCTTTTGAGATGTCCTCACCTCAATGAAATTTGGTGATGAAAAAGCACTGTTTTTGTACTGTATCAATGGCTGTAGTAGTTATTTTCTTCATGCCCAAATCAGTAGTTTATGTGGTTTTATATCTAGTTGCTAAGAAAGTAAGGATAAATACAGGACTACTAAGCGAACAGATTCTAAAAGAAAGCAAGATATTTAAATAAAGCATCAAGCTGCAGCTTTTTCATAGAAATTAATTAAAACTTAAAATAGGAGAAGAAAAAATATCTTAAAATCAGGGTTACATTTAGGGAAATATAAATAAGGGCACACTTCAGTTAGACAAACAAGCAAAACATGCCATATTACATTTAAAATTTAATTAAAATGGTAATGTATATAAGTTGAAAAAAATTAATTTTGAAAGAGAAAGGTTAATAACTATGCCAACTGCTATCTTTCTTATTCAATACTCAAATACTCAGCTGACGATACTCTGGAAGGAAAATTATTAGACTTCAAGATGATTTCCTATTTAGCCTGAAGAAATAAGTAATGAGTATACCACATAGCTTACAAAGCACCTTCCCATAAAATACATTATCTCAGCTGAGCTCTCAACAACCCTGAGGGGCAAACACTATAACCTCCAGGGGTAGTACATACATTTAAGGACAGAATATTGGCTCTATCACATAGTAATGGTGTGAACTTGGGAATATTACTTAGCTGCTGCTATGCACCTTACTTTCTCCATAAGAAAAATGGGGATGATGACTGTCAACTCTTAGCTATTGTGGGATTAAATAATACATACAACACTTTTGTACAGTACCTGGACCACAGAAAGTGCTTGGTAAATGCTGCTTCTGCTGTTATTCTCAGGTGAAGAAACAGTAGGAGAGATTAAATTCAAAGTCATGACTACTAAGTAGCAAAGTTACAAGTAGAATTCTACTCTGGTTATATACCTAACACCTGTATCACCTAGAAATATCTACTTTAAATTAGGGTATTGATTAGCCTTTTGCACTATTTTTTACAGTTTACTTTTTACAGCTGAAAACATCATTTGAGTTTGACAAAATCAATGGTATTAATATAATTTCCTATTTAAAAACTGACTTCTTTTGGGAATAGAACTTAATTACAGGCATTAAGAAGGAATGGTCTCTGTGGACAATTAGGGCGGAGACTACAGATAATAAAAGTTAATTTGTTTTTTTCTTTAGATCTGAGAAAAATGGAAATATAGTTTATTAGTTGGTAGACAGCAGAAAGACTGCAAGCTCTGTGAGTGCAGGGGTATTTGTTTACTGCTATGTGTATCTTAAGATTCTAAAATAGTGATTAGTACTTACAGAAACATTTGTTTAATGAATATTTAGCTTAAATTTTAAAAATCCACTTTAAAACATGTCCTTAACAGGATTCACTTCACTCTGACATGCTTTCTTTTCTATTAAGAATATGATAACTAAAAAGTCTAGAATATAGTCACCTACCTATAAAATAGGGGATTTTTATAAAAAGATTCAGAGTAAGAAATGAAAGACTAAATAAGGCCTTGAATAGCTTTATTGAAATCTGTATAAATAAACATGCACATTTCAAATGTAAACTCAGGTGAACTCAAGTGCAGACAAAATTTTAACCTCTGTCATGCAGGAGGTCAGTTTACATTAAAAAAAAAAAGGAAAAAAAAAAAGAAAAAGAAAAAAAGAAAAGAAGAAAAAACCCAAAGCAGCTTTTAAAATACCAGGATGAAAAACCAGCTTTAATATCAAGGTATAAAGCAAAGCCATGATCAACATACCTCAATTATCCTGGTCAAATGCATTTTTTTTAAACCTTTAAATGCTAACATAAATAAATAATTTACCAAAATGTGCACTCACAGAGTGAACTTTTATTTACAATACACAATTTATAATCTATTGTATTTGATTAGTTCAAGTGAAGAACATTATACTTTTTGCTTTAATAACAGTGGGACACAAAGCAATTTCTCAGGTAGTCGATATGTGAAATGTGCCCCAGCATTTATATTTTCTATTAAAGGCAGTATTGTATGCCAATTGACAATACATTCTTTTAACTAGATCAAAGGGAAAAAAGCAGCAAATGAAAAATGTTTCAAATGTTCACACATATTTTTGGCATCCTGGATCCTTGAATGTGGTGAACTAAAATCAAATTCAAGGTTTGTCTATGTTATATATTGTACAGGTTCTGACTCTGGAACATGCAAATGCCAATTCTCTTATAACAAGTTACCTTCTGAGAAAAGCTGTAAGGCTATGGTGAATTCCATCAGGAACACACAAAGAAAGTTAACAGACCTACCTTTAAAGCCAACTGTCCTCTATGATTTAAAGGCCAGTATATGAAAAGAATTTCTCATCTAAGCTTTATGTAATTATTACTAAGGATACAGAATGCTATTAAGTCTGTCCTTATATTACAATAATTGGGAGAGCAAAAAGTTGCCAAATTACCAAAAAAATGGGGTAGAGAAAAACAGATGGCAGAAGTTTTAATTTTGGACCAACACCAGATTAAAGATAGGAATTTTAAAGCAAGTAATAAAAAATTTGAATGTTTAAGGAATAGATCTCAAGAGCAGTAAAAAAATGAGAAATGACTTTAGATGGAGTATGAAATCTAGAACCTGTTTCGACAGTAGCAGTAAGAGGAACATAATATTCTGGATTTTTAATGACACTACAAAAGGAACTAACTTTTTCAAGATTGTTTCTTCTCCCATGATTTGGTTTTTTAATAGGCCCACATTGATCACCAGGGATAGATTTGAGAATTTGGTTTTCCATGAATACTACTGCAGTATTTATGCCACATTGATACTGCAGCTAGACATCATAGTAGTGTATGTGGCAGCCTAATAATGCACATGAACTAGGTTATCCAAAAACTAAGTTCAGCCATAGTTTTCTTGCAGTATTATTAGAGCAAAATAAATGACCAACATCCACAAATTTAACATCTGTCATCAATTAACTCACATCCAAAAAATTAAAGAAAACATAATTCATCA
Organism: Manis javanica; assembly: GCF_040802235.1. Taxonomy (NCBI): domain Eukaryota; kingdom Metazoa; phylum Chordata; class Mammalia; order Pholidota; family Manidae; genus Manis; species Manis javanica. The sequence continues at coordinate 74,658,880 of NC_133165.1, forward strand.
AAACAGCAGCAAACTTAAAAGGGATTTATTTGTGATTTCCTATATATATTTAGCTTGTAAATACAAGACTGTAAATGTATTAAGAGACAATTTCTGTTAAAGTTTTCATTGTGTTTCACTTCAAGTACTGCACAAGTTAAAATCTGATAAAGGATTTACATTCGGTTATCTGAAACACCCCATCTCAGACTTCTGTTTAATGTGGTGGGTAACTTCATTTCAACAGATACCACCAGCAGGAAAGTCTCTCTTTTATGGCTTCTAGGACTTTCATTAGTTAGTGTGCATACAGTTTTCGTTTTCTAGGTCATTGTCATTATCGTTGCTATCGTCATCACTTTCTAATGGGATGCCTGTGGCAGCTGAAGCACCTTTAGTTTCTCGATCAAGAGGAAAAAAGCCCGTTCCACTGAAAGTGTCTTGTCTCTGGTAGAAGAGTACATATGCTGCTTTGGACTGTTAAAACAAGCAAAGGATATTAAAATAAATGGTCATGAATGTCAAAGATCACATTAAATATAGTACAAATTTTTAGCTAGTAACTAATTTTGGTAGCATAAATCAAACAAAAATTACACATAGTCAAGTTACTAAAATTGTTTAAATTTAAGATGATTTCTATATTATAAAGGAGGAATGGTTACTGGAATTAATATTTTTAAATTCTCTTCTAAGTTAGCTGGGCAGATAAACAGATGCAACTATATCACAGATTAACCTAGTTATATGAAATAAAATCCTACACTGTTGTCCCTCCTGTGTCTATGGAAAAAGCTTCTTTCTATCTAGTACTGATCACTTCATTATGTTTGCTCTAGAGTCAACTTTTCCTACTGTCTTAAGAATATTGCTCCATTAATTATGACTGTGTATCTTTAATAAGGCCTTAGCTACTGAACTTTCTGACATACAAAGTAAGTCTTTTCCCATCGTAAATCTTTCTTCATGCTACCTCTTCTTCTAGCTGCCATATGCCTTCTTTCTCTTCCTCACAGCTGGGCTGGTAGGCAGAACAGTCTATTTAATAGTCATCATTCATTCTCACACACACTCTCAGTTCAGTGTGACCTTGTGCCCCACCCATTCTAATGAAATGGCTTTCACTGTGATCACTAACCTTCTATAAACAAATTAAACAGACATTTTCTTTTAGTTCTTTTAGTCAATCTCTCTATAGCATCTAACCTTTATTACTCCTTTTTCCTGTATCAAACCATTTTTGGCTTCTGTGACATCACTTTTCCATAAATGTTCTATCCCTATGGTTTCTTTTGACTTTTCTGAGGGCTCATTAAATCTTGACCTTTAAACAAAATAATGTTTTGTCCTCAGACCACTACTCTTTCTTAATTTGTATCTTCTCACTAGGTGGTTCATTCAAACCTATAGCTTCAACTGTACTGACATTTCAAATTTAAAGCAAGCCAGTTCTCACATTGGAACTCTAGTATCATCAGTCCAATTTAATGAAAATTTCCAAATAGTTATCATATGCATAGTTCAAAGTTCAACAGCAAATTTTCTTCCTGTATTTCCTATTTTGATGAATAGTGGAGTAAGACCTTCTACTTCTCCCTCTCTGTATATGTCTCTTTATATCTAATTCTAATCCAGTAAATATCTCATAAATCCAATCTCCACATTTCTATATATACTTACTACAGCTACTACTCCTACTGTAAATTTAGAAGCTCTTATTGCTCAAATTATTTGACATCCTTCTTTCTGCTGGAGGCTAAGTAAGGACCTTCTTTTCTCAGTGCCTTCCAATCGCTCTTCTATATTATTATGACAGATGTTAAGGTAAAAATGTAACAATGCTCAATTGCTTAACAATCATCCACTGCTTCTCACAGCCTTTAAGAAAAGGTCTAAACAATGAAGAATGCCATCTTAACTGATCTGAGTGCCAAATTTAGTTCCAGCCCAATTTCTGCCCTATATTCCTAATACAAGGTATTCTTTCAGTAATGCCAGATTATTTGCTATTCTTCTAAGTGCTGTGTTCTGTTATGCCTCCTTGCTTTTGAAGATACTGTTCTTTTTGCTTAGAACACCTTTGCTTCTTTTTTCTAATTTACTATTTGCACTTGCAGGCTCAGGTCAAACACCATATTCTCTATGTGAACTTCTCTCTGCTGGTGCTGTCTCCTTAAACCCCAAATCAGTTGAGACAGCTGACCCTTTTCTGTGTAGCCAGGATATTTAATAGTATTCATATATAATTATTACTTTACTTGTCATTTTCAGATTGTAAGCCTCTTGAAATCAGAAATAGCTGCCTTTTATCCTTGTCCAGGATAGAGTCCTGTATAGGTACCTAAAAGCTACTTTACTTTATGAAGAATATCACTGTTAGAATGCTAGGTAACACCAAATTCATATATTGTATATAAACAAGATATACTGTTTATCTGAAGGCAAGATTAGGGAAGTGTTGTGAAACACTTTGAAGGAGAATGCAGACAATGTGAGGATGCTTTTATTGGGGTAAAAAGAGCAGAATTGAAAAGTGAGGGATGTTACTTGAAATTAGAAGTCTAAATATAAACTGGAACTGTAATTAATTTAGGCATATACACATTTTCAAATGTGTATATTTAAAAAATATTAAGAGTTCAAGTCTCTCTTTGTTCTTTGTTATAGCTGTAAGGAGATAAGCAACAGAACATAACATACACACACACACACACACACAGAAAGATGAATTTATAAAACATCTGTAGACAAAACAAATCAAAATTATTTCCTACATGTTCATACAATGATTAAAACTATGCCAATAATTGGGCTCAGAAGATTATTATTAAGTTGAACAACATATGTTGAAGACTTTTAAAGCATTATCAAATAAAAAAAAGCTAATCTGCCCTCAAGGAATTTGTAAACTGGGAAATTAAAATTAGTGAGTGCTCCCCACATCAACAGGAAACCTCTGTAGAAGAAGTATCATCATATGCACAAATGCTGTTTTTATTTCTTACTCTCTGTAATGTGATGAAATATTAAAATTTATAGAAAAACAAACCTTTATCAACAAGTTTCTTCTTAGAACATACTAGTTATCCCTTCATCACTCAATATCTGATAATAAAAATCTGCTCCAGTGAGAAGCAGAACAAATACTAATATTCTGCTGTAGCTGAGGCAGATAAACTGATGCAAGCATGAATAGATTTAACTTCCTTGTTTTTCTATTATCCAGAGAACATCAAACAACAAATACACAGAGTTAATTTTTAAAAAAATCTAGTATGTTTTATCTAATTACATGATTTTGAATTTAGATGTTTAACCGGGCATAAAGGATAAGACTTTAAAACCACAGATATGGTAAGGTCCTTCATATATATATTTTTTTCTATTTTTGCATTCTGACTTTAAGTAGTCAATGTCTAGAAATGTCTGTCTGTTATCCAGAAAAAAACTTTTATTATTTTCATTAGAAAACTCTAGTTTTCATGTTGAAGACTATTAGAAAAGTTTTCATGTAGTTTTTGCTTTCTGTTAGTGGACAAATTTAGAAAATATATTTTCAGCTTAGGGGACAATTTTACATTTCTTTATCAGAGCAAGTTTCTCTTAACTATTAGAATTACTAGATAGACTATAGTGCTCCATGGAGCCCTTTTAAAACAGTAGACCCCTTGGTTTTTCAGGAAATAAAAGACACTTACCACAATCTGGTCCTCAGATGCAGGTGAAACACTACTGTCATCAAAGTAGTACCATTTTCCATCATCTTTATTTTTTGCAAAAGCAGTATCTAATGAAAAAATACAACCACTTTTGTGACTGAAATGATCGATGGTTTCCTGGGGTGGGCAGGGAACCCTCAAAACTTTAATCTATGCAAGGAATACCTATTAAAATTATATGATAATCATTATATAAGGCCTAAGTATTACACATTCAACTGATTCCATTGATTAAAGGTTTTAGAGTAATTTCCTACAATACAGATGCTTTAGATATTGTTCATGTAAATTGAAATTTGTGACTTTTTCATCCCAGGTAGAAACAGGACAGATTTATTATTTTTTAATGCACAAAATAATAATATTAAAGACATAAATGGTAATTAAAATTTATGTAGTGCTTATTGTCTACAAAGCAGAGTGCTATGTACTTGTATCATAAAGAAGGTATTATATCATGATTCTTCTTCCAATTTTAGAGATGGAGAAAGTGAGGCATCAATTGTAGTTTAATTTGTCGAACAGTACAGCTGTTAAGTAGCAGACTTAGCATTTAAACCCAGGTTTGTCTCTGACTCCAAAGTTTGAAATTTCAACCACAATTTAAATTTTCTATGACAAGTATTATTTCCAACAACACTCTCTCATTGTTTTTTTACTAATTAATTGGTTTTTATACCAGAATCTTTTTGAGTAACCAAAGTACACAGCAAGAGAATAGTAAAACGCAATTAATCAACCTGCATACATTTTAAAGATTTGCTTTAAGTTTACCTCATAGGTTTTCTCTTCTAAAAAGTTCTACCCCTCACAAAACAAAATTATTGTTCTTCTGAGTGGATCCTATTGTAGGTTTTAAGTTTGTCACTGAACTTAAGACCACTGTACTCACAAATTAAAAGATATATATTGCCAGACTGGATAAAAGAACAAAATCTAACAATAATATGGTTTATAAAGACAGACCTAACAAAAAGGCACAGGAGTTTGCAAATTACATGATGACATCAAAAGGAAGCTAGATGAGCATTTGTAATTCGGAGAAAAAGACCAAACAGAAAAAAGAATATCAAATCCTGGCAAAGGAAACAACAGCTACCTATTATAAACAGAAATGTAACTAGTAAGGAAAAAAAAACAACCAAAAAAACTGTTAGGAGGAAGAGATAAATTAGTATGTTAGAGTACTGACAAATTCCTTTCTGAAACAGGATGAACATAAAAAATTTTCAAGAGATAGTAATGACTTGAATACAATTGGTGAGATTAAACTATTGGTAAAATATAGAAGGCTGTACATGTTATCAAACCCACAGTTAAAAAACAGGCCATGTATTAAGCCACATGAAAGCCTTTATAAACTCCTAATGATTAATATAGACAATGCCCACACTATTATGTAATAATATTACAACTAAGAACAGAAGAGCTTTATAAAACATACATTTGCATAAGCATATGACTAAATAACTTGGGCTAATTAGAAAATCATAAAGGACATTAAAAATATATATAGAATCAATAGACAATGAAATTCTGTGTTTCAAACTTTATGGGAGAAATTTATAGTTTTAATTATAGCTTTCAGTAGAGGGAAAAAAATTGGAAAGGAAAAAAGCTAATATGCATTCAGGGAAACCAGTTGGAAAAAGAGCAACACAGCAAACCCATAGTAATAAGAAAAATATGCCAAAGTGAAGAGAAGAAATCAGTGAGACAGAATGCATACAAGTAATAACATAAAGAAAAGTTTAATAAAATGGAAAGAAGTCTTTGAAGAGGTAGACCTCTGGGAAGACTTATTAAAAAGAAAAAAGAATGAAAAGGGACAAAAATATAAGTATTATAAAAACTATTCTTAAATAAATTGGAAAATACAGATACATTTTTTGAAAAACATGGATTTTTTGAAAGAAAATCTAATATTGCACAGTACCAATCATGTAAATTAACAGTGATGAATAATTTATAAGAGAACATACAGCAAACATGTTAGAAAGGGAAGGGGAAGAATAGGGAAGGACAGGAGCCCTGAATGAACCAGTGATTTTTTTCTGTGCTTTGAACCCATGAGTATGATTAACTCAATCCTCTCTCTCTATTCCTGATAAAAAAAAAAGGTTCAAAAACTGATTCATTCACTAATCAATATTTATTGAACAAACACTATGTAAGACAGATCTCACATTTTCACTTTAAGAAGTAAAAATATTTTAAGGGAAAAAGTCTGGCATTATCAAACATGATGATTTTAGTAAAAAGTTAAAATGCCAACTTACAGTGTCCTCCTCCCATCCCTCCATAGTGGTTGGAAACGGCAATCAAATTATAGCGGCAAGGACCTGCATTTGGATTAATTAGGAATTCTGACATATCCAAGTCACTGTTTAAGAAAAAGATCAAGTTAGCTTTAGTTTTCTCTCAATGCCATGAGTTTAACTCCTGTCAGTGTTGACTCTCATTTATACATATATTTCACTAAAGAAATTACTAAGAGTCAAATAACTTTATGAAACAAATCATACACACACACACACACACACACACACACACACACAAAAAAAAAAAAAAAAAAAGAAACACACACACCTGAGATTGAAATGCTGTGGGAAAAATTTTCTTAGGGGCTCAGAATTAAAAAATTCTCCACTGACTTTTTTTTCAGATTAAATTTTTCATGCTAATACATCTAACTCTCAGTATATAGGCAAGACTGGTCATGGCCATTTACCATTTAGGTCCCTTCATTGTTTGTATTTTTAGTCACTTTTAGAAATGACTTATGTAAGAATAAAGGGATAATGAAAAACTTCATGGACATCTTGTAATAGTGTAAATCAAACCCCATTACTTATTCTACATTTTTGTAGTTATGATTTTTTTATACTCCCTCCACTTTTTATGATTTTGATGTCCTGTTTTACATCTTTTTGTGTATTCCTTAACTAATTATTGTAGATATAACTGATTTTCTCATTTTATCTTTTAATCTTCATATTAGCTATTTATAAGTGGCTGACCCACTACTTTTACTATATGTTTGTTTTAATCAGTAAGAATGTTTTTCTTTCCTAATATTGTTTCTCCTAGATATGGCATTTTCTTTTACACCTAAAGAAGTCCCTTCAACACTTCTTGTTAAGGCCAGTTTAGTGGTGGTTAACTCTCCTTGTTTGACTGGGAAACTCTTTATCGCTCGTTCAATTCTGAATGATAACCTTGTCAAGTAGAGTATTTTTGGTTATAGGCTTTATCCTTTCAGCATGTTGAATATTTTGAATAATTTATAAGAGAACATACAGCAAACATGTTAGAAAGGGAAGGGGAAGAATAGGGAAGGACAGGAGCCCTGAATGAACCAGTGATTTTTTTCTGGCCTGCAAAGTTCTGCTGCAAAAGCAGCTTATATAATCATATGGGGGTTTCCCTTGTACATAACCAGTTGATTTTCTCTTGCTGCCTTTTCTGTTTTTTTTTTTGTATCATTAATGTACAATTACTTGAGCAACATTATGGTTACTAGACTCCCCCCCATTATCAAGTCCCCACCACACACCCAATTACAGTCACTGTCCATCAGAGTAGTAAGATGCCTCATAATCACTACTTCTCTGTGTTGTACAGCCTTCTCCGTGCCCCCCACCCTACATTATGTGTGCTAATCATAATGACCCTTCTCCCCCTTATCCGTCCCTTCCCACCCATCCTCCCCAGTCCCTTTCCCTTTGGTAACTGTCAGTCTATTCTTGGGTTCTGTGAGTCTGCTGCTGTTTTGTTCCTTCAATTTTTTTCTTTGTTCTTATACTCCGCAGAGTGAAATCATTTGATACTTGTCTTTCTCTGCCTGGCTTATTTCACTGAGCATAATACCCTCTAGCTCCATCCATGTTGTTGCAAATGGTAGGATTTGTTTTCTTCTTATGGCTGAATAATATTCCATTGTGTATATGTACCACATCTTCTTTATCCATTCATCTACTGATGGACACTTAGGTTGCTTCAATTTCTTGGCTATTGTAAATAGTGCTGCGATAAACGTAGGGGTGCATATGTCTTTTTCAAACTGGGCTACTGCATTCTTAGAGTAAATTCGCAGAAATGGAATTCCTGGGTCAAATGGTATTTTATTTTGAGTTTTCTGAGGAACCTCCACACTGCTTTCCACAATGGTTGAACTAATTTACATTCCCACTAGCAGTGTAGGATGGTTCCCCTTTCTCCACAACTTTGCCAACATTTGTTGTTGTTTGTCTTTTGGATGGTGGTGATCCTTACTGGTGTGAGGTGATATCGCATTGTGGTTTCAATTTGCATTTCTTGATGTTTAGTGATGTGGAGCATGTTTTCATGTGTCTGTTAGCCATCTGAATTTCTTCTTTGGAGAAATATCTGTTCAGATCTTGTGCCCATTTCTTAATTGGATTATTTGTTTTTGTTTGTTGAGGTGTGTGAGCTCTTTATATATTTTGGATGTCAACCCTTTACTGGATCTGTCATTTATGAATATATTCTCCCATACTGTAGGATGCCTTTTTGTTCTATTGATGGTGTCCTTTGCTGTACAGAAGCTTTTCAGCTTGCTATAGTCCCACTTGTTCATTTTTGCTTTTGTTTCCCTTGCCCAGGGAGATATGTTTATGAAGAAGTTGCTCATGTTTATGTCCAAGAGATTTTTGCCTATGTTTTTTCCTAAGAGTTTAATGGTTTCATGACTTACATTCAGGTCTTTGACCTACTTTGAATTTACTTTGGTGCATGGGATTAGACAATGATCCAGTTTCATTTTCTTCCATGTAGCTGTCCAGTTTTGCCAACACCAATTGTTGATGAGGCTGTCATTTCCCCATTGTATGTCCATGACTCCTTTATCATATATTAACTGTCCATATATGTTTGGGTTAATATCTGGACTTCCATTCTATTCCACTGGTCTGTGGGTCTGTTCTTGTGCCAGTACCAAATTGTCTTGATTACTGTGGCTTTGTAGTAGAGCTTGAAGTTGGGAAGTGAGATTCTCCCTGCTTTATTCTTCCTTCTCGGGAATGCTTTGGGTATTCTGGGTCTTTTGTGGTTCCATATGAATTTTAGAACTATTTGTTCCAGTTCGTTGAAGAATACTGTTGGTATTTTGATAGGGATTCTGTTGAATCTGTATATTGCTTTACGCAGGATGGCCATTTTGACGTTATTAATTCTTCCTAGCCAAGAGCACGGGATGAATTTCCATTTGTTAATGTACTTTTTAATTTCTCTTTAGAGCGTTTTGTAGTTTTCAGGGTATAGGTCTTTCACTTCCTTGGTTAGGTTTATTCCTAGGTATTTTATTCTTTTTAATGCAATTGTGAATGGAACTTTTTCCTGACTTCTCTTTCTGCTGAGTCATCATAAGTGTATAGGAATGTAACAGATTTCTGTGTATTAATTTTCTATCACACTGCAACTTTGCTGAATTCAGATATTAGTTATAGTAGTTTTGGAATGGAGTCTTTAGGGTTTTTTATGTACAATATCATGTCTTCTGCAAACAGTGACAGTGTGACTTCTTCCTTACCAATCTGGATCTCTTTTATTTATTTGTTTTTTTTAAATACCGTGGATAGGACCTCCACTATGTTGAATGAAAGTGGGAAGAGTGGACATTCCTGTCTTGTTCCTGATCTTAGGTGAAAAGCTTTCAGCTTCTCGCTGTTAAGTATGATGTTGCTTGTTGGTTTGTCATATATGGCTTTTTATTATGTTGAGGTACTTGCCCTCTATACCCATTTTGCTGAGTCTTTATTATGAATGTATGTCTTGCTGCTTTTAAGATTCTTTTTATCTTTGATTTTTGACATTTTAATTATTACATATCTTGGTGTGGATGTCTTTGGGCTTTTCTTGTGCTTCCTGGACCTGGATGCCTCTTTCCTTCTCCAGGTTAGGGAAGTTTTTAGCTTAAATTTCTTTAAATAAGTTTTCTGCCCCTTTCCCCCTCTACTCATGGAACCCCTATAATGCAAATTATAGTATGCTTGATTTTGTCTAAAAGGTCTGTTTAACTGTCCTCACTTTTGTTTTTGTATCATTAATCTACAATTACATGAGGAACATTATGTTTACTAGGCTCCCCCATCACCAAGTTCCCCCCCGAACTGAAGTCACTGTCCATCAGCATAGTAAGACGCTGTAGAAACACTACCTGTCCTCTCTGTGCTGTACAGCCTTCCGTGTGCCCCCCCCCCCAACATTATGCATGCTAATGGTAATGTGCTCTTTCTTTTTCCCCCATCTTATCCCTCCCTTCCCACCCACCCTCACACCAGTCCCTTTCCCTTTGGTAACTGTTAGTTCATTCTTGGGTTCTGTGAGTCTGCTGCTGCTTTGCTCCTTCAGTATTTTCTTTGTTCTTATACTCCACAGATGAGTGAAATCACTTGATACTTGTCTTTCTCTGCCTGGCTTATTTCACTGAGCATAATACCCTCTAGCTCTATCCATGTTGTTACAAATGATAGGATTTATTTTTTTCTTATGGTTCAATAGTATTCCACTGTGTATATGTACCACATCTTCTTTATCCACTCATCTACTGATGGACACTTACGTTGCTTCCATTTCTTGGCTATTATAAATAGTGCTGCAATAAACATAGCGGTGCATACATTTTCCCAAACTGGGCTGCTGCATTCTTAGGGTAAATTCCTAGGAATGGAAATCGTGGGTCAAATGGTATTTCTATTTTGAGTTTCTTGAGGAATCTCCATACTGCTTTCCATAATGGTTGAACTAATTTACATTCCCACTAGCAGTGCAGGAGGGTTCCCCTTTCTCCATATCCTCGCGAACATTTGTTGTTGTTTGTCTTTTAGATGGTAGCGATCCTTACTGGTGTGAAATGATTATCTCACTGTGGTTTTAATTTGCATTTCTCTGATGACTAGTGATGTGGAGCAACTTTTCATGTGTCTGTTGGCCATCTGAATTTCTTCTTTGGAGAACTGTCTGTTCACTTCCTCTGACGATTTTTTGATTGGTTGCTTTTGGTTTGTTGAGATGTGTGAGCTCTTTATATATTTTGGATGCCAACCCTTTATTGGATCTGTCATTTATGAATATATTCTCCCATACTGTAGGATGCCTTTTTGTTCTATTGGTGGTGTCCTTTGCTGTACAGAAGCTTTTCAGTTTCATGAAGTCCCAGTTGGTCATTTTTGCTTTTGTTTCCCTTGCCCAGGAAGATATGTTCATGAAGAAGTCACTCATGTTTAAGTCTAAGAGATTTTTGCCTGTGTTTTTATCTAAGAGTTTCATGGTTTCATGGCTTACATTCAGGTCTTTGATCCATTTCGAGTTTACTTTTGTGCATGGGGTTAGACAATGATCCAGTTTCATTTTCTTACATGCAGCTGTCCAGTTTTGCCAACACCAATTGTTGATGAGGCTGTCATTTCCCCCATTGTATGTCCATGGCTCCATTATCATATATTAATTGACCATATATGTTTGGTTTAACATCTGGATTCTCAATTGTTCCACTGGTCTGTGGGTCTGTTTTTGTGCAAGTACCAAATTGTCTTGATTATTGTGGCTTTGTAGTAGAGCTTGAAGTTGGGAAGCGAGATGTCCCTGCTTTATTTTTCCTTCTCAGTATTCCTTTGGCTGGCTATTCAGGGTCTTTTGTGGTTCCATGCGAATTTTAGAACAATTTGTTCCAGTTCGTTGAAGAATGTTGTTGGTATTTTGATAGGGATTGCATTGAATCTGTAGATTGCTTTAAGCAGGATGGCCATTTTGACAATATTAATTCTTCCTAGCCAAGAGCATGGAATGAATTTCCATTTGTTAGTATCCTCTTTAATTTCTCTTAAGAGTGTCTTGTAGTTTTCAGGGTATAGGTCTTTCACTTCCTTGGTTATGTTTATTCCTAGGTATTTTATTCTTTTTGATGCAATTGTGAATGGCACTGTTTCTCTGATTTCTCTTTCTGTTAGTTCTTTGTAGTGTATAAGAAAGCAACAGATTTCTGTGTAATAATGTTGTGTCCTACAACTTTGCTGAATTCAGATATTAGTGTTAGTAGTTTTGGAATGGAGTCTTTCAGGTTTTTTTATATACAATATCAAGTCATCCACAAATAGTGAAAGTTTGACTTCTTCTTTACCAATCAGGATGCCTTGTATTTCTTCGTTTTGCCTGATTGCCATGGCTAGGACCTCCAGTACTATGTTGAGTAACAGTGGGGAGAGTGGGCATCCCTGTCTTGTTCCCGATCTTAGAGGAACAGCTTTCAGCTTCTCGCTGTTAAGTATGATGTTGGCTGTGGGTCTGTCATATATGGCCTTTATTATGTTGAGGTACTTGCCTTCTATACCCATTTTGTTGAGAGTTTTTGTCATGAATGGATGTTGAATTTTGTAGAATGCTTTTCAGCATCTATGGAAATGATCATGTGGTTTTTGTCCTTTTTGTCGATGTGGTGGGTGATGTTGATGGATTTTCGAATGTTGTACCACACTTGCATCCCTGAGATGAATCTCAGTTGATCATGGTGTTTGATCTTCTTGATGTATTTTTGATTTCGGTTTGCTAATATTTTGTTGAGTATTTTTGTGTCTATGTTCATCAGGGATATTGGTCTGTAATTTTCTTTATCGGTGGGGTCTTTGCCTGGTTTTGGCATTAAGGTGATGTTGGCTTCATGGAATGTGTTTGGGAGTATTCCCTCCTCTTCTATTTTTTGGAAAACTTTAAGGAGAATGGGTATTAAGTCTTCTCTGTGTTTCTGATAAAATTCAGCAGTGAATCCATCTGGACCAGGGGTTTTCTTCTTGCATACTTGTTTGATTACCGATTCAATTTCTCTGCTGGTAATTGGTCTGTTTACATTTTTTGTTTCTTCCTTGGTCAGTTTTGGAAGGTTGTATTTTTCTAGGAAGTTGTCCATTTTTTTCTAGGTTCTCCAGCTTGGTAGCATATAGGTTTTCATAGTATTCTCTAATAATCCTTTGTATTTCTGTGGGGTCTGTTGTGATTTTTCCTTTCTGGTTTCAGATTCTGTTGAGTGTGTATATTCTTTTTCTCTTTATAAATCTGGCTGGGGCTCATCTACTTTGTTTATTTTGTCAAAGAACCAGCTCTTGGTTTCATTGATTTTTTCTATTGTTTTATTATTCTCAAGTTTATTCATTTCTTCTTTGATCTTTATTATGTCCCTTCTTCTGCTGACTTTGGGCCTCATTTGTTCTTCTTTATCCAGTTTCAATAATTGTGATTTTAGACTATTCATTTAGGATTGTTCTTCCTTCTTTAAATAGCACAGGATTGCTATATATACTTTCCTCTTAGAACAGCCTTCACTGTATCCCACAGATGTTGGGGCTTTATGCTGTCATTTCATTTGTCTCCATACATTGCTTGATCTCTGTTTCAATTTGGTCATTGATCCATTGATTATTTAGGAGAATGTGGTTAAGCCTCCATGTGTTTGTGAGCCTCTTTGTTTTCTTTGTGCAATTTAGTTCTAGTTTTATGCATTTGTGCTGTGAGAAGTTGCTTGGTAGAATTTCAATCTGTCTGAATTTACTGAGGCTCGTTTTGTGGCCTAGTATGCTCTATTCTGGAAAATGTTCCATGTACACTTGAGAAGAATGTGTATCCTACTGCTTTTGGGCCTAGAGTTCTATAGATGTCTGTTAAGTCCATCTGTTCTAGTGTGTTGTTCAGTGCCATTGTGTCCTTACTTATTTTCTGTCTGGTGGATCTGTGCTTTGAAGTGAGTGGTGTGTTGAAGTCTCCCAGAATGAACGCAATGCATTCTATTTCCTCCTTTAATTCTGTTAGTATTTGTTTCACAAATGTTGGTACTCCTGTATTGGGTGCATATATATTTATAATGGTTATATCCTCTTGTTGGACTGACCCCTTTATCATTATGTAATATCCTTCTTTATATCTTGTGACTTTGTTTTGCAGTCTATTTTGTCTGATACAAGTACTGCAACACCTACTTATTTCTCCCTATTGTTTGCCTGAAATATCTTTTTCTATCCCTTGACATTTAGTCTGTGTATGTCTTTTGGTTGAAGCGAGTCTCCTGTAAGCAGCATATAGACGGGTCTTGCTTTTTAACCATTCTATTACTCTGTGTCTTTTGATTGGTGCATTCAGTCCTTTTACATTTAGGATGATTATTGGAAGATACGTACTTATTGTCTTTGCAGGCTTTAGATTGGTGGTTACCAAAGGTTCAAGGTTGGCTTCTTTACTATCTTTCTAACTTAACTTGCTTATTCAGCTATTATAAACATAGTGTGTTCATTCTTTATTCCTCACCCTTCTTATTCCTCCTCCTCCATTCTTTATATGTTAGGTGTTTTATTCTGTACTCTTCTGTGTTTCCTTTGACTGCTTTTGTGAGTAGTTGATTTTATTTTTTGCCTTTAGTTAGTATTTGGTTGGTCTGCTTTCTCTGGTGTGATTTTATTTTCTCTGGTGTCATCTATTTAGCCTTAGGAGTGCTTCCATCTAGAGCAGTCCCTTTAAAATACCCTGTAGATGTGGTTTATGGGAGGCAAATTCCCTCAACTTTTGTTTGTCTGGGAATTGTTTAATCCCTCCTTCATATTTAAATGATAACCCTGCTGGATACAGTATTCTTGGTTCAAGGCCCTTCTGTTTCATTGCATTAAATATATCATGCCATTGTCTTCTGGCCTGTAAGGTTTCTGTTGAGAAGTCTGATGATAGCCTGAGGGGTTTTCCTTTGTAGGTGACCTTTTTTCTCTCTCTGGCTGCCTTTAATACTCTGTCTTTGTCTTTGCTCTTTGCCATTTTAATTATTCTATGTCTTGGTTTTGTCCTCTTTGGGTTTCCTGTGTTAGGAGATCTGTGTGCTTCCATTGTCTGAGGGACTATTTCCTTCCCCATTTTGGGGAAGTGTTCAGCAATTATTTCTTCAAAGACACTTTCTATCCCTTTCTCTCTCTCTTCTTCTTCTGGTACCCCTATAATGAGAATATTGTTCGTTTGGATTGGTCACACGGTTCTTTACATTCTTTCATCCCTGGAGATCCTTTTCTCTCTCTCTATATCAGCTTCTCTGTGTTCCTTTTCTCTGATTTCTCTTCCATTAACAGCCTCTTGCACCTCATCCAGTCTGCTCTTATGTCCTTCCAGAGATTGTTTTATTTCTGTATTCTCCCTCCCTACTTGCTCCTTTAGCTCTTGCATATTTCTCTGCAGGTCCATCAGCATGGTTATGACCTTTATTTTGAATTCTTTTTCAGGAAGATTGGTTAAATCTATCTCCCCAGGCCCTCTCTCAAGGGGTTGTCTGTGTAATTCTGGACTGGACCAAATTCTTCTGCCTTTTTATGGTGATAGAGGAAGCTATAGGCAGGGAGCACGTGTGTGAGCTGGAAGAACAAAGTCCTTTCGTGTTTGCTGGTCACCTTGCCCTTCTCCATTGCCTCTGTTGGTTACCTACACTCCTGGAGCAGCCTCCAGATTAATCCCCTAAACTTCCCTAGGCGGGGTTGCTGTGAGGGTAGCCCAGAGCCCTCCAGGGAGTGGCAGGCACGCCGGGTGTGCTCTCCTGCAAAAGTGGCACCCTTTCGCGCCTTGCCCATTTCTTCTCCCTGCGCTGGGCAGCTGCGCACCCGTGGTGACCTTTGGGTCTCACCTGGGTGGCTGCGCCCTGGAAGGAGATTCTGGGTGGCTGCTGGGGGTGCGGCCGCTCCCAGTCTGCTCCACCCTTACCACGCTCATGCGCAGCCACTCCCCAGCTGTCAACTGCCACTGTGGGTGCACGCAGGCACTTCACGGCTGCTCGACCTCCGCCTCATGCACATGAAGCCGCTCTCCAGCTACTGTGCCATTGTGTTGTGGGCTGTGGTGGCCGGGGGAACGACTGGCAGGCTGCTTATCACCGTGAGGGGCTTCAGAGCTGCACTGTCGCCCAGGGGATTAGGGCGCCTGTAGTTCCCTGGGATTCCCAGCTGCTGGGCTGTGTGTGCCGGGATGCTTCCGTCCACCTGCATGGCCCCTGTCCCTTTTAAGACTTTCCAATAGCACTCACTTTTGTTTTGTCCCAGGGGAGCCGGTTGCTGGGACCCACTCACAGATTTTGCTTTTCCGTTTCTCTAATATCCAGCACACCATGCAGTGTGTGTCTGTGCTCCCGGTGCGGAATACTAGACCTGGTTGTTTAGCAGTCCTGGGCTTTCACTCCCTCCCCACTCCGATTCCTTTCCTCCCTCCGAGGACCTGGGTTGGGGGGAGCGCTCAGGTCCTGCCGGGCCGCAGCTTGTATCTTACCCCCTTCGTGAGATGCTGAGTTCTTGCAGATGTAGATGTAGCCTGGCTGTTGTACTGTATCCACTGGTCTCTCTCTTAGGAATAGTTGTATTTATTGTATTTTCAAAAATATATATGTTTTTGGGAGACTTCTGCTGCCCTGCTCATGCTGCCATCTTGCTCCTCAACTATCCTCACTTTTTAACATGCTTTTTTCTGTTTAGATTGGGTGATTTCCACTATATTGTCTTCTAGATCAAAATGATGCAGTCTCCTACATCATCTAATTTGCTGTGGATTTCCTATTGTATATTTTTCATTTCAGTTGTATTCTTCATCTCTGATTGGTTCTTTTTAATATTTTCTGTCTGTGTTGAAGGTGTCATTGTGTTCGTTCATTCTCCTCAGTTCAGTGAGCATCTTTATGATCATTACTTTGAAGTCTTTACCTCTGCTTTATTTAGTTCTTTTTCTGAGGTTCTGTCTTGTTCTTTTGTTTGGAACATATTTTTCTGCCTGACTATGTTTGTAGATATTAGGTTAAGTCAGCTAGGTTTCCTGGTCTTGAAGGCATGGCCTTATGTAAAAGGTGTCCTGTGGGGCCAGAAGTGCAATTCTTCTAGTCAACAGAACCAGGTGTTCCAGGGGTGTCCCCTGTGTGGGCTGCAGGTACAGTCTTGCAGTAGGAGGAGACTGCTGCAGGCATGCTGGTGGGCAGGGCTGGTTACCAGTGTGGTTAGCTGTGAGACCTGGCTATGACTGTTGTGGGTATGCTGGTGGGTAGGGCTGCTTAACTCAGGTGTGAGAGCTACTGTGGGGGTGGGGGACACCAGTCCTAGTTGAGGCCACCCACTGCTTGTGGCAGGTCCACAGGGTAATGCTCATGTGGAAGAAATGATGCTACCAAGATAAATGGAGAAATGGTATTCACCAGCACCAGGGTCAGCTAAGTAGGAGAGAAAGAAAAATGGTGACTGCCAGCAATCCCTGCCCTTCCAGCACATGTCGTAAAATTAGTTATTAAAATCTTCTTCATGTATGGACCACGTGTTTTTCAAACTGCTGTCTTTATTCTGGATCTCAGAGTAAGTGAGTTTCTGTGCAGTTCCTTTAAGAGCAGAGACCTGGTTTCCTCTAGTTCTCCAGTTCTCCTGGTGTTAATCTCTGCTGATCTTCAAAACCATATGTCATGGGAGCTCATCTTCCTGGTGCAGGTCCCAGGGGTGAGGGTGCTCGATGTGGGGCCTGAACCCCTTGCCCCTCAGGGGGTACCTCTAGTTTGTGATATCCCTCCCACCTGTGGATCACCATGTAGATGTAAATCTTGCCTAAATTGCATCTCTGCCCCTCCTACGTGTCTCAGTGTGGTTTTTTCTTTTTATCTTTAGCTACAGAAAACCTGCTAGTCCTTCAGTTGTTCTCAGAGAGAACTATTCTATATGTAATTGTAAAAATGGAGTGTTTGTGGGAGGAAGTAACTTGGGACCTTCCTATTCTGCCACCTTGATTCTATATGCTGGTTTTAATTAGCTACGTACCCCAAATGGGCAACATTCCTAGAAATGCAACCAACTGTGTATAATCTGTCAAGCACAAAACTGGAACATGATAATCTTACAGCTTATCATTATTTCTGGTTACTCATTTTCTACTTTTATCATTAAAAAAACAATGTGATTCTAAATTGCAAATATATCTCTAACAGATTATTGTTACTTCTAGTTCTTTCTGTACTTACAATGCCAAAATGCTGTGTGATTGAAAACTTTTGGCTCATAATTTTGTTAAATTACCATTTCTTTTTTTCCATAATTGCAAAAAATTTTCAATTTTAAGCACGAGTTAGAATAAGCAATCAAGGAGTATTTTCAGTATTACCTAATCTACCTCCTACCAATCTCCTTTGCATACACATTTGCCTTCAGCATTTGTTACTAACTGTATCAAGTAAATTTGGTGCACATATATGAAATACAAAAGAATACTATCAATGTTCTTTTAGCAAATAGGACAGTACCAAGTTCTTGTTGCAAAATCTTGTGTGATGAAGTCTTTCCTTGACTACATGAATGAGAATACAATAAAAAAAAAAGGACTACAAAGATGCTGTCTTTGGACCTCTTCATAACAAACTTTGCACTAATATGTCATATTCTGGACAACACAATAAAAAAACAAGTATGATACAGTAGGGATGATTATTACACTACTATGTCATTTTTCTAAGCAATTCCATTTTTTCATATTACCTAAGTCTTTTTTTAAAAGCATAGTTAAGAATAATTGTTAATTAATGATGAAATAATCCCTAGGAAAACAAGATCACTAAGATCCCATAAAGTATCTTAGATTTTTAAACAGGGCCAATGAACCCATAAGTAATGTAACACAGAATGAGTTTATTGTTTAGAAGATAATATATATTTTCTCTTTGTTCTTTGAAAAATCTTTAAGAAGGAATAAAAATTGTTACTGATTCCTTACAAATTGTCAGAAGTACTCAAAAATATAACTCAAAAACTAAAATTGGGTCCAATGTGACCTAGTGTCTAAAAAGAGTTCCCAATGTTTATGAAGCACAATCAAAACGTACTTGATGGGAAAATCAACTAAGGTATCCAACTTGTCTCTCATGTATCGACTATAAGAAAATCGCTTGAGATGTACCACAAGTACTGGAGGCAGGGACCATAAATCCAATTTCTTTGTGGCTTGCTGATGTTCTTTACAATTGGGACAATACCTAAAAATAAACAGAAATATTTAAAGTTTGACAGAGGTAAAGAAACCAATAGATAAAAAAGTTTGGGAAGTTGTACATTTATTCATTAACCAATTAATTACTGTATGCCTAGCATGTACCAGATTGACAGGAACTCGTTATTATTTTAATCTTCAGTGTTTTCCAAATAGATTTAACTATTATAAATTAATATGTAAATATTCAAAGAAATGATGAGGGTTAGATTACTTATATTTTAGAATGCTAAAAAAGACATGGATATATCATAAAACTGCAGAGGTACTGGTATTAGAAAATCCCAAAACTTCTGGGCTCTAATGGAATTATTTAACCCTTGGACAACATGGGGTTTAGGGGCATGGACCTTCCACACAGTCAAAAATCTGTGTATAACTTTTGACTCACAAAAACCTCCTGACTATTAATAGTGTACTGTTGACTGGAAGTCTCACTGATGACACAAACAGTGAAGTAAACATATTTTATATATTATATTATACACTGTATTCTTACAATAAACTAAGCTAGAGAAAAGAAAATGTTTTCTCCAATTGTTGAAAAAAGTCCATATATGAGTGGACCTGCAGAGTTCAAGCCTGCATTATTTCAAGGGTTAACTGCAATAATACTACAAAACATACCATTATGATTTTCCTAAAAAAAGCTTCTTTCCAAATGGCTGCACAGCTAAAAATTCTTGGGAAAAATAACTAAATTACTCATAGTAAAATGGCTATTATGAAAAAATACAAAATACATATTAGGGAAAATTCTCATCCTCTTCATAGACTACTATCACATAAAGAAAAGGATATTATTTAAAATATCAAAGGGATTTTATTACTTTCCAATGTGATACAGCATATACCTCAGCATAAATCTTTAAAAAAAAATTAGAAACAATCATTTACTGTTTCTTACCAGGGATCTTCAGCACCTAGCTTTTCTTTTGTTGTAAAAAGCTCAATGCAATCTTTTAATTTCACAAAGGGTTTTTTAGGAGGTTTATATTCCACACTTTCATGTTTTTCAAAATCCTAAAGAGAAGTATTTCTTGAGTTAAGAGAACAAATGAAACAAAACTCATTTTAGTGATACCACAGTACTATGAATAGCAATGAAAAAAACTCCTAAACTTTCTCAAAAGAATCATAAGGCCTACTTCAGGTGAGATTTAAACCATACCTTTAAATAACTCCTATCCATACACCTATACGGAGGACTAAAAAGTATAAAAATAAAGCATGTTCAAAACCAACAAGACTTTTCTATTATAGTACATAACCAACCTTTTACTGGCAAAATAAACATATATGGTAGAAGCAAATGAGTGTGAAATAACAGTAGGATCAACATGGGGAAGATAAAGAAGGAATGAGTGATGACTTACCTCAGCAGCATTTTCATCAAAATATCTTTTTTTCAAATCAGGATCCCAATCCAGAGCAAGAAAAGATCTTTCTAGGATGGAAAACGTATTTGTTCTTTAAAATTTAAGATGCTTTAATGGTAAAATTAGTATTTTTTAATGTTAGGATATACACCAGAATAAACAAATAGCAATCTTTTCTACTTGCACTAGGTGATCAGGGCAAAATGCTGCTTCTAAACCATTAAGGCATTTTAGGAGTAAAAAAAAAAGCTAAAATACGCATAAATCAAATTTCCATTTAATAAACACTGATGTGTTCCAGAATACATAGAAATTAAGGCTTTTCATTTAAAACTTTAGATAGATAAGCAAATGTTATTTTTTGTGACAGTGCTGAATTTCATGGTTTTCACCAAAAAAAAAAAATACATGCTCTGCTCAGGTTTAGTGTTCAAGCCACTTTCCACAAATACTTACCATCTAGCCTAAGCTGCCTGTCATCAAATCTTATATGCCTGGTATCATCTTTGATGTAGTTGATATCAGTATTGCCTAAGTTGTTGAACTGGAATGTAAATAATCTTTTTTTGTGTCCCGTGGGTTGACCTTTGCAAGTCTCCTCAGTACATAATCCATTTTCAGAATCATTATCTCCTCCAACTGAATCTTCAGACTGGCTGTTTTCATTCTCAGAGGGAAGTTCTTGATCCTGGCTGGATTCATCATCTGGCTCATCCGTTTCCATTTCACCTAATTTTGGATATAAAAAGTCTTTAAATAGACCCAACGCTAACTTAAAAAATGATTAATACTAACATTTTTCTAGGCTTACAGATATTTTTTAGTTCCTTAATCCCTATCCTCTTAATTTTTCTCTGAGGCAATTATCCAAAAAAGTGAAGAGTTTTTACAATTTAACAGGGCTGTCTTACTT
This sequence comes from Manis javanica, assembly GCF_040802235.1. Classification (NCBI taxonomy): domain Eukaryota; kingdom Metazoa; phylum Chordata; class Mammalia; order Pholidota; family Manidae; genus Manis; species Manis javanica. The sequence continues at coordinate 74,679,900 of NC_133165.1, forward strand.
GGTGAGCCTTCTTCATGTATGCCATTTGGACCATTCCCATTAATATTTTGGTCCTTACAGCAATGTAGGGATCCTTCCGTTTCTTCAGTTTCAGTAGCTATTTTGACATATCGGCTTAAACAAAACCAGAAATCAAACAAGTTCAGTTCTATAAAGGTAAAACTTAAAAGTTTTCATTCTTTCAATAAAAAGGAAACTTTTAATGCTATACCAGAAATCCTTTAGTAGATTCAAGGGTAAATTCAAACTCAACATAAAGTACCGTAAGTGCAACTGACATCTGTGTTTTCAATGTGTTTATAAAAAGAAGCTAATTTGTACTTCCTGGGTTTTAATATCCTTCTTTTATATGTTAAAAATTTGTGGAAAATAATTTCTCAACTTAAAAAACTAAACAAATTATATGAAGATCCACATTTAGATGAAACATATTATGGCTAAAATTACTTATAGTTGTATAACGTGATCTTTACAGACTGCTTATGGGACAATAAGGATTAAAACAGGTATGCAAGAAAGAATACTAAATATATCAGTTAGAAAGGATAAAAAAAAGGATCAAATGCTATTCTTCATTACCTTATTACTGAACTGAACTTTTTAAAGAAGACAAAAAAGGGTTGCCTCACAATACTACTGACCATGAAAGTTTACCCTGTAAGTTAAAACTATGTTCAGTATGAGTTCTTCAACTGGCAGTGTGTATAAAGAAATGAAGCATCTGACATTTGTTATGATTTCAGAGTGCATACACAATAGAGTCCTATTTCCTATTAACAGAAAATACTTGTTGGGAAACAGCTACAAGAATTCATGCTTTCTGGGTCTGAAATTACCCCAGTAATATGCTTTACATGACTGAGAAACTGGATTTTTTAAAATTGACAACTATCTAAACAAAGTTGAGATATTTCAAACTTATCTAATTATATTCTCATAGTACACCTTGCATGTTTACTTTTATTAACTATTTCATATTTTATTTTATTAATGTAGAATTGTTTGGCACTTACCACATTCTCAAAAGCAGGAGATTATATAGTTTATCTTCAGTATTGTTTCGTGGTACGGCCATAAGAAAAGGCTGACCAAAAAGTGAAGAACCAGTATGGTGCGTATAACTTGAGTGTCTAAATTTTTCTCTTAGGCAAACAGGAATAATCACATGCTCTGTATCTTCTGTCCTATTAATATTAATTTCAAACCTACAAAGACAAAACTGACCATAAACTCGGAACACTTCCATGTTATTTCTTTTGAATTTTTCTCAAGTAATATTTTGCACAATGAATTTTATACTTACACATAAATATCATCTCGTTCCATAATACTACTAAGGTTTTCATCCATAGCGAATATTCTGTGAAATCTATGATTGTATATATCAGTAACTATCATCTAAAAGGAAATAAATTTCTATTAAGCTGGTTTTACAACACTGAAGAACTGAACTCCAACTTACATATGTCAAATTCAGAAATATCTTACCTTATCTGCAGGTACTCCTGACAAAGCAGACAATGCTGTACAAAGATCAAGTATATTTCCAATTTTGGGGACAATCACTTTGTACTAAAAACAAAAAAATTTATAATGAACGTGTTACTCTGGGGGAGAAATATTAAGTAGATGAGCCTGAACTCATGGTTCCTTCCTCACATTCAGTAGGCTCATTGTGCCCAGTTTCCAATTTTGCCATCATCCTGGGTGACAATGTCTATGTGGATGACTTATATTAGCCTCATTGTTCTTTGATTCCTCAGTTCAAAGACCTACACTTGCATCTAACTGTGGTTCACTTCTTGGACCCTGTAATAGTTTGCTCCAGTTCTGATACCTTAAACTCTTTAACAGATTACAGACTAACTGCTACTTACTTTTCCTGGAAACTCATTTCTTTGCAATGTTTGGCTTACATTTAGATCTCTAAGTGCTCTTGCCTCAACTTTCTTCCAGTTTACCATGACTTCCATCCAGACACCACATGAGTCAGCACTTCAACTATTCCAGTGCAAAGCCTTGAACACTTCATTATTCAGTTTTATTATTATTGCCAAACTAGAGAAACTTGCCTAACTTTAGAGACTGGTGTGTCACAAATGCACAGTGCCAATCTCAGGTGATCCTTCAACATTAGACAGAAATTCTGTGTATTCTTTGTTTGCTATTCTCTTATTTCTCTCAATAACGACTTCAAATCTTCACTATTCCTTAGGCTTCTTATTTCATCACTTCTGCCTTCACTAGCAGAATACCTATTTCATCAAAAAAAATACAGAGGCTACAGTATAGGAAAATCCCCAACTTTCTGTCCCCCTACAAACTGGAGTCTAAAATATCCTTTTCTTTGTCTCTTTCAACACAGAATGAGAATCAGGTGTGTCTCTTCCCATTCAAGGCTAACCCTAGCATCTATGTTCTGACCCATCCTCTTCTGCTTCCTCTGGAACCCAAACCCAATGATCTTTTATTTCATTTTATCATGACTCTTACATAAGCACTGGACTATATAGAAGTCTCTTAAAAAAACAAAAAAACAAAAGTCATTGCTTTCCCTGTGATAATTCTCTTCTAGTCATCCCTCTTTATTTTCTGCCTTATAAATAAAGTAACCTTGTTAAAAGCTGACTGGTACCCTGACTATCATAACTTCCTCACTTTCCATTCACTCATCAATCCATTCCTGGCTTTTGTCTTCACCTCTTTATTTAACTTGTTACCAAGGTTGTCAATACTTTCACACAACCTAAACTTTACTAGCCCTTATTTTATTGGCCTCTTTGTAGCATGACTGATGATTGCTCCTCTTCTTTAATATTTTCCTTTCCCTACAACACTACTACTTATTTTATTCTTTGCTGTGGTCACCCCTTTTGAGGCTGTTCTCTAGTGTCTTTTAGAGTTTTATCCTTAGCCCTCTTCCCAGTTCTACATGCTCTCTCTAGACAAAATGACAATATATCCCAATTTGCTGTGGCCAGTCTTGGATTAGCTTGCTGTCCTGGCATAATTAATCATGGCCCCTTTTATTTTTTATAGAGTTCTGGTGTAGATGATCAATTACAGGATCACCCTAGCCTTAGATGACCTTATCCTTCTTAGACATTCACTGCTATCTTCATAAAGCTCACAGCCCAATTTATCTATCAAGCACAGACCTGTCTCCTCTACTCTTGACACTTAAACTCAATGCCTATTGATATCTCTACCTAAATTTTTCTCATGTACCTCAATATGTCCAATATTAAACACAGATTTAGGTCATGTCAGGCAAACATATCCAATACTAAAACAGATTTCTTCTTAAACCTTTATTCTTATATATCCAATTAAAACAAATAGCACCACTATCTCCTGTTTTCCAATCCAATAAACTTGACATTATCTTTGGACACTCAAATATTTTTACTTACTATATTCAACCAGTTCTATCTAACAGCAATCCTGACATTAATCTTAAAAAAGTTCAAGCCCTGTCATTTGTCATCTGATCACTGGTCTTTGTATATTTGGTCTAAGTCTTTCCAATCCAATCTTTGTACTAGCCTTTCTCAGATGTAAATCTGGCCACATAATCTACTTAATAACCTCCAGTGGCTCCCTTAGTCATTAGGATGAAGTCCAGACTTCCTATAATGGCATCAAGATTCTTTGTGATCTGTCTTCTGCCTATCATTATTATCTACTTCTAGTTTCCAGAAGTGGACCATGTCCTCTTTTGCCTTTGGCCTTTTTGTACATGCCACTTTCTTGGTCTACAATGTATTTCCAGCTTTCATGGAAACCTAATTATCCTTCAGGACTCAACACGGGTAAACTGCCAGTTTGGCTATGTTATTCCTTCTGTACTCTCCTACAGCATCCTGTCATAGCACTCTTCATACTGAATGACAAACTTCTTGAGAACAAGGACTAGGAATACCCTAGTATTTCTAGCATCTTGCAGAGTATGACAGCTCAATATGTAATACATGTCCAAAACAATGACTAATAAACTTCTGTGACCTAAATCAACTTTAATGATAGGAATGATCATCAAATATGCGAACTCAGCTAATTTTCCTTTCCTCTCCAATTGGTTAAAGCATAGTGTTAATGAGGTTATCATTTTGTATTTGAGTTGTTACTGTCTCCAAGTGGAAAAAAAAAAGTCCCTATTCTTCTTTGCTCACCATGGCTCTAACCTCCAAAAATTTATATTTTTGGTCACTGAGAAAAGAGGTAAATTAATGAAATTCACATTGCTGGAAATATTTAAATTCAAATTATAGGAGAACATTCAGTACACACCTGATGGGCTAATGTATAACTTGAATGCAATCTGTCTTTCTACACTATAGATTATATTATTGACATGATAGAGTACTGTCTTAAACAAACGTGTTGTAGAGAAATAGAATATCTACATTTTTGTTCCAGTATGTTTTTTATCATTGTTTTATAACTTCTCTTACTCCATTATACTTATGGCATATATTTGTAAAGTTACAAACCAGAGAAGTAAGGGTGTAGTTTAGCACTGCTACAGTTTCTCACCATTGAAATGAATGCTAACAGTCCTATGCTTAAGAACAAGTGATTAAGTGAGCATCTAAAGGATGTGATTTTAGAAATGTGAACATATACTCCCCTGGCCAGAAATAAAAACAGGTCTTTATTGGTCCTGCTCATGGAGAAGGGCAAGTACCATGATGCTGTTGCTCTCTATAATATTCTCTGGATGAAATACTGACATGAGGTTACCAGGTTCAGTGAGTTCATGAAGGAAATGTAAAAAGCAGCAGCAAAGAAATGGGTGAAACTTGCAGAATTGAGCCCATGACTAGTCTCTATTAGTCTTTAATTATTTTAACTGAAAAGACTGTATTTTTTTTTTTTCTGAGAGGGCATCTCTCATATTTATTGATCAAATGGTTGTTAACAACAATAAAATTCTGTATAGGGGACTCAATGCTCAATGCACAATCATTAATCCACCCCAAGCCTAATTCTCGTCAGTCTCCAATCTTCTGAAGCATACGAACAAGTTCTTATATGCTGAACAAATTCTTACATAGTGAATGAGTTCTTACATGGTGAACAGTACAAGGGCAGTGAAAAGACTGTATTTTTATGAATACTTAATATATTATATCCTATTGATAGTAAGCCCAAACACTGTCATTAAATAAATGGTTAGGATCATAATTTTGTTCAAAGCATACCTTTCACATAGATTTTATGAATATTACTGTGGACTGAATGGTGTCTCCTCAAAATTCCTCTGTTAAAGCCCTCACCAGCAATGTGATAGTATTCAGAGATGAGGCCTTTGGGAGGTTCAGATGAGATCATAAACATAGGGCCCTAGCGATGGGTAGTGTCTCAGAAAATAAATTTCTGTTTTTTAACCTGCTTAGTCTATCATATTTGGTTATGCAGCTCAAGAAGGCTAATACAGCTATTGTGCTTTAACAAATTGTACTATCTGGCTAGGACCCTAAGCTAAGGATCTTCAAAAACAATCTTCTATAGCAGAACCATGTCTGCTTTGGTTACCCAACAGAGTTTTACACTCAGTAGGTGAACCCTACATATTTGAATGAGTAAAATTTTTTGAACACTTTTGCATTAGTATCTACAAGTAATAAGGGTTGGAAATAAAAAAAAATTTATGAAGTCCTTATCTTCAAAGAACTCAAGGTCTATGGGAGAAAACATCGAAATAAATCAAATGTCATAATACAATTTTATAAATGCTATAACAGAACTTAGGGAAAGAGAGTAGAAGTGTCAGAAAATGATTAACTGATCAATAAAGGAAGCAAAATATGGTGCTTTCCTCCACAAAATGTAAAATAATCCAATTAACAACAGCAGGCAATGGAATCAGGCAGATAACTGATATTAAGGCCTAGCACAGGGCTCTGAGAGTAAGCAGTATTTGACACTCCAAACTGTAAAAAGGTTAGAACATTACTGAAGCAAGTATTTCCAGTCTAAATAAGTTTCTATTTCTCTTTTAAGTACTTCAGATGCTTAGATAGTGCAGGTATTTAAAATATACCGTTATCTTACCATACTATGAGTCCAAATGTATAGTAAATATTAGTTCTACTTCCCAGAGCCATTAGGAAAAGCAGTTATAATTAATACTAAATAAATGATTTATATTAAAGTTGGAAAATAGGAAAAATAATACCATGTTATTACTCTTTGTAAGCTAATACTCATCCCAACCTTGCAAAATCAAACCACCTCTCATTTTCTTTGATAAGAAAAAGGCTTTAAGACTTGTTTTTACATGACAAATGAGTTTGTACATCCCTTATCCTTTCAAGATTCTAAAATTAGTTGCATAACTTCCAAAGTATTTAGCTTATAAAATCTCTTACACACAAAAAAACTTGTTATTATTGAATTGCACTTGAGGCATAAGTACTCAACCACAACCTTTTGTGAAAATAACAAATACAAAGAAAATAAGCATTGCTTACCTGCATAGGTTTGGTAAGTGGGTCCATTCTAACTAAATAAACTTCCAAGGTTCGTTCTTTTTTCATGGGCAATGGAAGTGTCAAGTAACAAAAAGGATCAAATGTTACTGAAATCTTAGCACATTCAGGACAAACTAGAGTTGATTTGAAAAGGCCATGAAATATATCTACTATGATAGAATCATTTCTTTTTAAATGGTTTTCCCAGGCTTCTTCAGCAACCACCTTTAAAGAAAAGAGACACATATTAGACAAAGATATATTATTATTATAACAATGGTGATAATAATATTGTTAAATTTACCTTGTCTGGCCTTCCATCAGCATCTTTTAATTGTATATATGGTTTTTTCCTAATTCTATTCAAATCTTCATGTAGTCCATCTAATAGGAAAGCTAATAGTTCTTGACAGTCCTGCTGCTGGTATCCAGAGAACTGAGGTGCAAAGCGTCCTACCTGTGTCTGTAAGAAAAACAAAACTATAAAATCCTATCTAGGGACCAGATCATTTTTTAAAAAATACATAGTTGATTCTCATTATTCATGGATTCCATACTTGTGAATCATCTACTTGCTAAAATTTATTTGTAACCCCTAAGCCAACATATGGCATTTCTCCAGTCATTTGCAGATATAATGATTACATATAGATTAAATAATATAATTATATATCTAAAAGTATTTTTAAGTGCTAACTAATTTGTAAAATAGAAAAGAAATTTTGACCTGAAGAAACAACATGAGAAAATATGGTAAAGTTTTGTACAAACGAATAGGAAACACAAGGTTATTAAAATTCAATAACATTTCTGGGTCACTTCAAAAAATTATAAGGCTCTCATTAGTTTCTGAGTATAAAAAGTATGAATCTTACAGAGGTAACAGGAATATCTGTATTCATATATAATATTCCTAGTCTTTGCAGTACTAAGTATATTTTGATGAGAGTAATAAGAAATGTGAAAGATAAAAATATCAAGAGCCCAATTACATATAATTTTAAAAGAGAATATCTAGCAAAATGAAATTAACTGGAATCACTGTTAAGGATTGAGAAATAGTTCGTCTGAGCTAGCCTGTCCAAAATTTAGAAATGTAAAGAAGATAAAAGGCAGGAATGCTTTTGATTTGTTTGTTTTTTTAAAGAACTAGCCTATAGTTAATAAAATGTTGCCTAGAAGATGTCCTTTATGAGTGTCATTTAAGTTGTTTATATAAAAGTGGCTGAAAATTGCTTATTCTCCTTACAAGTTTAAAATTTCTCATAAATCTCATTTATATACTTAGGGAAACATTTTTAACAATAGAAAGCTAAATTTTAGCTTAATTCTTATTTGAATGACAACTATTTGAGATTTAATGATTCTAATATGTAATCATTTCAACAAACAAGAATAAACTTAAAAGTTTAAGGATTATTATATTGAATAGGTAATTAATATTTACTGCTTGTTTTACTAATGACTAATTTACTACTAATTAGTATTACTACTACTAGTTTCATTTTAATAATTTTCAAACTTACAATGATTAAAAGTAAGTTGAGTTCTTAGAGCTCAATAACATGCCCAAATTTAGTCTTTTAATTTATATAAAAACTTATGTAGGTTTCTCAGAGATGTACTACATTCTAAAATATCTGTAAATTCTCATTGGTATCTTCCTATAGTTTTTACCATGCCACTGTTCTTCAACCTTTGTTTTCTCTCCCATCCCAGTCTTTTTAGGCATTTTTAAAATAATCACTTCTTCTGATCCCATCACAAAAATTTAATACTATGGATATACTGTGTATCTATTTATATGTTGTGTCCCTTTGGAAGGCCACAAACCATTGTAATAGCTATGATTTTTTGTCTTTTCCCCAAATATCCAATTTTTATTTTCTTGGGGGGTGATATAAGCCGCATTGAAAATCTATTTATTATACTAACCTTAAAGGCTCTTGGTGTGACATAGCTAAATTTTCCAGACCACATTTGCTTGATTAACTCAGCATAAGATTTAGCTATTTCACCTCTCATTCCTAAGGGATTGTCGAAATTCAGTTCTTCTTGATACTTATCATTGAGGAAATATTCAGTAAGTGGAGGTGTATTGCTCAAACACTGCAAAGAATAAAATACGTCTTTAAGTAAAAGTAACCACCATTGTAAGTATGTTCAAATGAAGAAACTAATTTGTCATAATATATAGAGAAAAATTTAAACGATGGCCTCTAATACTAATAACTGGTCAAATAAACACTCAAACGATGCATTCAACTATTCATTTCCCAAATTGCAAAGCAATTACTGGTAATAAATGAAAATGCTAATATTTGTTGCTGCAAAATCTGCATTAATTTTAACCACAGCAAACTACCTGTTAAGTGGGAGAGAAGCTCAGAGTTTTCTTTGCTTCTTCTACTTGATTGATAGAAATTATGGTTTGTCTACTCATCCCAGGCACCTGCAAATTAGCCTGAGTAGGTAAAAACTGAGATAGACTGCAAGCAAGAAATTAACTTTAAAGAGGTATTTACTGCTTCCATTGTCATTTACTTATCATAAAAGAGCAGTCTTTAAATTTTCCATATGGTCAACCATTTTTAGAAGGGACGGTACAGATTAGCTAAACCTGAGAAAACTATTTTTGTTATGTGAACTCTGGCTAAGTGTGGTCTTCTTTCAGCTCTTTAATATCAGAACAATACAATTTTCCTTTATAGCAAGATTAAAACTAAGAATAAATCAATTCTCCAAGGCTTTTTGATTCTGAATGAAATAATTCAGGATTTAAAATAAAATTGATGGTGGAAGTACAGTTTTTCCATATCATTTTATCTCAGAATGCAATAATTTTAAATTGCTAATCTCATATAATCTGACTTCATCATGAACCCAATATTACTTTATCAGTTAGATGTCTACAGTCATTAAGTAGAATCTGTAATGACTGACAGAGAGATATGGTTACGTGGTAACTTTTTTTTGCTGCAGGAAGATATTTGTCTTGGAGTGAATTGGCGAAGTGCTTTAA